>NC_136638.1:27151514-27470936 GCF_949748355.1 Melanostigma gelatinosum
TGACCCTGCAGTCACACTGAGAGCAGCTCAGATGATGGGCTGCTCTTCTCTGGATTTGTCACTGGGCTCCAGTTGCATTCCTTTAAATGCTCTTTCATGCCAGTCAATCTTAAGCCGTGTGTTTTACTGCTCTCAGGTCATATACATGACATTACAATTCAACAAATTGCCATAGCTTGTTATTCAGTACCTTTTTGCTGCCTTAGGAGACAAAGAAGCGCTCGAGTGCTTCAGCAAATACAAAATGATCGCAACCAATCATGCTCGCTAGCCCATGTGATGGCAGAGTCAAGCTTTCAGTCAGTTGTTTTGATGGAGAGCAAACTATCTCGATGCCTATCGGATAAATGTGCATGAGCTTTGGTACATTCATGGTCCTCAGAGGATACATCCTAATGACTTAGGGTTAGTGACTCCTGACATGTCATCAGCGCTAATGTAGCATGCTAACATACACGTTTTAAAAGCTGCACATGTTGCATACACATTCCAGACTGAGTTCACTTTGTTCAGCCTGACTTTGCCTTCGTGTTTGAGTTCTGTTCGGGGGGGGGGGGGGGGGGGGTGTTGTTTCATCAGCAGCAAGTATCCGTCACACCGACATCATTTTCCCGACACAGAAGCTAGTGGTTGCTAGTTGCAGTTAAAAAAATTTCACGACAGAATTATGCTAATTGAAGCATAATTTCTGTTAACCAATTTAAACCTAAACAGCTGTGCTGAACTCATCCATTCAGCGCTTTTTGTGGCAAATCTTCTGTCACCATCTCCCTGCTTTAAAGACCTCTGGTGCATTGTCCCCCCCCCTACTATAATATATTATATAATATAGTAATACTATAATATATAATATAATATAGTAATATAACATACGTATGTCTTCATAGGATAGGGTGTGATGTTGACAAATACTGTACATTAATAAACACTTAAACCAATCTGCTTACAACTACATTGTATTGTTTTATGAACTATTTGTTGAACTATTCATATCGTTATAATAAATGCTAAATAGGAGGGCTAAAGAATTACAGATGTTTAGTTAATTAGCTGATGACATTGCAGTGACATGTTATTAAAATGTCACGGCTACAATAATACTGCCCTCGTCACATCTGGGGCATTTGATCAGCGCACACGTATCCGATAAGTGTTGAATCTTGTTTTATTACATGCTGGCATGATATTTATTGGATCTGCCCCGTGTGGGTTCCTGGGGGTGTGCAGGCTGTGACTGCATTAACTCCACCTCTTTAATCGCGGCTGTAACTTTAACCTTTTAGACTTCTCCTATAGTTTCCAGTTCAGCATAAACTGCTTGTTCTAACAGCTCAGGCAGTAAAGAGGATATTCCTACATTAAGAAAGACGCACCTGTCACTTCACAGGACGGGTTTCTTAGAGACATTTAGCTTTTCTTAACACTTTAATCAGGCGGCAACCTGCTTCATGTGTTAAAGCTGCATTCTCTCTAGTGTCCACCAGGGGGCGACTCCTCTGGTTGTATAGAAGTCTATGAGAAAATGACTCTACTTCTCTCTTGATTTATTACCTCAGTAAACATTGTAAATATGAGTTTATGTCTCAATCTCTAGTTTCAAGTCTTCTTCAATACAGCATGATGTTCATTTAGTACATTATGGTCCATTTAGAGTCACACAGACCATAAAGCAGGGGATGCTTTAGGGCGGGGCTACATGGTGATTGACAGGTCTCTACTAGAGACGTATACGGTCACCGCTCCACATTCCCAATATGGTAACTTCTGTTCATCAGTTGCAAGATAGCCAGGATGGCGTCGGCGAAATCGTCGAACTCGGGTTGTCACGATGGCTAAGTCCACTTCCTATACGTCTATGACAGCGGTTCCCAAACTTTTTAGGCCGCGCACCCCTTTCTACATCCCGACCGGGTTCGCGCACCCCCCCCCCCCCTAAAAAAAGAAAAAAAAAAAAAGAAGCAACAGAGCCTTTTAAGCCTTTATAGCCGCATACGAATCGGACCAATGAGAGAACAGTTTACTCGCGCGTGGCATTTGTTTAGTCCGCTGTTAAATGTTGCAGTGTGAACACAAACCGAACAAAGGGGAAACTGCAACATTGTATCATATTAATCCCTGAATCAGAACAAAGCAAACGAACTGAAGGTGTGAAAACGCCCTGAAACACTGCAACAAAGTTTCAATAACTTTCAGTGACACAAGGCGTCACTTTTAAAGAGCAATACGGATGCGAGGACACACGCACAGGCTCAGAGGCAGATTATCACATTTAATTTACAATTAATGACCGACTAATGTAGCCAGGATGTCTTCGGACAAAGCATCGATGCGGCGACACAGTGTTGTTGGACACCGGGATCATGTCCAACTTTTTTGCTTCTTTCTCCCCAATCATACATTCCACCATCTCTCTGGCAGCTGGCAAGCTCACGTCTTCGGCGATTGTGTGCGGTAGCCCCTTTCTCGCTATTCTGTAACCAGATATGAAGCCCGTAGTGCGTCATTTATACACCAACACATGAATGAGACTCCAGTTGTTTTTGGCTGTTTTGTAACTCCTCCAATTTCGATATAAAGAATGTAAGGGGCTTTTGACTTGCACTGGCATGCTTGGTGTTCAGGTGGCGACGTAAATAAGAGCTTCAGACTGTTAGCCAGAACCTCACTGCACACCACGCACTGTGGCTTTGGGGAATCTGCGTTGCCAATCCAAGTGAAGCCCAGACACAGATCATTTTAATCATATTTCCTCTTTTTTTCCCAGTCTGATGCTCACTCTCGTTTCCTCTTTTTTCACCTTGACTCGATGGGCCGATGTGCTCCCCATTTGTCTTTGCAATCCCTTCCTCCTTTCTTCTCCCGGTCTCTCCCCAACGCACCTCTCCGTTGCCCTCGCCATCGATTCCTCTCTCGCTCTCTCTCGCTCTCTCTCTCTCTCTCTCTCTCTCGCTCTCTCGCTCTCTCTCTCTCTCTCGCTCTCTCTCGCTCTCTCTCTCTCTCTCTCTCTCTCGCTCTCTCTCTCTCTCTCTCTCTCGCTCTCTCGCTCTCTCTCTCTCTCTCGCTCTCTCTCGCTCTCTCTCTCTCTCTCTCTCTCCTCTTTTACGACTGATAGCTTCAGATGTCCCACCTGACAGTTTCCCCGATTTCAGCCAGTTTAGCATCTTTGCATGAATGTTGCTAAATGCATGAAGTTCGCTGTTAGCTGACGCTAGCCGCACAAGCTAGGCTCGCTAGTGTGTACGACTGGCGGCAGGCGGCAAGTCTGCCGGAAGGAGCTCAAGTGCATTAATTAAATTGTACGTTTTTAATTTTAAATCTTACAAAGGGAATTTTTATAATTCATGTTTTTATTTTGTGAAAAATCCCACTTTTTAAATTAAAATGACATTGTTTTAAAATAATTAATATTATTACACCATCAGACCGCCATTACACTTTTCCTCTCGCGCACCCCCTAGAGGCAGCTCGCGCACCCCCAGGGGTGCGCGCACCACACTTTGGGAATCCCTGGTCTATGAGATCAGTTCATAAAGCCGCTGTTCCCAGACATTTGTCATTCAATAGCCACGGAAAATGAGACACGCCTTTCTCTGCGTGAGTCTTCTATAATTGGCCTTTTGTTTTGCGGTGGACTCTGGCTCAGGTGAGGCCAAAGACCCTGGGTCAGGATGATGCATCTAACCTCGGACAGGTGGTGGAGCGGTTACCTCCGCCGATGATGTCGTGACCGAAAAAGCAAAACAATCAGTATTTCTTCTTCATTTTTGAGTTCGCGGTAGTTTTGAGGTTGTGATGCTGCTTGAAGGACTCACCCTTGAATGACTCCCGAGTGTTGAAAACCAAACACCCCGAGTCACAACGCTTTGATTCTGGGATTTATCGTTGAGGTTTTAAATTCTCAGAGAGCCCCCCCCCCCCCCAGTATGGATAGAACAGCATGAGGCGGCAGCAGCGGGTTACGTAAGATGGTTTTTAGCTCTTCATTTCCTCCAGGCTCTTTGCTCAGGTTCACCTGCTGCCGGTGGCTTGGTGCCCACCTTCTGTTGGTGTTTATTTCTAGACCAGCTCTCTTTTCTCCTCTCCTCTCTCCTCTCTCACCCCTTCGCCACCTCAATCCATCTCTTTTGTATCTTACAAAGCCATTTTTTTCTGATTAATTCCACTTTCTGTTTCTTTCCGTCCCTCCTCCACCTCTTATATCTTCTCTCTTCACTTCGTCCCTCTTCGATCCTCCCTCCATCACCTCCGTACATTCCTCATCGTCTTTCTTTCCTCCGCATCGTTTCACATCTTGTCTCACCTCTCTTCTCCATCATCTCCCTCCAACAACATATTTATTTTTCTCTTTACCCTCTGCTGCTCTACACCTCTTTACCTTTCTCTCTTCATTTTCCATTGATCTCTACCTCTTTCTTTGCTTTTCTTTCCATTTACCCCATCACCTCCTCCCCCCCTCTCTCTCTCTCTCTCTCTCTCTCTCTCTCTCTCCACAGGTCCATGTGTTCTCTCTCTCTCTCTTCTGTATCATCATGTCTCTCTACGTTGGCCTGGAAACACTGGACACGGAGCCTCGGGGAAGCTTCTGCTCACCTTCTGTTCCAGCTTTAAAGGGCCGATGCAACGTTCAATACAGGCAAATGCTGAAGGACATTTGTGGTGCAGTGTAAACATTTAAAAGAAGTGAGAGTTGCGGATGAAGTGCAGTTTGTTTCAGATGATATGAAGCACAAAAACTGAACTGCTTTTCCATTTTAAGTTTTGACGCAGTAACAAATCCTAATTATTATCCCAGTATTCATGATAATAATAATAATAATAATAATAACTTTAATTTATATAGCGATGAATTCTCTTTGATCGGCTCTTTGTTCAGGAGCCCTGCTTGATTCCGATGTCTCAGTTATCAACCTTTTGTCTTCCTTACAGGCCGCTGTGAGCTGAGCCTCAGGTTTTACAATTCTTTGATCTTTAAACCTCGATAAGACAGAAATGAGCTAAAATGACGTCTAACCACGCTCGTGGCCCGGGCCGGGGGTTAGAGAGCTGTCTGGTGAGTTTCTCCTGGTGTTTACACAACACCGACACACAGACAACCATAGCGGCTAATCGCCCCTCTCTGTTCGGGGGAGATGGTGCATATATTGGTACTGTTAGTTACTGGTGGGTCACCTGGTTACACCCACACTGGTCAGCTACGGGTTATTATCACTACAGCTTGCAGCTTATTAATTATCTGTTGATTAAACACATTTTATGCACATATATACATATTGTAAATGTGTTTTTCTCAGAGGTTAGTGGGTGATAATCTAACGAAAACAAACTTTTTCTGATTCCAGCTCATCAAATATGGGAATTTTCTGTTTTCCTTTGTACATTTTGAACCTTTTGACATATTTTAACTTTGCAACGTTGGACTTCTTTCACGACAATAACTTATTTTGTACAGATGGAGTATTTCTTTCATGTGTGTCAATGAATAGTTTGTGGTTTTACGTTGTTTCTGCAGCCAGCGTGCCTCAAACAGCCCCTTGAGGGACGCGCGCTGTTCTTTCGTTGAATGGAGGAGAAAACATATCTGCATGGCCAGAAGCTACCAGGGGTGAGTGTGTTTCTTTGTCTGCAGTTTGGTTGGACTGACGCCTTTAAAGTGTTGTTGTTGTTGTCGCAGTGGTTCTATTGGTTGCTCTTAAAGTTCCACGCAGGTCACAGATGGCCCTTTAAGCTTTGTTTGTCTGCATGTTCTTATTTATTCATCAGTGAATATGAATGTGTGTTTAACCGAGTTTCCCTCCGTTCTGAGATAATTCTCCAGGTAATTATTCCTTTGAATGTTGAGCCTGGCTCAAAGCTGCTAATTTGAGACCTTTGCCTCACAATTAAGAGATTTTCTTTCTAAACAAATGTACGGTACAGATAATAAAACCATTTGATTTGACTCACCCAACCTGCTGCATTAGATGAAGTGTGTGTGTGTGTGTGTGTGTGTGTGTGTGTGTGTGTGTGTGTGTGTGTGTGTGTGTGTGTGTGTGTGTGTGTGTGTGTGGTCAATGTGGTTTGCTTTGTTCTTATACAACAACTTTTTCAGTCGTTTCAGTCTTACATCCAGTTGCTGCTTCTACTGGTTGCAAAACAAAGTAAACATGTCTCAATGAAAAGGTTCTGAATTGAATCAGACTCAATTTAACGCAACTTATTTCAGAGATATGTACATTGTCAACACACGCACGCACGCACACACACACACACACACACACACACACAAAGATACACACCCTAGAAGCACAGTGTTGGCTAAGACCCAAAGGCCTGAGCCCACAGGCAAGAGGGGGGGGGGCACAGCCCACAATCTGGGCAAATGGAAGGTGTGTGTGTATGTGTGTGTGTGTGTGTGTGTGTGTGTGTGTGTGTCACAGAGAGGAGGGACAGTGTGAGAAGTGGGTGGAGATGGGACTCCTGAGGGAGTGTTGAGGTGTCTCAGCAGCACTCTGGTTCAGAGCCTTTGCCGGCACAGAAGTTGAAGTTAGCGTCAGTTGAAACACTCTTACATGTGTGTGTGTGTGTGCGTGTGTGTGTGTGTTTCTTGCCGTGTCTTTTTCTCTTTTGTTGGCTGACTTTACACCAAAGCACTATGGGAGTACAGCGGCTGCTGGCGTCCCGTCGAAGGACTTTTAAAGTTCCTGAAGTGTGAGGGGGGACAGAGAGGCGGGTATTCCTGGAGGAGTCACCTCACTGGACCTGAGGTACGTTTTCCTTCACGCTCACACGCGTGCTGCTCCACTTCACACTGCTGTTTATTGTGGAGCATACACCACTATTTAGCATTACGATTACCAAACACTGCCCAGGAGTGTGTGTAAACAGTAGAAGTGCCTCGGAAGAAGAACTCGACTTTTCTTGCAACACATGAATCACAAAGATGATTCAGTTTTTTGCACATCATGCTTCTTATGTCATAGTTCAGATCACTTCTGTGCACACGAGGTTCACCTCACGCTTCATAATGTGTTTGTATGTTGAGCACCAACTGTTAACAAAGAGGGATTTAACATGTAAGAGAATCAGTGGAGCAATTCACTTTATCTCAGAGAAAAGAGAACGTGCGTGTGTGGTTGTTGCTGTGTGTGTGTGTGTGTGTGTGTGTGTGTGTTCGCTAACAGTTGTATCTCGGAGTATTTGCATGGGAGCAGAGGTACAGAGCTACTTGTCAAAGCATGCAGCTGAGCTCGTGAGTTCGAAGCGTCGGTCAAAGCGGCCCTCTCTTTCTCTGAACTGTTTTTCCTTCTGTGTGGAACAACATTACTCAATCGTGTTTGTTGAAGCGACGATGACACATGCGCTCAAATCTACTCCGATGCAATGATATGCCAATAAATGATGTCTCTTATATTTTTAAACGCCTGTCAGGTGAGCAGCTGGGTTTTCTCTCTCCCGCTCCAAGTGTGTTGAGGTCAGATCGTGTGACAAATATGAAACAGAGAGATGGTGGTTTGTGTGATTGATGGGCGACAAGATGACCTCAGAGGACTGACCTCTTCATGTCTCGATTGAAGAGTGACTTTCTACGATGGAAAGCGGCACACAAGTGGTTGTTTCGTAAACAGTGTGAAAAGAAAACTACCGCCTCATTTTCCCGAAACCCATTTGACCTGAGAGTTGCCTGAGGACATATTTCGGGTTTGATTTTAAGGCGTGTAATTGGTTAAATGCCTTGTCTCTGATTAAACAGTGTGGGTGTTTTAAAGTCCGATTTAGTCGGCTTAGTTTCCCCATCTTGTCACGTTTTCGGAAGGTTTATGCTGAAATATTACAGTCAAGCATGTGCAGGCCACTCAGTCGGGACTGAGGGCTTAAAAATGATCTGATGGTGAATTTGGCAAAAGCCTGATTCACGACGGCGCTGGTTACACGGCTGTTTGGAGTAGTTGAGATGAAGTCTGGACTTGGAGGATGGATGGACCTGCCCGTCATAAAGGACAGATGGATATTACTCTCGTGCAATCAGGCCGTCGGCCTCTTCAAATGACTGTTTTATTGCCTGTTCTTATCCGGCTGCAGGGAAGTAAATAAATTCGCCAAGGAAAGGGTCGAAGAGAGTGATAAATGTAGTTAGCGGCAGTCTAATCCCAACAAACACACCTGTGCACCCCCTCTAACTGACCTGCACACCTATCTAACCACTCATCCCGTACGGTCGGGTCCAAACTGACCGTCAGAATGTCAATCAGGGGAAATGCTGCCGGGGCATTTCTGACCCTCCCTGTAATTATGGTATTTGCTCTGAGGCCTGAGTGACCCTTTGGGTGTGGGGGTTTGTGTGTGTGTGTGTGTGTGTGTGTGGAGGGGCAGTTTAACTTTAAAAGGACCCCCGGTCCCCTCCTCACAACCTTTAATGACCCAACCCTGCCCACTCTGACAGGAGAGGCCCAGAAAAACACAGCGAAGCAGGCTGTCCTACAGTACTGTACAGTATGGTATTATAGACACATATATACTGTGTGTATATATATATATATATATATATATATATATATATATATATACATGAGAGCTCTGTAGTCCTGACAGGGTTAAGAAGCTCCGAAAACCAAAAGCAGCTCGGGGCTGTTAGCCCACCTCGATATAACCACTCAGCTCCAGTTAAAGGCCTCCGTGGCTTCATGCTGCGGGGGGGGGGGGGGGTCCAGACAGGTCGCCCTTCCCCGACCCCTGACCCTCTCCGGGCCGGGGTTAGCGTCGTAACCCCACCCTCACGTCATCCAGGAGGTCTGATCTGAAATGACACTCCTGCAGATGGTGCTTTGAAATTTAGTTCTCAGGAATTTAACTTCATTTATTGTGCAGAATATAGTAATTGCAATCTTTAATGCACAGATCATATTACACTGAAAGTACTGTGGGTAAAGTTCTCTTTTGCTGATCATGCTAAAAACTGACTCTATGCCTCAAAACTCAAACCTACAAGTCTGAAGCTAATGTATGAAATGTTGGAATAATGTCCCTGAATAATGAGGTCCGACGCTAATGCATGAATGAAAAGAGAGGGATGAGTGGACACTGTCGAGCAGAAGTCAAGAGTCAGAGTCATTACGCAAGGAGGAGGGATGAAGGAGAGAGGGATGAAGGAGAGAGGGATGAAGGAGAGAGGGATGAAGGAGAGATGGATGAAGGAGAGGGGGATGAAGGAGAGAGGGATGAAGGAGAGCGGGATGAAGGAGAGAGGGATGAAGGAGAGATGGATGAAGGAGGAGGGATGAAGGAGAGATGGATGAAGGAGAGATGGATGAAGGAGAGATGGATGAAGGAGAGATGGATGAAGGAGGAGGGATGAAGAAGAGAGGGATGAAGGAGAGATGGATGAAGGAGGAGGGATGAAGGAGAGATGGATGAAGGAGAGATGGATGAAGGAGAGATGGATGAAGGAGAGATGGATGAAGGAGGAGGGATGAAGAAGAGAGGGATGAAGGAGAGATGGATGAAGGAGAGATGGATGAAGGAGGAGGGATGAAGGAGAGAGGGATGAAGGAGAGATGGATGAAGGAGAGATGGATGAAGGAGAGATGGATGAAGGAGAGAGGGATGAAGGAGAGATGGATGAAGGAGGAGGGATGAAGGAGTGGGATGAAGGAGAGGGGGATGAAGGAGAGATGGATGAAGGAGAGATGGATGAAGGAGAGATGGATGAAGGAGAGAGGGATGAAGGAGAGATGGATGAAGGAGGAGGGATGAAGGAGTGGGATGAAGGAGAGATGGATGAAGGAGAGGGGGGATGAAGGAGAGAGGGATGAAGGAGAGATGGATGAAGGAGAGATGGATGAAGGAGAGGGGGGATGAAGGAGAGAGGGATGAAGGAGAGATGGATGAAGGAGAGATGGATGAAGGAGAGATGGATGAAGGAGAGGGGGATGAAGGATAGATGGATGAAGGAGAGAGGGATGAAGGAGAGATGGATGAAGGAGAGATGGATGAAGGAGAGATGGATGAAGGAGAGAGGGATGAAGGAGAGATGGATGAAGGAGAGATGGATGAAGGAGAGAGGGATGAAGGAGAGGGGGATGAAGGAGAGAGGGATGAAGGAGAGATGGATGAAGGATAGATGGATGAAGGAGAGAGGGATGAAGGAGAGGGGGATGAAGGAGAGAGGGATGAAGGATAGATGGATGAAGGAGAGAGGGATGAAGGAGAGAGGGATGAATGAGAGAGGGATGAAGGAGAGAGGGATGAAGGAGAGGGGGATGAAGGAGAGAGGGATGAAGGAGAGAGGGATGAAGGAGAGGGGGATGAAGGAGAGAGGGATGAATGAGAGATGGATGAAGGATAGATGGATGAAGGAGAGATGGATGAAGGATAGATGGATGAAGGAGAGAGGGATGAAGGAGAGGGGGATGAAGGAGAGAGGGATGAATGAGAGAGGGATGAAGGAGAGGGGGATGAAGGAGAGAGGGATGAATGAGAGATGGATGAAGGAGAGAGGGATGAAGGAGAGAGGGATGAAGGAGAGAGGGATGAAGGAGAGAGGGATGAAGGAGAGGGGGATGAAGGAGAGAGGGATGAAGGAGAGAGGGATGAAGGAGAGAGGGATGAAGGAGAGGGGGATGAAGGATAGAGGGATGAAGGAGAGAGGGATGAAGGAGAGAGGGATAAATGAGAGGGGGATGAAGGAGAGAGGGATGAAGGAGAGAGGGATGAAGGAGAGAGGGATGAATGAGAGGGGGATGAAGGAGAGAGGGATGAAGGAGAGGGGGATGAAGGAGGCTCGTCCCGTCTGACCTCTGACCTGATATTAATAATCATCTGGAAGCATGAAGACGTGAGGAGAAGTGAAAGCTGGATTGTTGTTTTGTTCTTATTTGAATGTTCTTCTTGAAACATTCTGTAACTTTCATTTCTCTCTCGGTGGTCTGGCACGGCTCAGTACGCGTCGGCTAATTGGAGTCGGCTGCACTAACGATGATTGATTTTCTTTTGTGAAATATATTATCAGTATTTAGCTTCAGCAGAAAAACTGGAACCAATTTCCTGTGTAAAACCCGCCAACATAAACCCTCCTCACACCCGATGTGACGAAGCCATTGGCTGCCATTTAACTTCGCTTCCATCGACATCGGGACATGAAGAACCTCACACTGCGCCGAGGACAACGTAAGACGCTTCACAGACTGCAGGCAGCTCAGATAACTGCTGACCGCAGAAACCTTCCAGCTCTGTATTTGTTTTGTATTATTCTCGAGGACGAAGACCCTAAACTCAGTTTCTACTCCCCGTGATATAGAAACCCCGAGGCCCATTCAGACAAACTGTGTGTGGCATCGGACTGATTCAAGTTGTAAGTCAGCAGCGTCTTTAACTGACAAAAGCCTCAGCTTTGACTTAGATTGATTTAAATGAGATTTAAGAATGCAGGGTCACCCTTTACCGCCCATTTTCCTCAACATTCAGGAAACTTTAACCTTATTTATCTGCTCGTGAACCATCTTTTTCCTTTGATTGTTGTTGCTCATCACTTCCTTTACACCCCACAGAACTCTGAACAGGGCTTTAAATGCTAAAGACCTGCACATCTCACCAAGTGCGCTCAGTGTAACCTTTATTCTGAAAGGAGCCGCCTCCTGTAACACCTCGCTGTGGCAACTCGCTGTCAAATTTGACATTTCGTGGGTTATTTCACTCCGTGAATCTTAGAGGAGGAGCAGCAACATAATTTGTGTTTTGTAGTCAACACATTTTGGGTTGTTTTTATCTCCGCGGTAATACGAGAGTGAGCTCTTAATAGAGTGACATGGAGTGAAGCCCATCCATCCAGCATGGCTTCATACTGCCGCACAGACTCATTACCGGCTACATTGTATCAAGGCACAGACTGTGGGTGTTAATGGGGTTTTTTTATGAATGGGGAGGAAATTGAACTCGGCTTTTGCAAATGAGAAGTAGTCTGAAAGTAAGTTTGGTTGCACGTGGAGGAAAACGTGTTTGCAGCATCACGACAGTCAACACTTCAAACCCCTGTGTTTAGCTATGAACACTTAAATCATTGTTTATAGATTTTTTATGCATTATATTTATATAAAAATGTACTGAATGACTTATTACACAGGATGCAGAATATATAAATCTTTAACCAGATTTAATGTTATGTAATAAACATGTCCTTGCGTGATACATTTGTTAGCCGTTTACATGCACACATTTACAAACCAGTTTAAAACGAGTCGTGATGGTCTTGAAGGTTCATTCTTCTCCTTTTGAAATAGTCGTTTGAGAAGAAACTACTCAAGATCTACTTACTGGATTTCAGCTTTCGCCCGCATTTAGTTGCCTTCATCAACAGTCATTAGAAGTATACATATAATTATATATTTACTAAATATACGTAATATATCATTAAGACTGATCAGATTAAATCTGTGTAATAATGTCTAAAATGAATCAACTTTGAATGTCCTGAAGTCAGCTTCCAGCTACAGTCTCTTATAAATCAATCATTTATATTTCTATCGACTTCTGATGAATGCTAACCGGTGCGGGTTAAGATAAAGCGTCATCAGTGGAGATCAATGGTTGAATAAAAAGGTATTTCTTTGACTGAGAGGTACATTGGTCCATCTGTTTGTTTTAGCGATTCCTTTGAAACGTCCAAAAACCTGCAGCTCTGATATTACATTTCAGCTGAATCCCAGCAGCTCCTTTTCCTTTCTTTTCTTCTGGAGATCGGGGGTGTAATCGCCTCACAAAAACACAGGAAACAGGGCTCTGGGATGAATGCAGTCGGAGAAGGAACAGGAGGGCCGGGGGGGAATAATGGCGTATAGTTTTCACAAAAAAACCCTGAAATCCTTTAATTCCTTTATAAGACCACTTTCCTGATCTTTTTACCGCAGCTTTCTGGTGAAGAGCCTTTGTGCAAACATATGGAGATAATAATTACCTGCATGCTGTGTGCTGTTGCCCCCCCCCCCCCCCCCCCCCCCCATCATAAAACAGTCCCAGGGTTTACGGAGCCAGATCGGCAGCTCTACGGATCCATGATTCAACATGTCGGCGTTGCAACAGTCAACACACAGGAAATGGGTGAATGAGTGAAGTGTTCTGTGAAACTGATGAGTCAGCAGACAGTGGCTGTGGCCAAGAACAGACAAGAGGTTCATAACCGTGATGTCCTTATTGATTTTACTATTTTTACTATTTGCTTAAATATTCCTTGAAGAGGGAAACCTCACACACAACGTGAGATAAGAGGGGGGGACCGGCCTGCGTCAAGTATAAACCCACCTGCACAGTAAAGATAAGATGAATGAGTCTGTGAATGCTGTGTGAACAGACCGCTCTGAAGTAAAACTCATGGATATCACCATGAAACTTCACCACTTCATTACTCACATTGAGAGGATTGTTTTTTGTATCACAAGTTTTCTGTAATGTTATGTTTAAATATGCAAATGAGGCATTATGTAATGGTCATTTTTGGTGAAATTGGGAGAAATCTACAAACACAAATAGATAAAGTAGTGAAATAAATAACTAAATGTGTATTTTGGATGTTTTCATTCCACTAGTCTGAAAGGAGACATGTTATGGAAGCTAAATAGACCGAAATCTACGCTGTTATACCTGCGATAAACCTTTTATTAGGTTGATAATATCATCCTGCTGATACATCGGTCCGCTCTACTGGAAACTCTCAATGGAGAAGTGATAAGCAGGGATGATTGTGTGGCCTCAGCCTGCAGCAGAGAAGCTTCCCTGCCTGGTGATAAGAACTGTGTGAGACAATGAAGAGGTCAGTCAGCTCCACGCTGACAGGCGGAGGTGGTGGAGTGAATGAAGAGCTGCAGATGCTGTTCTGTCTGTACTGGGAGCCATGGGGGCGATGGTGAAATGTGATCCGGGGAGCTGGAGCTCGACATGTGGCTGCAGGTTAACTACCTGGAACACACACACACTGGGGCGGAAAGGTGTGTGTGTGTGTGTGTGTGTGTGTGCGTGTGTGTGTGTGTGTGTGTGTGTAACTTGCATGTGTGATCTGACCTCAGCAGCTGCAGTAATGGTCTGAGGTTTCTGCCCTGCAGCGCTGGATGTGTGGATTAAAACATGACTGTTTCCGCTCAAGTTCAGTCGAGTTCACTGAGGAACTCACACTGACTTGTCAGTTTGCAGCAAAATCATAAACGTTCTTTTTGTGTTTTTTTGACAGCAGTGTTACATGAAATACTTGTCAGCAGTACTCGTGACTGCGGTCGAAAGTCAACTTTTTAGACTACGGGGGAGAAAATAAATGAATGCAGTTTTGTTCATTCAGACTGGATATTTTTTTAAATATACATAAAGTCCAGCATGCAACACAAAGGTTCACTTCCACTTTAACTCCCTCTGTGTGTGCCGGGAAACTGCGTGTGACAATGAGGCAAGTAATGCTGATTTGTGGGATTCATTACACGTCTGACAGCGTTCATTTGATACAAATGGAATGAATGATATTTCTGTGTTTGTGATCCATCCTCCTCTCAGAGCTCCTCTGGTTGGTCACTAAAGGCTTTAGCTGCTGATTTGTCTTTATTTCATCCTCATGAGGAACACTACATGAAGCAGATATTTGTATCAGTGTTCCTCCTTTTGAGTTATGATGTTACTAAATAGTGTTCGGTGCTTTACATCTTTAGTTTAAGAGTACTGGGTCGTCTGTCATTTCTTTCAACAGGACAAACGTTTCTAGATTTATTTTACTTTGTTCTTTCATTGCTGCCTTGATACTGTAATACCTCTTATAGTAATATTAGGGTTAGGTTTATGTCCAGCGCAGTGTTTGCTTTGTTTATGTGGGCCACAGATCATATTTCCAGATATTAAATAACTGCAGAAACCTGGCCTGATATCGCCAGATTAGAAAGTGAATGTGCGTTAGTCCGGCACTTTACCTTTCAACGGGTTATCAACACGTGAACAATGTACCGTCATAAAACGGTTCGTATGATATCAGACAAAAAAAGTAAATCCCCATTTTTGTAGTTTAAGATTTCTCTTTTTTGATAAAACATTCTAAATTCTGGGTCAGTTTTAAATATATCGGTGAACCCCGGTGCAATGTCTTGTTCGAAACCGTGAAGTGATTGACATAATTATAACTGATGGCCTTGATAAATACCAACTCTTGTGTTTCTAACACTTATTTAGAATATCATTAATAGAAACCTTTAACATGTTAAGTGTCATTCCCACCAAACTGCAGACGGATTCTCTGTGCAGATCATTGGGTTTTGTTTAATGTTGTGTGAAAGGAAAGTTATTTTTTTTGCAGTTTGGGTGAACTGAACCCTTTAAGAAGAACCTTGATCGCACTTCTAAATGGCTGCATTTGAACTTAGAGAGACTTGTTCTGTCTGCAGGTATAAGTATATTAAAGTGTGTTTCGCAATCTGTCTCAGACCTTTAATTATTTCACTGAGGATTACTTTATTCCTCATTAAGCTGATCCTGTAGCTCCGTATCTTTAAGACCCTGATCAATGTGAACTATGATGTATATGCTGTGCACATATTGCAATCAATGAACCACACGCACTGTCGCTCAAAATAAATAGTTCCTCTTATTTATGTATTCATGCAGTGAAAGCTGTAATCCATCAGGTATCCTCTATTGAGATTTGAGTCTAACAAGAAAAACCTCCAAGTAGCACATGTTTAGTGTCCCTGGTTTGAAGTAGGATTCAGCAGCTACTCTAAATTATGCTAAAACCTATTTTAATCCCTCTTTGGAGATGTAGAAGACAGACAAATGTCGATAACAAAATGCCTTAAATGTCTTGCGAAACCCAAATAGTGACCCTGACTATCTGTCACCGAGTGGAGATAAAACCCCACATACCTGTCACCCTCCACTGGAACCCCCAGCGCCAGTCTACCTGGAGACACAGACGTGAACGTTTGGTACTTCGAACACGAGCTGTTTTTATAAACCCACATAAATCCTGAGATAAAGTACGACACCGGTATCCAGCGTCACAACATGGAGGCATCGTTCCCCTTCGTGTGGCTCATTAGGACTCTAACGGCCTAACAATGGGGTCAAAGGTTTAGATTCTCTTTCATTATATCTGAACAAGCTGATTTCTTGTGAAATGGTAGAAAAAAACAAAAAAGCAGCACCCAAAATATCTTTTCATCGCTGATCTTAGGCAACGGCATCTCTGCCCTGCAGATTGTTCAGTGCAGATTCCTTCTCGCTCTGGACGGCTGTCAGAGTGGCAGTGAAGGGCAAAGTGTTCTCGCCTGCAGTTCTCTCTGCTGTCAGTCTCCAGCGCTGTGAAATCCGAGCCGGCTTGGTGTGGTCGTGCATCCGCCCGGCTCACTGTAGCTCATGTCGGTCCATGTTTCTTGTGCACGTTTTCACTACAGAGCATGGAATCCACATGCAAAAGGCACATGCACCCTCCAGCATGTGTCAAACACAGTCGCAGGAATAACATGTTGGCATTGAGTTTCTGCAAACCCTGAATCTCAACGTTTCATATCAACATTTCTACATAATCATATATCAACGTGTATAATATTTTAACCGCTTGTGGCTCTTTTTTCCATTTTAAAACGGCATTCTTAATTACGTATAAGTTTCGCGAACAAAGCTATTTGGTTGGTTTTCGAAAAGTGTTTTGGGGTTAAAATAAGTTACTTTTGGTTTCACGCGGGACTCGTACACAGGTCTCCATGGTGAAAGTCCCATCCACACCAAACTGCTGTATGTATTTGTGATTCGTCAAAAAAGAAACTTAATCTGGGAGAAAATATTTTCCTTCAAACTTAATTGACAGTTCAGTTTTATTGTTTGTGAACGTAATTTTGACCAAGCTGGTAAAAGCTGAATTAAGGTCATCTTGCATTCATGAGCTCATTTTTTTCCTTCCCCAGTGTGTTTCTCATATAATGAGGTTGATTGTTAAGATGCGTCCCTTGATTTGTGAATAGTGTTGAGAAAGGTGCCGAAACATTAACGGGCAGCTTTGCAGAATGCTCCAACTCTTCCCACATTACTCATATCTCCCACTTTGTTCCTTTTCTATCAGTCTGAGGGTCGACGAACTGTACCTGCACACAGGTAAACAGTTAGCATAGCCAGGGAATGCTAAATCCTGATAACATCAGTTATGCCACCGTAGCACTGAAGTATGAACAACACTGATTAAAATATAGATAAGGGAATATGATTCGACAATTTTCTCATTGTTGAATCTGCTCTGAAGGAAACTGAAAGTGAGAATATCTTTAAGTGCTTTTATTTAAAAGAAAATAGAATATGTAGTAGACAGATTACTCAAAACAGACTTTAATCTAATGTGTGAGTCTCCAGCCTTTCAGAATTATTTTATGCATGTTTGGAAAAACCATCAGAAAATCTTTAAAGAACAACTTGCCATCTAATTAAATGCAGCATTCAGTAAATGTTTTACAAGCAATGCACATGAGGCCGTGCTTTTCATCTGAGACGCTTCGACTTTATTACAGTCAGTGATCTAAATTCGTCCCAGTGTTCATGCCGCCCATTCTGACCGAGTCGCCCTCGTAACTGAGATATTAAAATTCCGACAGTGTTGGAATATGATCCTTTGTTGATCATGAAGGCAGCAGTTTGGTGGCTCATGGCTTCAGGGACGTCTAATGCACACACACACACACACACACACACACACACACACACACACACACACACACACACACACACACACAGCAATCAGCAGCTCAGACGTACAGTACACATGCAGCCGTTTACACTCGGATCAGGACTGAACCACCCACTGTCATCTGCACGACACTGAGTCATCAAACTACAAATCCCTCCTCAGAGCTCTGTGATGACAAAGGCTTAGAAGTGGTAATTATGAGGAGTACTTTTTGCTAATATTTGGCCACCAAAGGAATAATTATGGGGAAGGTTTTGAGCTGCCACCTGTCTATAAAAGCTTGGAGACAACTTCCCGCTGCTGAAACAACGTGTTGTTTTACTTTGCCTTCTTCTTGTTTTTTTTGTGGTAAAGGCAAGTTGGGGCAGGAGTCAGATACCTTGCCAAAGGCCTCCCCTCTGCTGCTGCGTAATTGTGCGTTCTGTGTCCATTTTGTACTCTTTTTGGAGCTTAGTGGCAATGATTGGTTTCTATTTCGAAAATAGTGTAGGTAAGGCTTAAGTGTGTATTACATGTTATGCAAATCGAAACAGACAAGATTATTTACTCAAGAAAACTACTTTTGTGTCCAAAAAGGCTTCTCCTTTTCTTGGTTTATAGATTATATATACATGACATTTAATTGGCTCGTTCTTTCTTTCCTTTGTACAGGTCTGAGGATCTTCATGGAGGCACCGAAGATGGCAGCTTTAGGAACAGCTCTCCTCACTTTAGCGTCGGTCCTCCTGCACGTGGCGAGATGTCATGGGAGCATGGGAAAAGGAAAAGACAGCTCGCCGCTGAGGTTCACGCACCATCTCTACAACGCCACCATCAATGAGAACTCGGCCCCGCGGACATTCGTTGAGACGCCGGTGAAGATGGGCGTTGAGGTGACGGATCTGTTCTGGGAAATCAAATACGATGTCGTCTCGGGCGATGACGACGGCCTTTTCCAAGCAGAGGCAGTTCAGGTTGGAGATTTCTGCTTCCTCAGGATCAAAACACGCAGCAGTAACTCGGCACAACTCAACAGGGAGGTCAGAGACGCTTACACTCTCACCGTGGCTGCGACCGAAAACACTTTTGACTTACAGGCGAAGACGAAGGTGTTTGTCCAAGTGTTTGATACCAACGACCTAAAGCCTCTTTTCTATCCTGCCTCGTACAACGAGGCCATCAGGGAGGACACTCCAGTTAAGTCAAGTGTGGTGAGGGTAAGCGCCACAGACGCCGACATCGGGAGCAACGCTCGGTTTTATTACTCGTTCACCACCAGAGCTCATCCTTTTGTCGTCGACCCTTTCACAGGCACGATCAGTCTCGTTAAGAAGCTCAATCACTCCCAGAAAGAGAGGTACGACCTCACGGTTTTAGCTGAGGACCGGACGAAGAAGATATCCGGTGTTCAAAAATTTGGTAATGTCGCCAGGGTTACAATAAACGTTCAAAAGACGTCCGTGGGGGCTCCAGTTATCAAACCTCCCCTCAGACCCACAGTATCTACAGATGGCAAAATAACTATGGATGTCCACGTGGAGGCAGGAGTTAAGCCGGTGGAATCCCTAAATATTGTTGGAGGGGATCCACACAAGTGTTTTGAGATAATCCCTTTAGGTGTGCAGGGCTGTGACTTCCAAGTCATCTCTACAAAGAGGATTATCTGGTCTGAAACTCCTTTTGGGTTGAATCTGTCCCTTCAAGCTAAAGACAGGAGCTTCCCGAGTTTACTCTCTCCAATTACGCTAATACACGTTCCGGTTTATCATTACAGCCCTTTGGCATTTTTAGAGGACACCTACATTGTCACGCTGAGTGAGTTCTCACCCCCTAAAACTCACGTGGTTAAGGTTTCGGTCACCTCGGTACCTTATAATGTTACCTTCAGTATCAAAAATAACCCGGACAGCACGAAATTCACAATAAATCCCAAAACCGGAATTATCATAACAACAGAGAAATTTGACTATGAGAGAAAGGAACGATACGAGTTCGATGTAGTGGCCAATCACGGTGACGCTGAGACTCACATAGTGATTGAGATAACCGATGAAAACGACAACAGCCCACAGTTCACCCACCCCTCCTATCAGGCCACACTGGATGAAAACACCCCCGTTGGCAGCAGTGTTTTGAAAGTCGCCGCCACTGACAAAGATAAAGGAAAAAACGGCTTTGTGACTTTCGCTATTGCGAACGCTGGACCCCTACCTTTCATAATAGACCCATTCACGGGTGTCATCTCTACCACCGAACACTTGGACTACGAGCGCATGAAACGGCTGTACCACCTGAGAGTTTGGGCCTCAGACAGCGGAAGCCCCTTCAGTCAGGTCAGCGAATGCCCCGTGACGATAACCCTGAACAACGTCAACGATAACTTCCCTCTGCTTGAAAGGGTGGGCTGCAACACCACCATTCCTCAAGATTTACCCGTGGGACACACAGTCGCTCAGCTGTCGGCCATTGATGTGGATGAGCTGCAGCACTTGAGGTACGTCATCGAGTCGGGAAATGAGCTCCAAGTATTTGATCTTGACTCGGTGTCGGGAGCCCTCACCCTCAAGCAGCCGATTCCCCTGCGAGAGGGTGCTTTCAATTTGAGAGTTGTAGCCACTGACGGGAAACATTTCTCTGAAGCTTCACTTATCAGGGTAACTGTCACTAACAGGGGCGATAACGCAACGCTCCGCTGCCACGAAACGGACGTTTTAAGACAGCTGACCGATAAACTGATTGAGTCAATCAAACCCAGTTTAACCAATCAAGAGGAAAACACCTTCTCTGATATTCACATCACCAACCGGCATTCTCCCAAGTTTGACTCGAGCATCCCAGGTTCAATCGACCTGATTGAGGACCATCCACTGCTTTCCACTATAGTTCAGTTCAAGGCGACAGACACGGACACTGGGTTTAACAGTAAGCTGGTGTACACCATATCAAGTGGGAATGAGAACGGCTGTTTCTCCATCGACATGTTCTCCGGTGACCTTCAGTTAGTTTGCCCATTAGACCGAGAGAGTAAAGAGTTCTACATCTTGAACATCACTGTTTATGATTTGGGAACGCCGCAGACATCCGCGTGGAAGTTCGTTGCCGTAAACGTCATGGATGTCAACGACAATGCTCCTGTTTTCGATCAGCCCAGGTATGTGGTACGTGTGCCTGAGAACACAGAGGTGGACTCCATCGTTTTTACAGCACGCGCAATAGACCCCGACATCGATACGAGCGGAAGTGTCCAGTACTCCCTGCTGACGTCTACCGACATGTTCAGAATTGATGAAGTGACCGGTGAGGTGACTGTGACGAGTGGTTTGGATCGAGAAACCTCACCCAGGCACGACCTCGGGATCGTAGCCAGGGACCAAGCCAAACTCGGCCCTCAGTTGTTCTCCATGGTTGACCTGGTGGTGGTTTTGCAAGACATAAATGACAACCCACCCAAGTTTGTACCCAAAGTTTACAAAATAAAGGTTCCAGAGGATGTACCCGTGGGCACCCTCCTCGTGTGGGTTGAGAGTGTTGACTTGGATCTGGGCAGCGGAGGCCTCGTCACCTACAACCTCAAGAATAAAGAAGGCGAGATCTTTCACCTCGACTCCTCCACAGGTGCCTTGATCCTCGAGAGGGAGCTGGACTTTGAGAGGCGGCCGGTTTACAACCTCACAGTTCGCGCCGTCGATCACGGCCTCCCTCGCTCCCTCTCCTCCTCCTGCTTTGTGGAGATTGAGGTTCTGGATGTCAACGAGAACCTCAACAGACCAATGTTTTCAGAGTTTGTGTATGAAGCCGGAGTGATGGAGGATGCAGCAGTGGGGACATCAGTGGTCACACTTACAGCTTCAGACAAGGACCTGGGCAGAGATGGACTTGTCCGGTACCACATCCATGAAGGCTCTGGTCTTGGAGTGTTCACCATTGACGAAGAAACAGGTACAAACACTGGTTTCGCCTTTTTCTAGATGGTGGTTGTATTGTTGGCATTTAGGGGAAATGGGGAATTTATATTTTTGCTTGATCTACACTAGGGTTAAAAGAAAAAAAATCAAGTTTGAACATGTGATCCGAATATATTCAAAAACATCCGGCAGCCGATCCTAAACTCTGCTGGTGAACTGACGTAGTTTGACTCATTTGCCTCATTTGCCTTGTGTGCCTGACGTGGGTGAGCAATGGCGCTAATAAAACCAGAAACAGAAGACCCAGGTTGGCTGTCATGTTGCTGTTTTTTTGTCGCATTTTGAAAGTCTACAAACGGCCTTAATT
This sequence comes from Melanostigma gelatinosum, assembly GCF_949748355.1. Lineage (NCBI taxonomy): Eukaryota > Metazoa > Chordata > Actinopteri > Perciformes > Zoarcidae > Melanostigma > Melanostigma gelatinosum. The sequence continues at coordinate 27,173,434 of NC_136638.1, forward strand.
TCATTCATAATTTAAAAACCCGCCAGCCAACAGAGATTTCCGGACGTTACTCGTCTCTTCCCAGAAATGAAGCTGTGATTTAAAAAGCTCATCATTACAGATCTTTTTTTTTAATTGCATATTTTGTATCGTAAAGATTTCTCCTCCATGTTGACATGCATGTGGAGAGTTTAGGTCATACTTGACCGTGGAAACAGCAGTTGGTAAACTTACCACAAGTCCTTAAAATACTGAACACAGATCGATCAGCTGATGACGGTCATGTGCTATGACTGAAATCACAAGAAACTGCTACTAATATCTTGTGGTTTTACACCAAATCATTTTTTTCTATTGTGTGTCAGCACTATTCACCTCTAAGCAGGTCAGAGGTCAGATTCAGGTCGAGTCTCCATTTGTCCATCAGCGACCTCTCAACAACTCCTTCAGGGTATCCAAAGAAACTATGTGCACAAAAGTTGACTTCCCTTGTATTTAGACCCAGGGCATTCAGCTTTTTGTAAACTAGAGGAATTTGAGTTAGTTTTGGCAACACAAGCGTGTCATGCTGCTGAGCCTTTCGGCACCAATCCAGACTTTAAAAAATGCTAACAGGCACCTTAAGGTAGATGAATGTCATTGTGATTGATATTTCCTCCGGGCTGGTAGCAGTTATTAAATCAAAAAGGAATACAAAAATGATAATTGATAGATCTTTGAGGCACAGCAGCAGTTTGAAACAAGTAGATACATGGTGTGCTGTTCACAAGTGAAACTGTTTTAACCCCCCCCCCTCCCTTCACGTGTCTCAGGTGTGATTCGTACAACGGAGGCGTTGGACCGCGAGACGATGCCTCACTACTGGCTCTCCGTGTACGTCACCGACCTGGGGACCGAGCCTCTGATCTCCTGGACTCATGTCTTCCTGGAGGTCCTGGACGTTAACGATAACGCTCCAGAACTCTCTCTGCCGGTGTATTTCGCGTCCGTCCAGGAGAACTTGGCCACCGGCAGGTCCGTCGTCCAGGTGTCGGCCACAGACGTGGACTCGTCCTCTGAGGGGAAGCTGTCCTTCCAGATTCTGGAATCTCATCGGACGTTCTTCAACGTGGATCCACAAACAGGTAATTAAGAGTGTCCACTGAAACACAATATGTCTCCAATGAACATGCAAAAGAATCACCTGTGATAATATTACTGGTTTTATTTTTTTGTTTTCACTAAAAGACATTCTACGAAGAAATGTTGCCGATACAGCACGAGGCTTTCATTGTAAAGTGCCTTACTGCTCATTTATGAGCATGATATCAGCCTGTTGTCTGAGCAGCTCCAGCCTCCTGCTTTGTGACAGTAAGTGTAGACATTTGAATACTCGGAGGCTTTTTACGGGCAGGCAGATATATCGTTACTCTGGGATGTAGGATGTAATTGAATCAGCCGGCAAAATGTTATCCTCCACGTTCATAAGCAGTTTGGACAGAAATATAGGCAACTCGCTCCGTTGTGATGGATTTAACTTCCCTTGTGAATACACCACATCTGGAGGACCTCTGTGTTTTAAATACATACCTGTACATGTCGCCATGTCCCCACTGCAGATTTACATTGTGATTCAGGGGTATCGCTGCAGCTGTAAAACCTAACAGCGAGTTATTTACCACAAAGGGGGGGTGGGGGGTGAAAAATGGTTAGTATGTCTTAATGCACTGTTACAAGTCTGAGCAGAGCAAGGCATGCAGTAACTGGGCATGTCACAAAGAGGACAACGCTGAAAATGAAACTTTATAATGAGAAACTCCTTCAGAGGTCACTCACAAACTCACTCATCTGTGGTCTGAACGGATTTTTGGAGCAAAAACAGAAATAGCAGGAGTTAAAAAGAGGCCTGTAAACCCTCTCCTCAGGTATCTGGGTGTTCATCTTTGACAGTTGCAACTGAGTCATCTGCTCTGGACTTTGATGTTCAGGCAAATTGGCTCAGCGTTAGCTCAGACGCTACAAGCAGCTACAAGCCCTGTGCTCTTTATATAATCTCTAGGTAGCTCAGGCCAATATACCGAAGGATTACTGACAGTGGGCGAGTTCTGCTTCACGGAGAGACGTCACACAAAGGCAGGGAGGACGGGAGGTGTTGAAACAGCCACATTAAAACAACCCTTTTTTTTGTGCAAAGGCAGGTGTATTTGATGTTCATGCAGTCGTGCATACAAGCACAGGATGAAAAATGTGTTAGTTTGAAAAGCTTTATTGTGTCATTGTGTGTGCTCTTTTTACACTGAGGATTTCTCTAACGTCAAGTCTCGGCTGTAGACTGAGGTACTTTGAATGTAGATGACCCAAATTCATAGTGAAAAGCTGGTGAACTGTGTTCTTTAGTCACATATTTGGTCCCCATTGGCTTCCAAAAGTTAGTCTTCCGGTCCACATAAAATAATAAGAATTAATGAATTTGAAAATGACACAATGAAAGGGCAAAGTTTTAAAGTTAAATGAAAATGCCAAAATCAATAAGAAGAAACTGAAAAACTATGAATAAAACAAGATTACTCTAACATTAGCTCACATTACATGAACTGCTCGACATTATATGATCAAAAGGTTCTTGTGTTTTGAGCTGTTTATCTTGATTTTCCCCCTTTAGAGCCGATCAATGGAAATCTTAATGTGGCAGTTTACAATGATATTTTAGACAAACGTTCCAACTTTGTCCCAAATGTTTGTGTTTGTCCCTTCCCTGTGGCAACCAAAGAAGTACAATAGGAGTAGACGGCACATTTATCTGTTTCCCGTGGTCATTTGACTAGAACAAAAGAAAAAGGCTATTGTTATTGGTTGTTAGTGTTGTTGCAGCTCTGGAGACGGCTGGCTAGTTAGCTGGGGAGTGACCAGTATGGGCTGTTAGATCACCTGTTTGGCTCATTTTCTGTTACCAGTGTAGCATTAAAGCATGGTGGAATACGCAAGCTAGCTAAGTAGCCAGCTTTCCCTAGTTAGCAAGCTAGTTTGCTAATTCCACCATGCGTTAATGCTACACTGGTTACAGAAAAGGAGCTGAAGAAAGTTGGCGCTCATCTGTTTCGTTTACACGTCAGTTATAAGACTGTCCCTTCTACTCCTGTTCTATTTCTATGGTTTCAACGTGACGATTCCCCCGCGCACAAAGACATGCTTTTCCCAGTTTGGTGTGGTAGAACTTGACTGTCCTGCTTTACTGGCCCTAACCTCAAACCAATCCAACACCTTTGGGATGAACTGGAACAAACACCCAGCGTCAGTGTCAGACCTCACTGATGCTCTTGCGACTGAATGGGAACAAAATCTGGTAAAAAGTGTAAGAAATTTGAGCAAAGAACTGTATGTTCAGTAGATATAATAAAAGTGTTTAATAATTCATAATTAAGAATTCATAATTAGTCATAATCATAAGGGTTTTGGGAATGCATCATTAAGATAAACACAAAGTGTTTTAGGATTAGTAGCTAAAAGACATGAAGCTTCTGCCAAGTTGCAGAAGTTTAACTTTTATACTGAAGGATTAGCATAGAAGGGATAAAGCCATAACTGACAGTTATTTGAATGTGTTAGAAACTCAGGGAAAGAGAGTCGTGGAGACAGGCGTTTACAGAAGTGCATAGAGGAGTTAGCTAACAAAAATTGAGATAGCCGGAAGGGGAGGAGTCGCGAACGAATATGTGGGCGGGGATAGAAGTGTTTTTCCGCCTCTTTTAGCGTGTGGTTCCCTGGGACGGCTGTGTCCTGGGACCAGAGGTAGTTTTTTCCAAAGTGGGTTAATATTGTAGTATTTCATAGGAGTATGTACTCCAATGTTTAACTGTAATCGTACTTGCATCAGTGGGATTAAATCCTTTTAACTGTAAACCAGTTTTGGTGGCGTTATTAATGCAGCGTGTCGACTGTAAAAAGCAGCTGAGACACGTGTGGTCTGGCCTCCTTCTCTGTGGGGTGAGTTTCATTCTCAACAAATGCCTGAAACTAAAGGAGTAAACGCTGCTATAGCAGCACATTAATGCCTTTGGTCACATATAGGTATAATGTTACGTGTCCACGTATTTTAGGCCGTGTAGTTTAAATCACAAGGGAATTTGCACATAAGGTACAAAAACCCTTTTGAGGATACTTTGACACAGATAATCTAACCTTTAACTTCAAAGAAGGAACGCTCCAACTAAAGTAACTCTCCTGAAAAATCCTCAAAAAACTGTTGGATGTCAGCGTTCATGGATCGTGTAAACGAGGGAGATTGCGTTACTTTGAATTACCTAAACGTTCTGTAGATACCTCCTCTTCAGAACATGACCCACCTTGTCCTATTTTCACAAATGAAGCCACTATTACTAATGCAGGTGACTGGTATTGTTGAAACCTCTCATGCCTCGACAGGATGAAATGACTCATGACTGTACGCAGGTTTCTGACTAAGCCTTTACCCTCCTGAAGCGTGCATATACTTTATGTGTCTCTGATTACACTTTAAACTATTTGTTGATTAAGTTTCAGCAGCGTAGGATGTGTGCTGAGCAACAAGTTAAATCCAGTCCAAACTGTTTTTGTTGAGCTGTTGCTGCTTCAAACAAGTAGTTGTATGGCTTCGACAACAGGTCGGTGCAGGGAGCAAGGGCGTGCCAAATGACCGAAAATTACCGAAAATCGTCGTCTCGGTTATGTTAGTTCACTGTGGGGCACATTATGTGTTGTTAGCCAGGCCAGTCGTGGCAGGATGTGCCCAATTCATTCGCATTTTGCAACATCCTTCAACTGCTGTATTGTGCTGTATTCTGCTTAACTTTCTGTTCAACAGCCACAAACTGAGAGCAGTGCAGAGCAGCGGCCGTAAGCTAATCAGTGGGCAAATACTCACAGGGACACCGAAATGTGGATTCATCCGCCGCTGGATATAGTCCCCAACAATTGCGCTATTACCTGCAGATTTTGTGGGAAATTACTGAAAATTAAGTATATATTCATACAATTCACAACAAGAGAGAATATCTCCAGCCTCTTTCTTTAATTTGGGATAACTGATAATATTCCACTTCTTAAAACATTTTCAGTTCAAACTCAAATGTCTTTGCCTTTATTTCTTCCACTCCGTTTGTGTCCCCGTGTGTTAAACTTTACATTTTGTGTGTGAGCTCCATTCAGAATGGTCGCAGTGATCAGATAGCATTGCTAGTCAGTCAGGCAGACGAGGGATCTGTATCTCAGATCGGATCCGATAACGATCCGATAATGAGGGGCACCTCGAGGCCCTCGGGGGCCCAGCTCGGTGGATTTGTTTTTAAACCGTTCTTGCAATTAGTGATGAATTGGGCTGTTTGTTGCTCTTTTTCTTTTTTCCTATTTGCATACAATTGTTATTCAAGACGTAATTTCGTATTCTTAGTTCAAGAAAGAAAGAAAATCCCCCGTCCGAACCAACCCCAGTGAGCGTTTGACCAGTGGTGTATAGTAACGAAGTATAAATACTTCGTTACTGTACTTAAGTAGTTTTTTTGGGTATCTGTACTTTACTTTACTACTTATATTTCTGTTTACTTTTACTTTTACTTCACTACATTTTGCAAATAAAACTGATACTTTTACTCCGATACATTTCCCCTGAAACCTTCGTTACTCGCTACAAAATCAAATCTATCTTTAGAAACAAAATGAATCACGAGAACAGCGTCGGGGACTGTGTTGGAACACAGACTGCATGCAAGCAGGTTTGTTGAATCAGTGGTCCTAGCAGCAAGTTAAATCATTGGTTAATCACGTTAATGCGCAATTGAAAACAAGTACTCTCAAAGCCGCGGTGTTTGATTCCCAGTGATGCCCAGGATGCTACATGCTATAAGCTAGCGGGCGACTACCTGAGTAGCATTCCACTCTACGATGACTGATTTCATGATGGAAGCAGAAATGGAAGCACCTGCTACTCCCGCAACAAACGACGGTGGTGACGAAGACCAACACCCGTGGATCGCTAGCGAGTTAGTGAGCTGAGGAAGTGTTGACAGTTGTGCAGCACTAGTTGGCTAACGTTAGCTGTAGCTATATACACGGATTGACAGGAGCCGCGAGAGCACAGCATTCGGGGAATTCTTCGCAGCTGTGTGCAAGCTGTCTGTGACTCTGAACACACCTCTACCTGCCTCAGCGGCCTGTGAAAGACTATTTAGCATTGCAGGACTAGTCTTCAGCCCAAGAAGAGCGAGACTGAATTCTCGCAATTTTGAAAACCAACTTCTTTTGAAGATGAACAGGACATGTTTCAGTTTCAAGTGATGACTGGGTTGTTACTTTCGGTGCTGCTTTAGTATTGATCATGTTTTGATATTTGAGTCATTTTGTGGATGATCAGATGGAGTTATGATGGAAGCAGTCGCCCAATTGCAGATTCAGCTTGAGCAAAACCTTTGTGTTCAAATTAGGCCCATAGGAGTTTACAAGGCAGGTGTCCTTTCTCTAAACACTGACCTGATCCATCAAGTGGATGTGTTTTGCTGAACATAATATTATGCATTGGTCCTCTACATCCTCTAGTCGGAATGAGCAGACTTATAAACGCACTGTTACAACTCCTTCATAGTGTCATATTGCTTTTCGGAGAATTATGATGATAAGTTCATAGTAGATGCAAAAGTATACTTATGTACAATATATTATGTTGAACATTGTTGCTCCTGGATGGATCACAGCCAACCCAATTATGTTCAACACAGCTCCATGTCCTTGGTCATGGTGCCACAGCACTTAAAAGAATAAACTTCATCATTCTCACAATTCTGACCCTTTGCTTTTTTATTAACAGCATTTACTTGTACTTTTACTTCCAATGAACAGGTTATGATGTTCATTTAATGTTCAGGTTATGATGTACATTTAATATCAGAAAATTACTTTTGATACTTAAGTACTTTTGTACTTAAGTACAATAAATATCAGCTACTTTAAGACTTTTACTCAAGTAGTATTCTAAGAGGTGACTTTTTACTTTTACTTGAGTAGTTTTCCAGTAAGGTATCTTTACTTTTACTCAAGTATGGCTTTTGAGTACTTTATACACCACTGCGTTTGACTGACTCTGTGCCTCATCGTCGAAGACACGGTTTTAACAGGGAGTTAAATAAAGGCTACATTAAAAGACATATATGCAAAGATGTGAAGTAGCAGCTGTAGAAAAGCCAACTGGCGGTGAAATGAGAGGGAAAAGACACGGAAACAAACAAACCAGGCCCTGACATGCCAGACAACACTGTTTATCTTCACGTGGGTTTGGCAGCGAGGGAGCGACTCGGCTTCACCGCTGATTCCCACGTCTGCACTAATGACAAAAACACTCTTCCTAACGTGCCCCACCTGTCCCGACCACGTCCTCCCTGCAGGGCTCGTTTGCGCTCGTCGTAAAAAAGCCCCGGTCGACCCTCAGCGGGGTCTTTCACTGCCGCCCTGAAAGAGAAGCGCCCACACCTCCTCCAGTCTGCCTCCTTCACTCGGCCCTAACCAAGACTGGACACATTTTATAAACGGATGAAATAAAAAGACAGATATGAATAAGAGAAGGGACATAAATTAATAAAAAAAGATCAAATAAAACAAACAGCATTGCACAAACAAAACAATGAATACAAATTTAAAACCAGAGTGTGGTCACTCTACTTTTGTCTCTTTTTCTCTATTGACGCCAACATTTTTAACTCAGGAAAACTCACAGAAAATCAGTGATAGACTTCTTTCCTATTGACAGTATTCCATAAGCTTTTCAGGGTTCGTCAACAGTAGATTTTAGAGTTGATTCCTTCTTTTTTACATCTCTTATTAATCAACATCATCCACATTGATCAGCAGGTACAATGAATGTTTGTGTTCATGGAGTCTGGTTGCTTTGAGGAGAGCAGATCCATTTTATACTGATAAATTACAATAACTGTCCAAACCCTTGTTGTTTTTGTTGATTATATAGTCACTTCAATCGGTCACATAGCATCACATAGGTGAAAATACCAAATGCAAGCTGTCCCAGTGAAGGCTGAGGCCAGATGTTAGTGGGTGGGGAAGTGGGTTTGAAAAGCTTGACACCTCACAGCGGTGATCTGTGTAATTAATCAGAGAGAAGGAACAGCGGAGGAAAGAATGTGCGTTGTACTTGGAGTTCTGCCCATTTTCACATGTGAACACACACCTGGCCTCCAGGCCAACAGAAGTCAACCTGCTGAAACAATCAGACATTATTATGGCTGACATTTTGATGTCCCTGTTTCTGTCAACAGATAGCCTCCTCCCCCTCCTCCTCAACATAAATCCAGGCCCATTGCAATAAAACCATCTCACCCAGATAGTCTTGTGGCTTTCCAAACACTGACAATGAGACGGTGTGTGGCCGGGTGTGCAGAGCGAAGAAAGAAGACGAGCTGTATTTCAGTTTTAACAAGACGACTCCTGTGATGCAACACCATGAATGCCTTTGTGACGTTATCCGCGTTTTAACGACGTATAAAGCTGAGCTGTCTGTGCCGATGGGCTCACCTTATGCCATTCATATCTTATATTTTGTACCAAACTTTTAAAATTGTGCTCCATCTTCTCTCCTTATGTAAAGTTAAACTACCAACATTATTTTAATCTTTTAGATAAGACAGATGGATTTATTTTGAACATGCTTACAAACATACACAATGACAATAATCACTAAAATGAACAGTAAACGTGCAGAAAATTCAAAATACTTCAATAAAAGAAGAGCGACAACTTAATTTCCTTACCTCTTAAAAAATATTTTTGAAATACATTTTATTCAACTAATTTGTTTTTATTTCAATCATCTTTATGATTGATTAAAGTGGATTTCATGTGTGATTCTAGTGTCACTATACAACCTGAAGTTGATCCTTTTAATAAGCTGAGGAGCATCAGATTCTCATAATCATTTCACACCAACAACACACACCGGGGTTTACCTCAAGCCTTGCTTTGAAAGAGGATACACACACACACACGCACACACACACACACTCTTCTATCCACACACTCGTTAGCCGCCCTCCTCTGCCGGTGTCTCTGCTCTCCTTTTAGAGCTAATGGCCCGAAAACTTTTCACTTCCTTCATTGAAATGAGATGAGGTCAAAAGCCCGAAGAGAAAGAAAGAGATAAGACGGAGCAAACACACATCGAAGTGGAGGCTTCAAACTGACATTATCTTAATTAAAACATGATCAATTACAATAAGTTCAGGATTCATAAAAAGAACACATTCAGTACAGATACAGTACTATTAAGAGAATCCTTTATCAAAGACCAAACACATGTATCAGTGAATACCAGCTCCTAAACATATTCCAACATTTCACGAAATGTATTTGAGTGAAAATACCTCGACCAAAGAAGAGCAGGACACATAGTGACGATGTGTAACTGGCAGGTTTTACTGCAGGTCTGAAGTGAAGAAAACAAAACAGCTGCAGACACACAAACCGACTCCCAACCAACAGCTGTGTCTGAATAACCTGCTGAGCCACATGTATCACTCATATCAGCAGCAAAGCCCATGTCTGCGCTTCACAAACACTGATTCACCAAACTGTCAGTCTGGTGCTGACGATCAGCGGTTTGCTGGGAGTTTTTTGTTTCTAGCCCCCCCCCCATCACACCAAGTAGAAACACAATAATCAGATGAAATCCAGATTTTGTCACCACAGCGGGGATGGCCGGGGAGAGCGAGCTCTCTGATTGGCTGTTCACTCTGCTGAATCAGTGATTTTTGTGTAAAAATATCTTGATTTCAAATCTGGATGAAATTATTTCATCCAGATTTTAGTGTTTGGCAGCAAAACAATGGGAAACACTGACATACACACACTCGTACTGTACACACACACTTTAATATAACTCTGTTAGACACAGCAGCAACAACAACAACAACAGCAGCAGAAACAACATCCATAAACCAACATGTGTTTGTCGGCTCGGTCACTGAGACGCACCTACAACAACAGAAACACGAACACTCCTAACCTTCTGTTTGTTCAGGTGTAATTAGAACTCTCACTTCGCAGCACTGAGACTCACACACACACACTGACGATATTGATTTTTCTCTTGTGTGTGTGTGTGTGTGTGTGTGTGTGTGCAGGTGTTATCAGCACTCTCAAAGCATTGGATCGGGAGAGTAAACCTGAACACAGCGTCGAGGTGAGTCTGTTGTAAACTTTTTCCCTTCGGAGTTGATGCTGAGACAAAAACAAGTCCTGGTGTTCTGTAGTCAACACATCTACGGAAGTATAATAAGTTCTGAAGGCTGATAAAAACACAAACACCGCCTTTAATAAAATGAAGAGTCTGTTGCTGAAAACGTGACGTCCAGTCTGGATTTATCGGGTTTAATAGCAGGATGAGATTAGGATTTGGCTTCAGAGTCGAAGACTGAAGATGTCTTTTTAAAGCAGCCTAATTTCAAACAGTCGTACAGGAAAACAAAAATTGATGGCAGCAGAAGACACACGGAGAACAATTTCTGAGTTCACAGGAGCAGAGGATCGACCAGAATGCACTGCAGCGACAAGAAACGACATTTATTCTTGCAACACCACCAAAAGTATTGTAAATTAAATCTTCCTTTTTGGGCTACACCGAAGCATTCGGGCATGTTTCAGAATTTTTACAGAGACTTGGACTTCACAAGAAACTATAAAAATAAAGTCATTTTAAATCTCACAGAATATTACCGGGACATGGATGTCTTATGTTGAGAAGAAACGGATGCTGACTTCCACTCGTCCTCTTGGGAAAAGTAGTTTGAACCCTAATCTGTTGTCTCAACATAATTTACTATCTTTTTCTGTTTCTTAATTTGTCCTGCAATGAACAGAGCTAGATGAGTTATTGATGAAGGAAGGACAGCATGTGGCTCTGAAATCAGGTGCTGCGAGAAAAGATTACTTTCATTGTTGTCGATAAATGCCTGAAAAAAGAGGTGTTTTTTAATTACATACAGAGTTTCATCAAGCTGTAAAATGATATTAATCCTCTTCTCTTCTTAATTCTCAGGTGATCGTCTCCGATAACGGATCTCCGTCTCTGCGCTCCACCGCCACCGTCGTGATCCGAGTCCTGGACGCCAACGACAACCGGCCCAAGTTCACCGACAAGCTTTTCCAAGTCCGGCTGCCCGAGCAGCGCCGGCCGGCGGGCCAACGGGAAGTGTGCAGGATGGTCGCCCGCGATGACGACGAGGGCTCCAACGCCGCGGTGACCTACAAGCTCACGGACGACCGGGACCAGGCATTCGAGATCGACCCGGTGACCGGCGTGGTGACGTCGCACGGAGACTTCTGGCCCGGAAACTACAGTATTCTCACGGTCGGTGTCCAGAACTTTGATTGAAAGATGACTTTATTCACGACTTCCGTCCCCTGTTTGTAGCTCTCAGCTCCGAGCTTATCGGTACCTCGTGCAGATTTACGTGTTTGAAAACGGCTCACAGATGACTCACAGGTTTCATGTTTAAAAGGACTCATCTCCTTAAAACAGCTCAGTCATGGTAGACTTCAGCAAACGTTTCTCAAACAGGACGAAATAGAAACCGATTTGGCACAAATGAAGCTGAAGACATTTGAGTTTGAGTTGCAAATGTTTCGAAAGAAGTGAAATATTTTCAGTGAACCCAAACTTATGAAGGAGGGAAAGAAAGGCTGGATGAGGCTGGGGCTGTTCTTTTCTCTTGTTGTAAATCTTATGAACAGATAGATCATTTTCACCACTACTCTTTACTGTCATCGACAGATTGGGGATTTATGTGGAAATTTTGTTTTACAAATATCATTACAAGTTCCAGTTTATTTACACTGAAGCACTGTGTGTTGTGTTTTCTCGTCATTATTCTGTTACCGGACCCAGCAGCAGAAAACACACTGAAATCGAGATAAAACACTTTAACTCATCTTCCTTTGAAACACCTTTCATTTTTTTGGTTGAAATCTGTAAACAAATATCGTAAAAAACAAACAAAAAAAAACGTCTGAAAATAATGAAGAAATCAAAATGCTACATTGTTGCTCTAGTTTTTGATGACATCGGGCAGCCATTCAATTCATTTAAACCTGCAAACACTTGAACTAACTGTGAGGTAGACTTAAAGGAATACTTTTATGTAATGCATTCACTCCGTTACTTTGAATTCTTGATAATTTAAAGTAAATTGGGGACGCGTTTAACAGCAGCTAAATCTTTCTGCTGTGTTTTGGTTCTCCAGTACCGTCTTACAGTTTCTCTATATTTTAGTCAAACCCTCTTTTCAATGTTAATCTTGACGTTCATTCCCAGATTAAAGCTACAGACCAGGGCAGCCCGCCGCGCTCGTCCACGGCGAGACTCGACATCGAGTGGATCGCCCCCCCGCCGCCCTCCGCCGAGCCAATCACGTTCGACGAGCCCCCCTTCACCTTTGCCGTCATGGAAACGGACCCCGTCACCAACATGGTGGGCATCATCATGACGGAGACGCACCGGCAGAGATGGTTCGATATCATAGGTGAGGGGGAAGTGAAGACACACTCACACACACACACACACACACAATCACACACACACACACACACACACACACACACACACACACACATGTACAAAGATGTTTGCTTCCAACAGAACAAACTTCAAGCATCCCCCAAATGAGAGGAATGATATTTCTAAAAGAAGACAAAAGCTGACTAAAAATTATTATTATATTATTTGAAAAGAAACGTCAGGAAACAAAACGCACACTTTCCTTAAGTCCGCATTTCTGCAGACCTTGCCTGAGGTAATTACCCACAATTCATAGCGTTGTGACGGTTAAACCACAGACTGTCCATAAGAAGTGGACGTAGTCATCGTGACATTTGTGGACCGCCGTTATGAAGCATCGAGTTTGGCGATTTCGCTGTCGCCATCTTGGCTTTTTTTTGCAACCGATGAACAGAAGGTACCCTATTTGGAATGCGGGGGGGAGTGATGCAGAGACGCCGTACGCCACTTTTCTCATAGACTTCCATGGAATCTGTCAGTAGAGAGAATGCACGTTTTAAGACACTTCCGCATCGGCTTCACTCTTCAGCACCGGAGGTTGCTGCCTGGTTGTTCTGCTGCGGCCATGCAGGCTTCTCTGTGGCATGTGAGAGGAGAAACATTTAAACTGATTTTAGATAAATGTTTGGAGGATAGCTGGATAGAAGATGAATATATGCAAACAAAATATGGATGAATAACACAACCTTGCCACCACAGCTCATGAGTTCCTGGAGCGATGGCTGAATAGAGAGGAAAAAAGGAGGAGAGGAAAAAAAGGTCTTGGTTTCCTTCCAGATCACCACAGGAGGAACGAGCTGGCCATTCCTGCTCCTCCTCCTGCTCCTCCTGCTCCTCCTCCTCCTCCTCCTCCTCCTCTCTGGCTTCTCTCAGACACGGATCACTATGAGAAGGACCATCACAGAGGGCTTCATGAAAATTTAAAAAGCGTGACAGTATTCTCAGTTGAAGTGGAAATCATCCCCCCGTGACTCCGGACGTGCCGGTTTCTCGTTCCCTTTGAGCCTCCCAGAAAAAAAGAAGCGGCATCAGGGTCTGCCAGGCCACTTCCTGCCAGGCGGTGTGCAGAGAAAGGCCGAGGTTCCTCCTGTTCAGTTTGCTGTGCCAAGCTCCGTCTGTGCCAGAACCCCCGACAGCACAACAGCAGACACCCTCTGCATCCCCCGTGGGGACATTCAGTCGTCTCCGGATGCTTCGTCTTCTGTCACGCGTGAGTTGAGTTATGTCACGAAGCAGAGGAGTCCTGATCGTCCTGAGGAGGCTGGCGGCACTGACTATATGCAAATAATGCAAATAATGCAGTTATTGTGCATTATTGAGATGTTATAAAAAAGACAATATGTATCTCTAAATTAATAGAGTAAAAGTGTTTGAATTAGTGTCTGTATGTAGTCACAGATCAATTAAATCAGTCATTGTCAGGAATTATTGATAAAAATAAACCAGAAAGACATTTCCGGTTGGTCGTTATGTAAAATGTGCTTCAAAGCCTGGCGCTCCTCCTGTAGGTTTGGTTTCCACCTGGGCAGCAATTCTCTGAAGTTGCCACCATGCTGGTGGATGAAGAAGTAATTCATATTCCCAGTTTCTTTCATTCGCTTCCACCTTTGCATATATTTGCTTCGGTTATAAAGAATTCTCATGTCAACCGTCAGATCAACCTCTCCTCTTCGTATTCATAGTTTTAAACTTCGCCCATGTTTCATGACGACATGATGAGACTGGAGACCAGCTCACTGTATCCCGATTTGGTTTTATTCCACTTCTACTCCGCCCTGGTCTGCTCCACAGTCGAGTAGCGCTGACCCCTCGTCTCGTTGGCAAACGAGGGAGTGTTGTTGTGTCACAGGACTCCTCTCCGCCATGTTGCACCGCCACGTTTCTACAGTAGCCCAGAACGGACAAACTAAACACTGACTTTAGAGAGGGACTTTTGCCTTTTTCTCGTCGGCCACCGTAGTTGTTAACGTTGGCACACAGGAGAAGATTCAGTTGGTTGCTCACCGCTAGATGTCGCCAAATCCCACACACTAGACCTTTAAGGGAGCCTTGTTGTTTTAAAACCGTTTAAACTGTACATCAGTATTTGTCTCAAACGTCCAGACTTATAGTCTTCTTGGCGCTTTGAGGACCATCTCATCAAAATATTGGTGTTCACCAACTCCACAAGTCATCTTGAAGTCCAGATAAGACAAACTGTGTCTGTTGCTCCGACAGCAGGACAGGAAGGAGAAACAGTCGAAGGCAAACAAAAACTCAGAATTCTCTTTTCAAATCAGACAGTCGGGTGGTAAGACAGGCGATGAGACAGACAGTCGGGTGGTAAGACAGGCGATGAGACAGACAGTCGGGTGGTAAGACAGGCGATGAGACAGGCAGTCGGGTGGTAAGACAGGCGATGAGACAGACAGTCGGGTGGTAAGACAGGCGATGAGACAGACAGTCGGGTGGTAAGACAGGCGATGAGACAGACAGTCGGGTGGTAAGACAGGCGATGAGACAGACAGTCGGGTGGTAAGACAGGCGATGAGACAGACAGTCGGGTGGTAAGACAGGCGATGAGACAGGCAGTCGGGTGGTAAGACAGGCGATGAGACAGGCAGTCGGGTGGTAAGACAGGCGATGAGACAGGCAGTCGGGTGGTAAGACAGGCGATGAGACAGACAGTCGGGTGGTAAGACAGGCGATGAGACAGACAGTCGGGTGGTAAGACAGGCGATGAGACAGACAGTCGGGTGGTAAGACAGGCGATGAGACAGACAGTCGGGTGGTAAGACAGGCGATGAGACAGACAGTCGGGTGGTAAGACAGGCGATGAGACAGGCAGTCGGGTGGTAAGACAGGCGATGAGACAGACAGGCGGGTGGTAAGACAGGCGATGAGACAGACAGTCGGGTGGTAAGACAGGCGATGAGACAGACAGTCGGGTGGTAAGACAGGCGATGAGACAGACAGTCGGGTGGTAAGACAGGCGATGAGACAGGCAGTCGGGTGGTAAGACAGGCGATGAGACAGACAGTCGGGTGGTAAGACAGGCGATGAGACAGACAGTCGGGTGGTAAGACAGGCGATGAGACAGACAGTCGGGTGGTAAGACAGGCGATGAGACAGACAGTCGGGTGGTAAGACAGGCGATGAGACAGACAGTCGGGTGGTAAGACAGGCGATGAGACAGGCAGTCGGGTGGTAAGACAGGCGATGAGACAGGCAGTCGGGTGGTAAGACAGGCGATGAGACAGGCAGTCAGGTGGTAAGACAGGCGATGAGACAGACAGTCGGGTGGTAAGACAGGCGATGAGACAGACAGTCGGGTGGTAAGACAGGCGATGAGACAGACAGTCGGGTGGTAAGACAGGCGATGAGACAGACAGTCGGGTGGTAAGACAGGCGATGAGACAGGCAGTCGGGTGGTAAGACAGGCGATGAGACAGGCAGTCGGGTGGTAAGACAGGCGATGAGACAGACAGTCGGGTGGTAAGACAGGCGATGAGACAGGCAGCCGGGTGGTAAGACAGGCGATGAGACAGACAGTCGGGTGGTAAGACAGGCGATGAGACAGACAGTCGGGTGGTAAGACAGGCGATGAGACAGACAGTCGGGTGGTAAGACAGGCGATGAGACAGACAGTCGGGTGGTAAGACAGGCGATGAGACAGACAGTCGGGTGGTAAGACAGGCGATGAGACAGACAGTCGGGTGGTAAGACAGGCGATGAGACAGGCAGTCGGGTGGTAAGACAGGCGATGAGACAGGCAGTCGGGTGGTAAGACAGGCGATGAGACAGACAGTCGGGTGGTAAGACAGGCGATGAGACAGACAGTCGGGTGGTAAGACAGGCGATGAGACAGACAGTCGGGTGGTAAGACAGGCGATGAGACAGGCAGTCGGGTGGTAAGACAGGCGATGAGACAGACAGTCGGGTGGTAAGACAGGCGATGAGACAGACAGTCGGGTGGTAAGACAGGCGATGAGACAGGCAGTCGGGTGGTAAGACAGGCGATGAGACAGGCAGTCGGGTGGTAAGACAGGCGATGAGACAGACAGTCGGGTGGTAAGACAGGCAATGAGACAGACAGTCGGGTGGTAAGACAGGCGATGAGACAGACAGTCGGGTGGTAAGACAGGCGATGAGACAGACAGTCGGGTGGTAAGACAGGCGATGAGACAGACAGTCGGGTGGTAAGACAGGCGATGAGACAGACAGCCGGGTGGTAAGACAGGCGATGAGACAGACAGTACTGTTGCTGCCGTGGAGGGTCTTGGTTTCTCAGCTCTATCTGTAAATAAGAGGCCATCAACATGTCCTGCTGTGATGGATGGATCCTTAAGAAGGAAAGAAAAATCAATTTTGTTCTATTTTAATACAATAAGTTTATCAGAAAACTTGTGTTAACAAAAGTTTACATGATGCATCATTCCTGCCACCAGTCAGAATCAGACCTGCAGAGTCTGACACAGATATCACATGTGACCGCTGGACACCCACAAACTGATGGAGCACACCTCTGTCCGTGTCTTTGTCTCTCAGGTGGTGATGAAGACAAGGACTTTGACATCCAGAGAAACACAGGAACCATCTCCATCGCCCGCCGGCTCGACGCGGCTCGGCGCTCCAACTACAACATGACGGTGCGGGTCACCGACGGCCACCACAGCGCCACCACACAGGTGAGAAAAAAACAGAAGGCTTTCGGAAAAACATGCCTCATATTTGTAAAGAGGAAGGAAGGGAAGAATGGTCTTAATGTCCCTTTTATTTTTGGATTAAAACATGTAAGAATGGCAGAAAATATACAGAAAGAGAAAAAGGAAATCTTAAACCCTGCAGGCCGCAGCGGGTCGGGCGTTTTTGTGTGTGAGCCGCTGCTTTCCTTGATTTTAATGTTGTTTGCTGCTGAGCATCCATTTTCTCAAACCCCGTGTGTCCCATCTCCAAACTGCAGGCCTACATCCGTGTGCTGGACATGAATGAGCATCGGCCCGTCTTCCTGAAGCCGCTGTACCAGGTGAGAGTGGATCCAGTATATTTCCATTTGATTATCAGAGCTCACAGGAGACTTATTAAAAGCAATAATACCCTAAAGGGCATTCTTTACAGACCATTTTGGGTGCGTCAGAGATGCAACCAGGTGTGAGAAGCAGTGCTACTCTATAATCAGAAGACTAAAAGTCCTTAAAGGGATAGTTTGGATGTTTGGATGTGAGGTATGAGGTACTTTTCCATAGTCAGTGTATTACCTGCAGTAGATTTGTAGAAACAGTTTCAGTGTTGGCTATATTTAAAATATGTTCACCTCTTTACCCTGCTGTTAGACGATCCCTTTCTGACCGGGAACTGAAGCCGCCAGCTATACTCTTTTCAGACCCACAACACTCCTTTGACAAAACCTGTAATTTTACCTCTCAGAACACAGGAGTCGCTGGACTACAGCTGCCTCCATCCGTTAGTGTGTTTGTGGTGTTAAGTGACTTTGGTGTTTTGAAGGGTTAGTTCAGATTCACCAAAGTCACGCAATGACCAGCATGCCCTGTGTAAAATTACTGTTTTTATCAATGATGTCTACTATCCATTTAAGGAGGACAAATGGTACTTTTCACACCTGGTTGCACCTCTGACATACCATTGATTATCTGAAAAAATCCAAACCAGTCCTAACATTTTCCCCAAAGGGTTTTACACAACAGAACTTTCTAGGCGAACTAACTTTCCATCAAAAAGCATATCAGTAGTTCTCAAACTTTTTCTGCCATGTTCCCTATTGGAAGCTGAAAAAAGAAAAGACACAAGAGACTAATGTGTCTCACTGAATCTAAAAGTGTGTGTTCAGAGTGTGTTTTATTTTGTAAATTGCAGAAATTGGCAGCTGAGGGTTTCAACGTACCGTAGGCAGTGCTTTATTTTAGCAAAGCAATCTAAAGTTAGACATCTTTCAGACATAAAACTTTAAATTTAAATTGAAACACATGTTGAGAATTATTATCAGCCTCTGCAGGAATGCTTCACTGTGATTATCAGGACATCCAACAGACAGTAGCTGCTGTTGTTTTCCTAATCACAGTAATCTGGTCCTGTCTCTGAGATTGCTGCTCCAACAGAACATTTTCTTCTCTCAAAATGCTTTTTGTTGTTCGTCGGACCGCCTTTACAAATTGTGTTGTAAAAGTCCAACGTCTTCAGTTTCCAATCAATGTTTTTGTATCCAGCCCTGTGTTTTTCTTTCTCATTACCTTGAACAACTTCGCCCATCTTCTCCTCCTCCTGTCTCCTGTGTGTTTTGAGGTGAGGGTTCCTGAGGACACCTCCCCGTGGAAGGACATCCTGCAGATCAGCGCGCAGGACGCCGACATCAACAGTAAGCTGGTGTACTCCATCCACAGCAGCCTGCATCCAGACAGCACCAAGTTCTTCCATCTGGACCCAAAGAGTGGAGTCCTGGTGATGACGGAGGAGCTCGACTACGAGACGATCTCCGTTCACACGCTCATCGTTATGGTAATGCCACCGTTATCTCAGTAGAATCTCATGAGGATATCTGTAATGATATATAGAGCAGAACAATCAGGGTATGAACGACCCGGTTATCAAAAGTATTTTAAGTCTATAGAAACTATTGTTCCGACTAATGATGAAGGAATATGCTTTATATCTGTGTTATTACACCATTATTACATGAAATGCCGCTTGAAGTTCTCTGCAAAGTTCTGGCTTTATAAAGAAAGCAACTAAAATATAGAGCAGACAATTAAAACATTTGTTTAAAATGTTTAGATATTTTGAATTGACAATTTGTTGTTGCAATTCATGCATGATAAACGGCTCCGATAACGGGTGCAGTGCTCATTATTTTATATATATATTCAAAGATATTTCTATGACAGTCTCAGAAGCCTCATACCACCGACGACACAAACACTATTTAACATTTCCTTGCTCCTCTTCAGGTGCGTGACCAGGAGATCCCGGTGAAGAGGAACTTTGTGAAGGTGGTGGTTCATGTGGAGGACTGTAACGACCACTCGCCGGCGTTCCTCAGCCCCCGCTACGAGGCCAGCATCTCCAGCTTGGCCCCGACAGGCTCCGATGTCGTCCGGGTCAAGGCCCTGGACAAGGACATGGGCAGTAATGCCGACATCAGCTATTCTCTGAATTCCGGTGAGCTGTTTTTTAAAATCTTTTATTTAAGTTTGCTGCTTTTTCCAGCTACATGCTGCTTTACATTCATTCAGTTGCACATAACCACACCTGGGAGCTGCCGCCACCTTCTGATATAGACCGCCGGGAGCTGTCCCGCGCAACCGCAGCCTTCAGCCGCAGTCGACTCCTTAGCTCAGAGGGTTCAAGGGCACAGTGATGATACCTGAGGGAGGAAAAGTTTTTCTCCGTTGCCTTGTCGGCTATGATTTTCTGTTTGGGATTTAAACCTCCTGGTCTCTCTGGTACATTGCTGATCATATGTGATCAAAGCAGTTGGTTAATGACTCCAACTGCTGCGGTGGAACAAGTTATGCTTGCTCATTGTATTTTATACAGCAAAGAACATCCATCAATGTAACTGACTCCAGAGCAGTTTCTCTTGTTAATATAAAAAAGGTACTTTTAAACAAAGAAAGAATACGCCTCACTGCAGCAGAATCAAGAAAATGGCGCTTTTGACTGTAAATCTTTTGTTGAAAGCCAAACTGAGAGAAGATGAGATGAGATGAGACGATCAAAACTACCTTAAATAATACAATTGTATTATTATTACATCATTATCCAGTTTGTTTAATCCGTATAAAACTAAAGTGTTGAAAAGCATCCATCGGACTATTTCTTGGTCGGGAGCAATGCTTTTCAAACTCACAGCAAAGAAAGCCACATCCCCAAAATATCGAGCTTTTCCTGTAAAATGTTTTGTAATAATATCAAATATATTGTTAATGCAAACCTGTAAGACAGATGCGTAGGAGATTAAATCAAGTTAAGGATTCACACACTGCATAAATGAAAGAAGCAGCAACATTCCAGTTAGAGACCTAAAACATAGTGTAACAGGATAAAAACGATAACATTGGTTATTATGTGTTTTGGAGTCGCTCATTGTGGAATACATAATTTCTCTCTGCAGGGAATATCGACAACATCTTCTCCATTGATCCAGAGCTGGGCTCCATCAGTGTGGTAAAGCATTTGGACCTTCAGCCTCAGGACCGCTTCCACTTGACGGTGAAGGCCACCGATCAGGGCTTCCCTCAGCGCAGTGACCTCTGCTCCGTCCACGTCCACATCCGCGTCTCCGACCAAAGCCCGCCCGCCTTCTCCTTGGATGAATACCGAACAGAGATCAGTGAATTGAGCACCTTTGGAACTCCGGTGGTCACCATCTCAGCCTCCAGCCCCGCTGCTGTGCATTATGAGATAGAAAGTGGTAACTCTAATGGAACATTTCACATAAACCCGTACACCGGGTTGATTTCAACCCAAAAGCCCCTTGATTTTGAGAAGTGTACCTCCTACAAACTCAAAGTTACAGCTTCCACCACGGCTGGAGCCTCGTCCAAGACCGTCGTTTACATCTACGTGATTGACGAGAATGACAACGCTCCTGTTTTTCAGCAGCGGTTGTACCTGGGGCAAGTCAGCGAGTCGGCTCCCATAAACAGCATGGTGATGGGAGAAAGAAACACCCCTCTGGTCATCCATGCCTCAGATGCAGACAAAGATTCAAACTCTCTGCTGGTGTATCAGATCCTCGAACCGGAGGCCCGGGACGTCTTCAAGATAGACTCAAGCATGGGCACCATCTCTTTAATCTCACCCGTTGACTTTGAAGCCAAGGCCGAGTATCACTTCACCGTGCAGGTGAAGGACTCCGGGGAGCCGTCACTGTATGCAACGGAGCCCGCCAAGGTCACTGTTCGCATCCTGGACCTGAATGACTGCCCGCCACAATTCACCACCCCTGAGTACGCGCCATCCATCATCTTCCCGGCTGTCAGAGATACAGAGGTGGTGCGCGTCACGGCCCATGACGCCGACTCGGCGGTCGCGTACAGCATCGCCGAGGGAAATCTTCACAACGCCTTTTCAATTCACCCCAATACTGGAGTCATCACCGTGAGCAATGTGTCCGAATTCAGGCATTTTTACCAGCTGGTTGTCAAAGTCTCTGACGGGCTATACAAAGCCTCAGCTACCGTCAAAGTAAATGTAACAAACCTCACAGCGAGCGATCTTGGATTTGAGCAGAAGGTGTATTCAGCCAACGTTTCAGAAAACCTAAAGACAGTCAAAACTTTGGCGGCACTCAAGGCCAGGGGTTGTTTTTTAAATGAGCCTCTTTTATATTCTATAGTCAACCCAGTGGGGAAGTTTGTAATCTGCCAGACATCCGGCGTTCTTGAAACAACTGGTATCCCATTTGACCGGGAGGAACAGGATGTTCATGACGTAGTGGTGAAGATAGAAGACATGAGAACACCGCCTAGGACAGCAACCACCCTGGTCAAGGTTTTTATAGATGACATCAACGACAACTCTCCACAGTTTCTAAACTTGCCTTTTTCAATGATGATTTATGAAACCACTGACCCAGGAGATGTCTTATATCAAGTAACTGCCATCGACGGAGATCTGGGAGAGAATGGGTCCATCATGTACTCACTGGAGGAGGACTACGACCTCTTCAGGATAGATCCTGATGTAGGCGACGTGTCACTCCAAAGGCCTCTTGACTTTGAAGCTCTTAATAAGTATGTGTTGGCAGTCTTTGCCACAGACGACGGCGAGCCCAGTCACAGCACAATGGCACAGCTCAGCATTCAAGTGAGGAATCAAACCAACCCTATTTTCCAGACGCTTCTGTATCCGCTGAAAGTCCCCGAAAACGTCCCCCCATTCACCACCATCTTACACGTCCAGGCCAGGAATTCCGAGGGCTATCGGCTCATCTACAACCTTGAAGGGGAAAACGCCTCACACCACTTTCACATTGATTTCAAAACTGGTGTGTTGACCGTCAGCGACCCCCTGGACTACGAGAGCCAAACCATGCACGTGTTGACGGTTCGCGCTACTGACTCTGTGACCGGAGCTTTCTCCGAGGCCTCCGTTGAAGTAGAAGTAGAGGATGTGAACGATAACGCGCCGGTTTTCTCAAAGCTAACGTACACTGTGACCTTTGAGGAGGATCTCCCAATCCACACCTCTGTCATACAACTTTCTGCCTCTGATAGGGACTCTGGCAGAAATAAAGATCTAACCTTCCAGATGGTGAAAACGGAGAGTAACGAGACGGATTTCTTTGAGATTGACCCTCATAGCGGGTTGATTGTCACAAAACAAGTGCTGGACCATGAAAACACAAAACACTTTCATTTGAAAATCAAAGCCACTGACAATGGCAGCGTTCCTCTTAGTAGTGAAGCCCACATCTTCATAAATGTCACCGACGTCAACGACAACCCACCAGACTTCGTGAGCTCCCAATATGACGCCTCTCTGGATGAAATGGCAAGGTGTGGCCACATCGTCATCAAAATCCAAGGTTCAGATCCGGACTCCGGGGACCTGGATAACCTCAAGTACAAAATCCTCTCAGGGAACAAAGGCCGCTACTTCAACATCAATGAATCTTCAGGAATCATCTCCTTTTCTAATGTCTGTAAGAGGAATCTGGATCCTTACTACAACCTGACTGTGGCGGTGTCGGACGGAGTGTTTCAGAAAACGGCACCAGTGAATATTGACATGATAAACAGCAACAGGCATAGTCCGCACTTCAAGCAGAGCATCTACGAAGCAGAACTGGCTGAAAATGCAGAGGCAGGAACTCGGGTGATCCGGTTAGCGGCCATTGACCCTGACGACGGGCCGTATGGCAGTGTTGACTACACCATCATAAACAAACTCGCTGATGAGACGTTTGCCATCGACATTGATGGGCAGATTGTTACGACACAACCGTTGGACAGAGAGAACCCGGCCCAGAGAGTCATAGCCATCAAAGTGATGGCTAAAGATGGCGGCGGAAAAGTGGCCTTTTGCACGGTCAAGATTATTCTCACGGACGAGAACGACAACGTTCCTCAGTTCAAAGCTTCAGAGTACCAGGTTTCAATTCAGTCAACTGTAAATAAAGGCTCCCCCGTGATCCAAATCATGGCTTATGATGCAGATGATGGCAAAAATGCAGACGTCACCTACACAGTGGATGAAGCCGAAGAGATGACCGAAGACATCATCGAGATCAACCCTTTCACTGGAGTCGTGAGTGTCAAAGAGAGTCTTGTTGGCATGGAGAACAAGATCTTCAACTTCAAAGTCAAAGCACGCGATGGCAGCGTTCCTTTCTATAACTCCACAGTCCCCGTTCAGCTCAAAGTGGTTCCTCCTGAGGTTCCTCTTCCGAAGTTCTCAGAGCCCCTCTACACCTTCTCGGCTGCCGAGGACATCCCCATAGGGACAGAGGTAGGCTCGGTGAGGGCGGACTCCATCATGCCCCTCATTTACAGCCTGGTGAACGGGAACACTGTGGAAAGCAACAAAGACAAAGTGTTCCGTTTGGACAAAGAAAGCGGAACTTTGCTGTTGCAGAAGACCATCGATCACGAAAAGACGAAATGGTATCAGATAGATGTGATCGCTCAGGGGAGCCACAACGGGACCGATGTTGCATCCTTGGTGTCGGTCAGCATTCAGGTCCAAGATGTGAACGATAACCAGCCGGTGTTTGAGGCAAACCCATACAGGGCCTTCCTGGCTGAGAACATGCCTGCAGGAACCACTGTTATTCAGGTGAGAGAGTTTTGAGTATTTATCATTGGAACTAGCTGATACTGTAGGCAGAACAGGTTCATATAAATTGTATTCAAAATCTGTTTCTCATCCTGATGGAAAAGCAGTCTAACACTATTACCTAATTGTGTCCTGGACACAGACTAGCTATAAGGATTTACGCAGCCTCAGGTTCTGAACAGTGAAGCCAATGCTGAATTGTATTCGTATTAGTTTGTTTCTGCACTGTACTTTTGCTCTGGTTTTTGCGCTAGTTTATGCTCTTAGATGCTTGTGAAAACAAGGAGATGCACTTATGACTTCTGGTGACTACTAGTTCTCTTGGATACCTATGTTGAATACACTTATTGTAAGTCACTTTGGATAAAAGCGTCTGCTCAATGACTGTAATGTAATGTAATGAAGAGCCTTCAAGCTGCATTCTCTCTAGTGTCCACCAAGGGGCGACTCCTCTGGTTGTATAGAAGTCTATGAGAAAATGACTCTACTTCTCTCTTGACTTATTACCTCAGTAAACATTGTAAACATGAGTTTATGGTCTCAATCTCTAGTTTCAAGTCTTCTTCAATACAGCATGATGTTCATTTAGTACATTATGGTCCATTTAGAGTCACACAGACCATAAAGCAGTATTTCCGCCTTTTTCGTTGTAGATCCAAGTCTCAGATATCTGGACTTTCTTCCACTTGGTGAATAAAAGTTGTCACTGAACTAGTGGCAAATTTGCTGCAAAGCCACCATTGCTGGAAGTAGCATCGAAATAAAGTTATGTAATTAACACTCATTCAGTCGCAGCGATACATTGTTTGTATCTGCTTTCACTTGTTGACAACTGCTACAGACATGAAGCTCAATAAAAATGAGCTGTTGATCTGGTGTGACTACAAGGACGGCCATAGTGGTATCCATCTTAGAATAATGCATGCAAGTCTGCTGATATTGCATAAATGCAGGATTTAAAATATTGAAGCACAGAGATGAAAGTAATATATATCTTCTCCTCTAATTCCCAGTAAGACAGCAAACAGGCTTATTTCCTAAATCATCCACATATTTCTTGAAAATGCTTTAATTTGATAAAGAAAATATTGATGAAATGCTTATTTTGACCCACAGGTGACCGCCAACGACCCGGACACGGACACCAACGGCCGTGTGACATACAGCTTGGAGCCTCTACCCGATGACACCGCGGCGGACGCCACCGAGGTGTTCTCCATCGACGGCGACAGCGGCTGGATCACCGCCGTGCGGGAGACGGACTGCGAGGCCGCCAGGTTCTACCGGTTCAACGTGGTCGCCACGGACCACGGCGGCGACGTCAAGCTGTCCTCCAGCGTCGCGGTGGAGGTGACGGTGACGGACGAGAACGACAACCCGCCGAAGTTCTCCGACGACGTGTACCGCGGCTCCGTGGTGGAGAACAGCAGCCCCGGGGAAGTGATCGTCTCCATGATGACCACGGATGCTGACGTGTCGCTGGAGAACCGCCTCGTGACGTGTTACATCACAGGTGCGTACGTCTTGAGTGTGCATTCATGAGTGTGTGAATGTGAGTTTGTTCACAGTCATTACGTTTACATTCACTCTTTCTATGTATCATGTATTTGTGTGTCTTTCACTGTGAGTGTGTGTGTGTGTGTGTGTGTGTGTGTGTGTGTGTGTGTGTGTGTGTGTGTGTGAGTGTGTGTGTGTGTGTGTGTGTGTGTTTGTCAGCCAAATTGCTACACTGTGGGATTCATCAGGACAATGAGGTGAAATTACATCATAATAGAGTCATAATAGAACATGATTCAGCCACAGATGAATCACAAAGAGGAGAAGGTTGGAAAGCCGACGTGACAGGATTACCAACGAGATGCCCCGCAGCTAACAACAAGATCAAAGCCAGAGAATAATGCTCATCTATTCCTTGTTCCTCCCGACTGTTCGAGCCGGACCGTTCTTAAGGAGCTCTGCTGTCATAACAAAGTTATTTTACAAAGTGCACCGGAGGAACATTTGCTTTTGGATTATTTATAAATGGTTTGTCTGACGTTGACACTGGCTAGTCAACAATAAACACAAACAAAACCAAATGTTTGATATTAAAGTTGCCCACCGCCGGTTTTACTAATTCAGCGTCCGTCTACGACTGAGCTGCTTCACACAATTTTCTTTTAAGAAAACCAACGTCTCCGTTCAGCACCTCAGACCCGTTTGACAGCTTTAAAGAATTCAAAGAGTTTCCGTAGCGGCTCCCTCAGCACGTGTCACCTGTCACACAGGTGGTTGACGGCTGTGATGCAATCTGCTGCAGCACACCGAGCGATGGTCACACTCATACCAGCCGGTGTCAGCTGTCCGAGAAAAAACACTTTTCATCTCAAAGGATAAAAGTTTGTCAGAAAGAGAAGAAAACAATAAAATACAAAGTACGCAGGTCAGTCAGCCTGATATTAAAATACATCCACAACACAGACATTTGTGAATTATTCATCAGCAAAAACACAACATCTGAACTCAATATCAAAGCCAGAGGGTAACAGAGATAATAAAAGCATAAAAACAAACTCAACACAACCAACAAGAAACTCAGCGAATAGCAATATTAGTACCACTTGTATGTAAAAGTATACAAATATTACTTCTGTCAGAGCCTCATTCCTTGTATCTGTTGCTAACAATCATTACACCACAGGGAACAAAGTGGAAACATAATTCACATGAACTGTAAATGGAAGGAAACACATGAAAGAGTCAGACGGTTACTGATTGTTGATCTATCGTAGATATGAAATTTGCAATTTAATACTTTGTTTAATCTGCCTTCCATCTGGACACAACATAAAAAAGATGATTGTCAATCATTTAGGATCGTCAATAACAACTATGTGGTGTCAAAGGTTCACATTTGAATCATTTTTAATTGTAGTCCAGATGAGATGTTGAAGCTGTATCAGGCATGTAGGATACTGTGATGGACATTATTTACTGTTTTCTAAGGTTTTATTGACCAAAAGTTGAATTAATTTATCAAGAAAACAGATGCCAGATTCGTCTATCATGAAAATGATGTTAGTTGTTGTCCTTGTTTGCTAAAATGTGTCGATGAATCCCTTAAAAAATGCAGAAGACGTGTCTTCTGTGTCTGCGATGGCGGCTGCGGCCCGGCTTTCGTGTCATTGGTCTCAATGAAGAACATGTTGAAACTGAGATGAACTGGCGAGTAATCTCAGTTCTCCATCTCGCGTGCAGACGGGGACCCTTCGGGCCAGTTTGCCATCATCCAGGAGGACGAGGGCAAGTGGGGTTTGATCGTGAAGGAAGCTCTGGACAGAGAGACCCGAGACCGATACACGCTCAAAGTCACGGCCACCGACGGGAAGTCTGAGGCCCCGGTTACCGTGGACGTCCACGTCCTGGACATCAACGACAACAGTCCACAGTGTGAACAGGTGAGCTGCTTCGTACGATCATCTACTCAGCTGCTGGGAACACTTAACCCAAAATGTTTTTTCCTTTTATTGTACTGATAACGTTCGTCAGGAAATGAAGTCTTCATTTACGAGCAACGCCTCTCGAATGAAGCATCTTATTCGTTTCATTGCAGTGTTTTAGTGAAGAAAAGTGGTCAAGCTGTGCTGTTAAAAACGTTACTGTCCTGCAGTAGTTTGTTGTTGGATGTAATGTAAACTACAAACCCCTCATGTGCTCACATATACTGTGTAGAGCACCACAGCACCGCAATAACAGAAGGGAGTACATCCAACTCTGCAGAGTCAGCAGTCTCTTCTCCGTTCATATTTCATTCTGCAGAGCAACCAAAAAACATGTGGAGATCACTTCTGAGAGCAGCGTCGGCACTCAGAAATCAGACGTGGCATTGTTGTGGTTTTGTCGAGTGTTATTTGTTTCCCTAAGCTATAAGCTGTGGTGGAGTATTCGTCAAAAAGCATCCTTGATTTCTGACAGTAAGCTTCAGGTCAAAAGATGAGAAGAGGATGAAAAACGAATCCCAGTCGAGGAGTTCCCATCATTACACTACACACAAGTCATTTCAACTTTCAACTCGTGTGCAGTTTGTTCCACTTTCACTTAAACTGCTTGACATATTCATCAACGTTTGATGCAATAACACTAAATGTGCCAATAGTCCGATGACTTCATATTTAAAATGTGATGTGTTTATCTAATCTTTACAGCGTTCATTTTAATTTGACAGACGGATAACCTGTGGTGTGTAAGTTGTGGAAACTCCTGCATAGTTTATCTTTAATGTGGCGGATTTGAATGGATATATCTTAAATTTGATCTATCTTCTGTTAGTTTGCATATTTTTTAGACAGCAGCATCTTTGAAAACAAACCAAATCTACATGTTTGCAACTAGAAACGACAGAGGCTTTTAGAGCTTGTACTGACAGTTTGATATTTGTTTTGAATCCAGCTCACTCTTGCTGTTTTCTCAAGATGACCCACCGTAGCTTCGCCTTGCGTTCTCTTAATCACTGGCTCCCCGGCAGCCGTGCCATTGTCTTCATGCAGCCCTCGGCAGCTTGACTGATTGAAGTGCTGTGTTGAACGGAGGCCTGATGTCTTGTTGGTCTCCTCCCGATCCAGCTGGTGTACGCGGAGGCGGTGATGGAGAACTCGCCCTCCAGCACGTTTGTGCTGAAGGTTTCGGCCTCGGACCCGGACGTGGGAGCTAATGGCCAGATCTCCTACACCCTCCACGGTCCCAACGCAGACAAGTTCCATCTGGACCACAGGACAGGTATGAAGCCGCCTGTTTGGGGGTCAACCCACCAGTGCTCCCTCTGAAGTGTTTGAGCTGTTGATACCATCAGTGAACTTCTCCTTTGTCGTTTCTGTTTTTCTCCCATTATCCGGAGCGACTCAGCGACATCCATCACACTGCGTTTCTGTCTCGACATCTTTCACTTTTGTTTTTCTTTCTTTCAAACTCTGTTGTGTTCTGTTCTTCTAATGTCAAAAGACACTCTTACAAAATAATGAAATAAATAAATACATAATAAGTATATGAAGTATTTAAAATGAGCTCCGCCTTGATCGACGACAACATTAAAGTAGCGCTTACATGTTAACGTACCAGTAATAATGATCCAAAAATAATATCTTGTAAAATAAATGTATTATTTGTTTGGTTTTAGTCGTGTGATGAGCCTCAGCGGGCTGCTCATGTAGTCGATTATTTTTTTACACAATGAGGAAAATTAAACATCAAATCTGTAAACTGCTAATAAAAGGGCATCAAATGTGTTAAATTACAATTATTATGTATTTAATATTGTGTTTATTATTCCAGGATAAATGACAGACCAGGTGACGAACTTATTTTTCAAATGCATTATGACTTCAGTGTCGCCTCCGTCGCTCCCCAGGTGAGCTGTTCACTCTGGCCGCGTTGGACCGCGAGCGGGAGGTCGAGTACAACGTGGCGGCGAAGGCGACGGACGGCGGCGGGCGGTCGTGTCAGGCAGACATCCGGCTGACCATCCAGGACATGAACGACAACCCGCCACACTTCTCCTCCAGCCACTACGAGGTCACCGTGTTCGACAACACCACCGTCAGGACTCCCGTCGCCGTCGTGTACGCCAAGGACCCGGACGCTGGTAGGTTATTAGATCACGTTCAGGGTTCTGTGAAAAGGTTAAAGAGGCCATAGAGAGCAAACGTCTTCTCTCAGGTCCATCATGCTGGTGTAAACCCTTTATACCTGGTATCAGCGATTCCTAACTCTACTAAAGCCCAACGCACAGGCGCTCCTTTGTGTGTATTAATGCTAAACATAATAAAAGACTGAGCCATTCCCAGCAGAGCAGCGCCCACCTGATGCCTCCCAGCTGCCTGCTGCTCAGAGATGTTAACCCCTTAACCCTTCTCTGCCTCTTGCTCTACTCATTATGACAAATTAAAATTCAAAAGCTTCTGTTTGGTGACTCTCCGACTTTTCATCGTGCCAGTTTTTAAATTTGTCCAAAAACTTTGGTTTGTGACCAAATACCTGACATGACATGACCTCGGCTGCAGTTTGTGTCGCGTGTCAAATGTTAACATGCTGACATGAGTCATGAGTAGAGTCATTTTCTATAGACTTCTATACAACCAGAGGAGTCGCCCCCTGGTGGACACTAGAGAGAATGCAGCTTTTAAGACGCTTCTGCATCGGCTTCACTCTGCAGAACCGCAGGTTGCCGCCTGCTTTATACTCCAGGCTTGCAAGAGGATGCAACAATGTCAAAGGGTTTATTGTTCAAGGTATTGAGAGGTATCAGAGGGCTAACATTCTCCTTGAACGGACCGGCACTGAATAATATGAGACCTGAAACAGACTCACAAGATCTCCTAGTTTAGTTCTGCAGTAGCGAAGCCACTAAACTTTACTCACCTTGAGCCTCGTTTCCTTCGTGCTACTACTTCATGCTTTTCTTCGTCATTGTGTTTGTATGTTTTAGCACAGGTTCTTTCTTCTCCCTGAAGTTGGCTGACGCAGTTTGGTCCCAGTTTCCACTGCTGAGTTTGAATGTTTCATTCATGCGTTGGCTTCGATGGTCGGTTGGGTTTTTATTGCTGTAAACAGGAAAGTCAGATAAAAGTAAAGTTAAACTGACAGTTGTCCTCGACTGCACACACGCACACGTGCACGCACGCACGCACGCGCGCACGCACGCACGCACACACGCGCACACACACACGCGCACGCACACACACACACGCACACACGCACACGCACACGCACACACACACACACACAGGTAGGGAAACAGGAGCAGACAGAACAGGTCAGCCACTCCTTCAGATGTGCAGCAGCTTGTCCTCTTTCTCCACACAGACACAATGACTCATCAACTTTTCTCTTCTTTTTATTTTTGTTTTATTGTTGAAAGAAATGTTTAGAAAACATTTCCATCAACTGCAGGTTTTCTAACAGTTGGAGACAGAAACACAGATGCTGATGATTCAGCGGATCTCTCTTTGTGATGATTTGAATTTCATTTAAAAATAATTTAAAAATTTCATTTAAAAATGTAAAATAATCAGTAATATGATGAATGTGTATCATTGTAATCCTTCCTGGATTCATTCAGAGTGAAACTGGTGTCACAGCAGTTATATGTTTAATTCTTTTTTGGAACATTTTGCCTCTTCAGGACATTTCACAATGAGGAAACACGAGGAAACAGAGAAAACATCAGTGACGATCAACAGTTAAATCACTGATCTGCTCGAAAGCAGGATGAGACATGTTGGCCTTTAACCACAGCGCCATCTTTAGGCTGATTCATTTGCTAAACTCTTTAACACGGTAAAATAAATGCATCTCCCCTCCAGAACTTGCCAAACCACCTTTTAGTTGAAGCTCCGTTTGAGTTCAAAATGTTGACCTTTAATCCTGACACTCCCGTAATTATCCTTAAACATCTGTTCCCAAACGTAACGCTTGTGATCTCTTAAAGTATAACTGTGATGCTCGTCTACGAGCTGCAGGCTGTGCGATTTTGAGTCTCGCAAACTGCAGTAAAACCCAGATTGAGATGCATATTGTGAATGTATGCTGTAATGCTGTATACACGTCTCCTACAACCTGAATATTATCGGCATATCCCACATGTCTTAATTGGAAAAAGCTATATTTGGAATAATAACAATCCATCCAAACGTAATATGTTGCTCACGTGACCTGAATCAAATTCAGAATGAGCCACCAAAGATTGAGCAGTTCAACAACAGACATTATTGTTATTTGAATAATAGATACATACATACATACATCCAAACATATATCCATACATACATACATACATACATACATACATACATACATACATACATACATACATACATACATACATACATACATACATACATACATACATACATACATACATACATACATACTGTGACAGCCCCCGGGGTGGACAGGGGGTTTCACGACAACACTGACCAATAAACACAACCAGTCGGCAGATAAACGGTTCAAGTGAGGTTTTTACTGAAGGTAGAGAGTGGAAAGAGGTAGGATAGACACTCAAGAACACAATGTCCGCTTTCCAGAGGGAGGGTCGGTGTCCAATTCCACGGGTCGGTGCACAACGGGTATTCCTCAGACGGTCCAGGGCGCGGGCAGGAGCAGGGTAGTCGTACAGGCAGGGGTCGTGAGCCGGGCGGGTAGTCAGACGTTCCAGGGTGATCCAGGGGTAAGGCAGTTTTCTCCAAGGGTTTCTCTGATTAGGCTACTTCTTCTGCTTCTTCTTCCTCCTCTTCTACTCCTACTCTCTCTCGGTTTCCTGTTGCCTGGGCCCTTTTGTAGTCCCCTCCTCCTCCTCTGATAGGGTGTGGTCGCTCCCTCGTCTCTCCTCCTCAGGTGTTGCTTGTTGGGCTGATGGTGGTTTGGCGCTCTTTTCCATTCCCTGACCTGGGGGCTCCGCCTCCATGTCAGGCAATATCGTCCCTCTATCACTACCCCTCTGGGGTTGCCCCTCCGGCTGCCACATACCCCCCCCCTTAAATCCGACCTGGGGGGAGGACTGCTCCAGGAACCTAGGGCGTCCCGTCTTGACAGGGCGTCCGCGTTTCCATGAGCGGCCCCGGATCTGTGGACAACAGAGAAAGCATACGGCTGAAGGGATAAAAACCAGCGGGTGACCCTGGCGTTATTGTCTTTCGTTCTGGACATCCATACCAGGGGGGCGTGGTCCGTGACCAGGGTAAAGTGCCGTCCCAGCAGATAGTATTTCAATTCCCCCAGCGCCCATTTGATGGCCAAACATTCCTTCTCGACCGTGGCGTATCTTGTTTCTCTAGGTAATAGTTTTCTGCTTACGTATGTGATTGGGTGCTCCTCTCCATCCCTCAGCTGGGACAGGACGGCACCCACCCCGGTCTCGGAGGCATCCGTCTGTACCACCAACGGTTGGGTAAAGTCCGGGGTCACCAGCACTGGTTCGGAACAAAGTGCTTCCTTCAGCTTCTCGAAGGCGTCCTCGGTCTCTGCCGTCCAGACGATCCGATCTGGCAGCCGGTTTTTGGTTAGGTCCGTCAGGGGCGCTGCAAGGGCAGAGAACTGGGGAACAAAACGTCGGTAGTAGCTAGCTAGCCCAATGAATGCTCGTACCTGTTTCTTTGTGCGGGGGCGGGGCCACTCCCGGATCGCCTCGACTTTCCCTACCTGGGGCTTGACGCAGCCGCGGCCGATGGTGTACCCCAGGTAGTCAGCTTCCCGGAGGCCGAGGCGACATTTCTTGGGGTTGGCTGTCAGCCCCGCCCCTCGCAGAGCTTTCAGGACTGCTTCCAGTCTTTGGAGGTGAGCCCCCCATTCCTCCCCGTGTACGACGATGTCGTCCAGATAGGCTGCCGCGTATTCTCGATGGGGACGAAGTACCTGGTCCATCAGTCTCTGGTACGTGGGGGGGGCTCCGTGGAGACCGAACGGCAGCCTCTTATAGTGGTACAGGCCCATGGGAGTAGTGAAGGCCGTTTTTTCCCTGTCTTCGGGGGCCACTGCCACTTGCCAGTAGCCTTTAGTCAAGTCGAGGGTGGTTATGTATCTGGCCCTCCCGATGCGCTCTATCATTTCGTCCACCCTGGGCATCGGGTAGGCATCAAATTTTGAGATGGCGTTGAGCTGTCTAAAATCATTGCAGAATCTGACTGAGCCATCTGGTTTCGGAACCAACACTATAGGGCTGCACCACTCGCTAGTCGAGGGTTCGATGATGTCTGCCTCCAGCATACTCTGTACCTCTCTCTCTATCGCCCCCCGGCGGGCTTCGGGGATGCGGTACGGCCTTAGTTTTACCTTCTTCCCGGGCTCGGTGATTATCCGGTGTTGCACCAGTGTGGTGTATCCGGGGTCCGGGGAGAACACGTCTCGGAACCGATCCACCATTTCCCGGACGTCCTGCTTCTGCCGGGGGGTCAACTCTTCTCCCACGGGTACCTCGACTGGCTCCGTTTTTCCTGGGGGTGTAGAGAGAGAGAAACAGAGCATGGCATCCCTACTCACCCATTTCTTGAGAAGGTTAACATGATAAATCTTCGTCGGGTGCCTTCGACCTGGTTGCCGGACTCGGTAGTTTACCGGCCCCAATCTTTCCATAACTTCATAAGGCCCCCTCCATCGGGCTAAAAACTTACATTCCGCCGTGGGCACCAGGACCAACACCCGATCCCCTGGGTTAAACACTCGGGGTTGTGTTCCCCGGTTGTACACGCGGGCTTGGGCCGCCTGTGCCTCGGCCATGTGTTCTCGGACTATGGGCCAGAGTGATGCCATCCTCACCCTCATCTCCTCGACGTGGTCCACCATGGTGCGGTAGGGGGAGGGTTGGTGTTCCCAGGCTTCCTTGGCCAGGTCGAGTAGTCCCCGGGGTCGTCGACCGTACAGGAGCTCGAAGGGCGAGAATCCTGTAGACGCCTGGGGCACCTCTCTGATGGAGAACATAAGGAATGGCAGCAGTTGGTCCCAATTCTTACCGTCCTGGTCCATGGTCTTTTTCAGCATTTTTTTCAGTGTCTGGTTGAATCTCTCTACTAGGCCGTCCGTTTGGGGGTGATACACCGACGTCCTCAGTTGTGTCACCTTCAGCATGCCACACAGGTCCTTCATGATCCTAGACATGAACGGGGTCCCTTGGTCGGTGAGAATCTCCTCCGGTATTCCGACCCTGGAAAACAACATCACAAGCTCCCTGGCTATGCCCTTGGTGGCCATGGAGCGTAGGGGGATGGCTTCGGGATACCGGGTGGCGTAATCAACAATAACCAGGATGTACCTGTGTCCCCTGTTGGTCTTGGGTAGTGGCCCCACTAGGTCCATCCCGATCCTGCTGAAGGGGACGGTGATGATCGGCAGGGGCACCAGCGGGTTTCTGTGATGGGGTTGTGGGGCCACTTGTTGACATTCGGGGCAGCTCCGGCAGTAATCTTCTACGGCCTTTTTTATTCCGGGCCAGTGGAACCTGGCCCTCACCCTTTCCAGGGTTTTCTCCACTCCTAGATGGGCACCTAGGAGATGGGAGTGGGCTAACTGTAGGACAGAGGGTATAAAAGGACGTGGCACCAGTAACAACCTGAGGGGGGCCCCGTCCCTCATTACTACCTGGTATAGGAGCCCGTTATATATGGCGAAATGTGTGGGAGGGAGGTCTCTTACCCCGTCCAGTGGTCGTCCGTCTACGGCGGCCACCTGCCGAAGGGCGTTGGCTAGGTTGGGGTCCTCCAACTGGGCCGTCCCAAACCTCCCTGTGAGGGGCCCGGGTAAGATGGGCTCCTCCGGGTCCTGAGGAAACAGCCCGGCCAGCTCCTCTTCGTCGAGGGAGGGGGTATCGGCTTCCTCGGGGATGGGCGGCGCCTCTCCTTCGGGCTCACTGGGGCTGGAGGGTCCGTCGTTCTCGATGGCTGTGGTATAGACGTCATCGGGGTTGGGTTGGGTGGCCTCCACCAACGCCCGGGCCACGGCACTGGCGACTCCTTCCGATAGGGGAGAGGTGGAGATCTCCTCCCCCAGCCCACAGATGGCTTTCTTTTTGTACTTTCGGGGAGGGGTCGTACCTTGTTTCACCACCAGGCTGCGCCAAAGCTCCTGGAACACGGGCAGGTCTCGGCCGACGAGCACCTCTACGGGGAGTCCTTCCACGACTCCTGCAGTGCCGAGGTATCTACCCCTCGTCGTGTAGATCTCTAGGGCGGTGGTGGGGTATTTGCGGGTCTCCCCATGGATGCACGTGACCGCTCGGGTGCCTGTCAGGAGCGGGTACTGAGCATACGTGGGTCTCACCAATGTAATGGCGCTCCCGGAGTCCACCATCGCTGAGGCGTCGCGGCCGTTGACTTTGACAGGGGTGAGGGGCATGTGGTCCTCGTGAGTGGCCCAGCATCCTGTAATCAAGCCGCATGGGCGACTCCCCTCACTGGCCGTGGGCATGGGTGCGTCCTGGCGGTGAGGGCATTCCCAGGCGATGTGCCCGATCTCGCCGCAGTTGTAGCACCTCCTCTCTTCCTGTCCAAACGCCGGCCGACGTCGGGGAAAGCCTGGGGGGAAGGAGGGAGACACATATTTATTTTCCTCAGTTTTAATTTTTTCTTTGCGGGTGGGCCCCTCTAAGTTCTGGTTTCTTCCCCCACGCACTAAAGCTTGTGCTGCTTGGTAACCCTCCATTATTTCCACCAGGTCCTCGATGTTGCGGGGGTTTCTCTGGCCTGCCAATTTTTTTGCCTCATACGGGAGTGATCTGATGTATTTGTCCATGACCACGCGATCGGTGGGCGACACCTCTGTTGGCTCTGCGTGTAGCCAGGCCGTCGTAATCCTTTTGATCTCATGCATCTGGGCTCGCGGAGAAAGTGAGGCGTCATATGACCATTCATGAAATCGTTGGGCCTTTAAGAACAGCGTGACCCCGCATCGCTGTAACGCTTCCGCTTTCAAAACCCGGAAGTCAACTTTTCCCCCGCGCTCTAAGTCCTGATACGTTACTTGCGTTTCATTGATCAAAAAGGGGGCTATTAACTCTGCCCAGTGCTCTTCTGGCCATTTTTCGCGGAGTGCCGTTGTCTGGAATATTTGAAAAAAAACTTCCACATCGTCAGCTGCCGTTTGTTTGAGCATGAAGCGCGCTGGATTGGCTTTCTCCACGGTATGTTGCTCCTGTTGGTTTTGTAACATGCCCTTGATTTCGCTTTGCATGGCATCCGCGCGTTCTGTTTGCAATTCCATATATTTCTCCATTTGTATTTGCTGTTGGTATTGTTGTTGCTGCTGGGATTGGAGGATTTGCATTTGTACTTGCATGGCTTGTTCGTGGCGCTTTTGGGTTTCTTGGTTGCTAGCGATTAGCCCCGCTAGCAGCTCTTGAAATGGCACCGGGGTGGCCATGCTTACTGGGTCGGTTGGTCTATCGGTCAGCGTTGCCAGAACCGGGTTGTGCCCGCATTCTCCACCAAGTTGTGACAGCCCCCGGGGTGGACAGGGGGTTTCACGACAACACTGACCAATAAACACAACCAGTCGGCAGATAAACGGTTCAAGTGAGGTTTTTACTGAAGGTAGAGAGTGGAAAGAGGTAGGATAGACACTCAAGAACACAATGTCCGCTTTCCAGAGGGAGGGTCGGTGTCCAATTCCACGGGTCGGTGCACAACGGGTATTCCTCAGACGGTCCAGGGCGCGGGCAGGAGCAGGGTAGTCGTACAGGCAGGGGTCGTGAGCCGGGCGGGTAGTCAGACGTTCCAGGGTGATCCAGGGGTAAGGCAGTTTTCTCCAAGGGTTTCTCTGATTAGGCTACTTCTTCTGCTTCTTCTTCCTCCTCTTCTACTCCTACTCTCTCTCGGTTTCCTGTTGCCTGGGCCCTTTTGTAGTCCCCTCCTCCTCCTCTGATAGGGTGTGGTCGCTCCCTCGTCTCTCCTCCTCAGGTGTTGCTTGTTGGGCTGATGGTGGTTTGGCGCTCTTTTCCATTCCCTGACCTGGGGGCTCCGCCTCCATGTCAGGCAATATCGTCCCTCTATCACTACCCCTCTGGGGTTGCCCCTCCGGCTGCCACAATACATACATATATACATACATACATACATACATATATACATACATACATCCAAACATATATCCATACATACATACATACATACATACATACATACATACATACATATATACATACATACATATATACATACATACATCCAAACATATATCCATACATACATACATACATACATACATATATACATACATACATACATACATACATATATACATACATACATACATACATACATACATATATACATACATACATACATACATACATATATACATACATACATCCAAACATATATCCATACATACATACATACATACATACATACATACATACATACATACATACATACATACATACATATATACATACATACATACATACATACATCCAAACATATATCCATACATACATACATACATACATACATACATACATACATACATATATACATACATACATATATACATACATACATCCAAACATATATCCATACATACATACATACATACATACATATATACATACATACATACATACATACATACATACATACATACATATATATATATACATACATACATACATACATACATATATACATACATACATCCAAACATATATCCATACATACATACATACATACATACATACATACATACATACATACATACATACATACATACATACATACATACATATATACATACATACATACATACATCCAAACATATATCCATACATACATACATACATACATACATACATACATACATACATACATACATACATACATACATACATATATACATACATACATACATATATACATACATACATCCAAACATATATCCATACATACATACATACATACATACATATATACATACATACATACATACATACATACATACATACATACATACATACATATATACATACATACATCCAAACATATATCCATACATACATATATACATACATACATATATACATACATACATACATCCAAACATATATCCATACATACATACATACATACATACATACATACATACATACATACATACATACATACATACATATATACATACATACATACATACATATATACATACATACATACATACATACATCCATACATACATACATACATACATATATACATACATACATACATACATATATACATACATACTACATCCATACATACATATATACATACATACATACATACATATATACATACATACATACATACATATATACATACATACATACATACATACATACATACATATATACATACATACATACATACATACAGAAAAGGTCAAATCTAGTATTTCACCGTCCTGTAACCTCTCACATTTCGTATGTTGCATCCTTGTAGTTTTCAGACCTCCAGGTTTAAAACCAGAGTCAATAATTCAATATTTTATTACCATATTAATGAAACATTGATTGCATTTTGTCTTGTGTGCTCAATACAGCAAATACACACCAGATACAGATACAAGATTAGTTTCGCTTGAGATTTTTGACGAAAGTATTCATCACAGGTGACCTGTTCAAGGACCGTCGGAAAGAAGAAAATCTGAAGATAAATTCAGCTTTTACAGCTTCCGGCTACGATAAACGGGGTCGATTTGGCATTTCTTTAAAGAAAAGATGCTTTTCAATCCCGCCGGCGGGTTTTGGGGCTCAGAGGGTTTGAAGTGTAATAAAGTTGCCGAATTCAGCCAGCGCAACTTTCATCATTAAACACTACACTACAGTATCAGTCAGGGCATTTCATCACATTATTGGGTTTTATTACAAGTACAGTCAAGTACAAATTTTAACAAATTTCAGGAAATGATAGCATAATTCGGATCTACAATTTTCGATAACATCATTCACGTGTCGCCATCTTCTCCTCCTCCAGGTATAAACTCTGAGGTGAAGTACTCGCTGCTGGCGGGCGACGGCGGCTACTTCTCTCTGGAGGAGTTTTCTGGGATCCTGCGGCTGGAGCGACCTCTGACCTCCGACGCTCCGCCCGCCTTCGAGCTGAGGGTGAAAGCCACCGACCGCGGCCTGCCTCGTCACCTTTACTCCGTCGTGGCCGTGACGGTGGACGTGGTCTCCCTGGACGACTACCAGCCCGTCTTCCTGAGCTCGGAGTACACCGCTCAAATCCCAGAATCCCTGGCGGTCGGGTCGGAGGTGCTGAGCGTCTCCGCGCTGACGAGGGACGGCGGAGGGCCGGATCCCATCGTCTACCGGATCGCGTCCGGCAACGAGGAGGGACGCTTCCTGCTGGACACACGGACAGGTCGGGAACGTTTTTATACTCCTACATTCTATCTGTCTCACTCTTTGTTTACACATCTACAACCCCAAAGGGAGATCGTCAATTAATCATTCTGCCGTTTTGATTCCTCAAGTTCGGTGGTTTCGCTGTTGCCGTCGCCATGTTGTTTTTTGCAACCAATAAATGAAAGTTTGGAATGCGGAGGA
This sequence comes from Melanostigma gelatinosum, assembly GCF_949748355.1. Taxonomy (NCBI): domain Eukaryota; kingdom Metazoa; phylum Chordata; class Actinopteri; order Perciformes; family Zoarcidae; genus Melanostigma; species Melanostigma gelatinosum. Next base: position 27,213,798 of record NC_136638.1, read on the forward strand.
GTGATGTAAAGACGGCGTATACGGCTCTGCTGGTGGTAGCCACCTGTCAATCACTGTGTAGCCCCGCCCCTAAAGCATCCCCTGCTTTATGGTCTGTTTGACTCTAAATGGACCATACAACCGTATCTTCTTTCACTCTCCACGCGTCTCTGTGGACGGACAGTTAAAGAGCCGTCTCGTGCGACGCATCAGGGTGACGAGGAGAGCACGGTCACACGCTGAGTGCAGGACATTTTAAATCCACTGTGCACCAATGTGTCCATTCATTTAAACGGATGGACGTTGATGTAGGAGCTCGAGATATAACTTGTGTTCACGCGTGTTTGTTTGCGCGTCCGCGGAGTCGTGCAGTCTGGGATGCATTTGAACCGTCTGCTTGGACTCTTGTAGAAAGCGTCATCTGAGTTTTAGGCCTTGTTTTAGAAACCAGAAGAAAAGGTCAGCCAAACAACGAGTGAACATTCCTGCAGGATTTTGAAATATGAGTCTCTCTACATTTGTTGCCGCTGTGATAACTCTCCAGAGTTCTGATATCTCGTAGTATTTAGTGTTTTGGCCTCTGATCGGCCTTTAAACTCCTGAACCTGTTACCTGAAGCCACACAGCACCTTAAGAGCGACGGCATTCTTGGAAAGTTTTCAAGTATATCTGGTACGTTAGAAGTTGGGATTTGAGAAAGATAAGTCCACATCATCTAGTTTGATCATCTAATGGTTGACCGAGATGATGTATTGGTTTTGAATTCACGTCAGCTGCATTTAAAACATCTTGTAAAATCTTCAGTCTGATTCTCTGGACCCTGTCCTTGTGGATGTGAGTTTTGAGTGGACAGGATGAGACAAAAGCGCAGACTTCTTTCTGAGAAGTGGCGTCACGCCGTGCAGGATGAACAGGAAACACCCGTATGGACCAGTATTGACAGAAACCGAACACCACCATGAACCACTCCGTGCATTTATCAAACACACAAAAACAAAAAGCATCAAACTCTCATAATTGAGTAGCTGTAAAACCTATGAGAAAAATGACAAACAATTTATCAATTACTTTAAAAGTCGCCAGTAAATTATTTTATAAAGCAGTGATCAATATTTCCTCCCTGATCCTCTCTTTAAAAACAACACTTCATTGTGTATTTTCTTTGCCAGACCTCGAGCTCGTCGGTGCGTCGTTCACATCCAGTAAAAACCCCGACGCAGCAAACATTCGATCACGAGGCTCAGAGGAGGTGAAAAGGTCGACCAGTTAACGTTCCGCTGGTTTTTACGAGAGGTCAGATCAACGAGGACTCCGCACCATCTGAAAGGAGTGACTCGATAACAGACTTTAACAAAAACAAAGTGGACACGACACATTCGATCCCCTTTAAAGAACCGTGACGCCTCTTTCATTGCCGCCATACATCGAGGTTAAACTTCACATGCGGAGGACGGAGAACACACGAAGACAGCAGCAGCTGTGGAGAGATTCACCGTCCCTGAAAGGTTAAACTCACAGCTTCAAAAGTGGGAGTTCACTACACGTGTCACATGACGCCACACACACACACACAGGAGAAAAACACTGAGGTCACAGCGAGGCTTTAAAACAAAGTTCTGTGTCTGACGGGTGGTCCTCCTCTTGCAGGCCTGCTGACCCTCGTGGCCCCGCTGGACTTTGAGGTTTCCCGGGAGCACTACCTGTCTGTAGAGGGAAGTCGTGGCAAGTCGTCCCTCAGCGACGTCACCACGGTTATCATCAACGTGACGGACCTGAACGACAACGCGCCGGCGTTCGGACGAGGCGACCACAGCGCTGAGATATCGGAGGATCTCACGCCTGGAGGCCTGGTGATGAAGGTAACGGCACAAAGTGACCGAGATGTTGAAACGGTACAGGCGTCACTGTCTGCAGCAGCATGCAGAATACACGGAATGTGGATTGATGTTCAGCGCCTGGAAACTTTCACCAGTGCTTCAGCAACTTGTGCATGCGAGTGACACAACACTACACAGCTGGTTCCTGGTCAGCTGCAACACACACAGAGAGAGAGAGAGAGAGAGAGAGAGAGAGCGAGAGAGACAGAGAGAGAGAGAGAGAGAGACAGAGAGAGAGAGAGAGAGAGAGAGAGAGAGAGAGAGAGAGAGAGAGAGAGAGAGAGAGAGAGAGAGAGAGAGAGAGAGAGGTATAAGATGAGGGCGGTGTGTCTGTGTTTTTATTTTCAGTTCCACAGAATAAGAGATGCTTTTCACGTTTACAACCTGCTGCTTTGTGGGGAAATGTTCGTAGAGTGAAATGTTCCTTATATAGAAAACAGGTTCCCAAAGTTGCCAGTTGCAAGATGTCAGTTGAACAGAAACGTATCCAATAGTGAAGTGAAGGTTACATTGATTTAATGACTCAATAAGGGACACACACACACACACACACACACACACACACGAGGTATCAGGTGACAGCAGCAGAGCTGATAAACACATGATCTGCTTTACTAACCGTCACACGTGTTGATGCCAATGTCGTCCGTCAACAGTGTCCTTTGACCCAAACAACAACATTAAACTCTTGAATGACGTGTTTTTAACACGAGTCAGAGGTGCCAGTGGACTCGGGCTGTTTGAGGTGCAGGAGCAACAACATATTATAAAGAAACCAGCCGCATACAGTGGGGCACGAAGGTATGGAAGGTTGTGTAACATGTAGCGCAGCTTTTATGGCACTGCACCACATTGTTCCACTGGGAGGACGCCTGCACTTCAGCATGTTATCTCCAATGTAAGAGCATCCCAGAAGGCACTGCATCAGGCTTTCTTGTTGTCGCTCTGTTGGAGTGTATTTGTTGGGGGCTGACACTGCCCCTCACCTTTCCCTCCCTTTCTTTACCTCTAGGTAACAGCCAGCGATCGGGACGGTCCCATCAACAATCTGCTGCGTTACTCCATCGTGAGCGGGGACTCTCTGCAGCAGTTCTCTATTCACCCTCGTAGTGGAGAGATCACTGTCCGCACTGCACTGGACAGAGAAGAGGTCAGTGTCTAAGATCAGTCAACAGATATTAAGATTAAAGCACAATAAATACATATGACACGACTCAGAAAGTCAAATAAATACCTGACAAATAAAAAAGGGAACAGAAGTGCAATAAGAAAGAGTTGCCTCTGTCGTCTCTCCAGGTCCCTCATTACTCTCTGACGGTGCAGGCAGCAGATGAAGGTGATCCTCCTCTGTCCTCGGCCGTCCTCATCACCATCACCGTCACCGACATCAACGACAACGCACCCGTCTTCTCCCAGGTCATCCACCGTCTGCAGCTGCAGGTATGACGACCGCAACATCTCCAACATGTCTGCGCAACAGGATGCATGTGTTTACATGCTGCTGCATCCCACAACAAAAACCCCAAAAGATGTGATTTATCTGATCAAATCTCCCTCCAGTTCAGAGGGTTTGCGTTCGCAGCCTGGAGCGAAAACACAGACCTTACACAAACTGCTGCATCGACAAAAAGTCAACAAGCAAGATGTCAAAAAAAAAAGTGTGTATGTAAAATAAATTCACCGCGTTAGCTCTGGAAAGAATCCCTGCTCATCAGCTGCTGCAGATAACCTCTGAGGCCTCGAGGGGGGGGGGGGGGGGGGCGTCAGTCGCATTCAGGTGTGAAATCTGACACAATGGAGAAATATTAACTCGCTTTTACGTGAATATAAGCCGAACACGCAACTCCTCACGAAAAGACAGTTCAGTTCATTCCTTCAAGTTGCGTTGGTGACCTTAAAAAGCTGCCTGCTCTGCTGCGGACTCCCTAACAAGGTGATCCGAATGGGCTGTCACGATTGGTCGGTGTTGGTGTTGCTTTGCAGGACATCAGTGGCACCCGTGCCACCTAAAACCTCTTCACTGCAGTCCGCTGGTGTGGATTTACCTCCACGTTCATGTGTGAAAGCGTGCCTGGACGAACACAGCGTTGTTTTTTTGCCACGCCATGAAAGCTCTCATTGCAGCAGATGGGTGTGGCTGAAATTGGGGACAGGGGGTTCCAGACAGGTGTTGCAGGTCAGCAGCTGCGGTGGCGTTTTCTCTCCTGTACACATGTTTTTTACGGCTTGCACATCTGTTGTAGTGGAGCGTGAGCGCCCTGTAGGCTGCAGAAGGATGTGAGCAGCAGAGGGACAGGTGATGCTGATGCAACACGTCTGCACTGCAGCTGTCGCATGTTTTCGATTTTATATTAGTATTCATGGTGGAGATACTGTGGTGACGGTTAAGAGAAGCAGACACACTTGAGCCGGTATGAGCGGTCGGAACGCTCTCTGTGCGCTGCTGTCGCTCTGATGAAGCCGTTCTTTGTGTCTCGTGGAGCGTGCTCTCATTGAAACGCAGGAGTTGCGTGTTTTAGCCCATTGACTCTAAATTGCTGCCCGTCTACCGCAGCGGGCTGTACGTTTTAGATTGATAACAGCAGCAGTCAGCAGACGGAGCCTTTTAGATGGCCGTGGACAGGTAATCCATCACGGTGAACAATACAATAACGGCATTATTTGTTTGTATAAAGTTGCTGTTCTGTGGTACTAAAGGACCATTTTTTAAAACTCCGGTACTTTTAATGTTCTGAGCTGCCGGAAAGTATTGTATTGATACGCTACGGTGTTTGTTCAAAGGTAATAACTTAAAGGGTCACTTTTGGTATTTTTCAACCCTTTGTTCGTGTCTATAGGCTCAACAATTGCTTTGAATCGCTCCAGAATTGAGCGAGAGGGCTGCAGCTGCTAAACCTGTTGCCACGTAATCCAATCGGGCGACTCCTCACCGTCAATGTTCATCCACTAGAAGTGCTCGTTTGTGTATCTGACAGACTCAGATTGTCCGTCAACAGTATGGAAAGAATCCTGCGGACCTTGAGCTCCATCAGGTCTGTTTGTGATTGTGTCACTCAGTCTCCCTCACGGAGAAGTCTCAGCCGCAGAGTTGGAGTAAGAGGAAGAGTTTGTTGCGTTCGAGTACGAGCATCCATGAATGCACCGAACGTAAAGGCTTTGAGTGATGCTGATGACATTATTAAAGTGAAAAAACACACAATTGAGGCGACTGAATATTCCGTGTATCTCTGAATAAAGCACGACCAATGTAACTGCACCATGAACTTCAGGCTCCTGAATGACCTTAAAGTTGAATCAACACCTCTTCAAAAACAGTTCAAACCAGAACTGAACTCCATAATCTTCATGAAGGCGGGATTTCCTGCAATAAACTGGAAATAGAGTAAAGTGAAATATTTCAAGTTGAATAAAAAAGGTGAATTAACACACCTGTCCTCCTGCAGGAGGGCGAGTCGCTCGGCCGCAGCGTCCTCCAGCTGGTGGTGACGGACAAAGACACGCCCAGGAACGGACCGCCGTTCTCCATCCACATCGTCAGCGGCAACGAGGACCGCCGCTTCCACGTCGACCAGGGCGGCCTGCTGTCGCTCTCTGCTCCGCTCAGAAAGAAGGTCAAACCCCACCACCAGCTCAAGATACAGGTGAAGACTCTCTATGCTGAGATGTACGCGTGTGATTCATGTACCAGCTCAATTTCCAAAAGTTCCACGTGCAGCATTTAGAATATGGTCGAAACAAGACAGCAATAAAAGCAACAAAACTTCACCATCTCCTTTTTTCTTACTTCCTACAATGCTTATTATCTGAGCTGAGCATTAACAGAGACATTTACTGTAGTTTTAATAAAAAAGCAAATATATCATCAGTCTTTAACCGCTCTTCATGCACCCGTCAGGTGACAGACAGCGGCCTCCCCCCCCTCTCCTCCATCTGTGTGGTCAACATCAACGTCACCGAGCAGAGCAGGTACCCTCCCTCTGTGGCGCCCCTGGAGGTCTTCATCACCACCTCCGGTGGGCAGTTTGCCAACCGGCTCATCGGCCGGCTCCACGCCTCAGACCAGGACCTGCAGGACGTCCTGGCCTACGAGCTGGTGTCGGAGCACCCGGGCGGGGGCAGGTTCTCCGTCGACCTCGCTGACGGCAAGATCTGGGCGGACGAGAACCTGAAGGAGGGTTCCTACTCGCTCAACGTCAGCGTGGCGGACGGGAAGTTCAGCGTCTGGACCGAGGTCAGAGTTCACGTGTGGGCGGCGGACCAGAGGGCGCTGGACTCCGGCCTGACACTGCAGCTGGTCGGGTTGTCACCGGAGGAGTTCCTGGGCGCCCACTGGAGAGGCCGGCAGCACAGCTTGGGACAAAGTCTGGGTTTACCCGGACAGGAGCTTCACCTGGCCAGCCTGCAGCAGCCCCCCGACGCCCGGGGCCTGGAGGCCCTGCTGGTCTGGAGGCCTCAGACTGGACTCGCCCAGGCTCCGCCCACCAGCAGACTCGCAGGTGATCGATCAACATGTGATAATAAGACAAATATATGAGCGTCTGGCAGCCCTAAATGTCATGCAGATTTCCATAAAGCTGTGATAAAAATGTTGTTTATTAATGTTGAGGACGTGAAATAAAGGTCGACGTCGCCTCCAAACACAACACTGATTAGCTTTCAATGGAAAAACAAATAAAAGAATGTCAACTCCCTCCAAAGATGAACAAGAATGAAACACAGAGCGATGCATTTCAGCTGCGTTTCTTCTTCTTCTTCTTCTTAATTTGGACACAAAGTAAGTCAGGTGAATCCCGTGGGATGAAGAGTGTCTTTGAATGTGCAGTTCTGACTCCCTGAACCCTGTGATGTAGGTATTACATCGGCCATCGAGGACTCTCTGGGCCTCAGGAACCTCAGGGTGATGCACAACGGGTGTGTGGGTGCCGGCTGTCCGCCGCGAGGCTGCAGGAACGCCGTCCGGCTGACGGCCGACCGACTGAGCCATTTCACCGCCGCCGGAGCCGGTTACATCACCCCGCGACACACCTGGGAGAGCGTCTGCCCCTGTAACGGTACGACTCCGTCTGCTCTGGAGCTCATGAGGGAGAGTAAAGACTCAATCCTCCATCAGATTAAATCCTCACTGGTATTTTCAGAGATCAAAGAGCCTTCTTCTCGTCAGCTGTATTTGAGCGGATTTCGTACGAACCCTCGCCGGCCCTCAGGTAGCTTCTAAAGCGTTGCTTGTGTTGTCGTTCCTGTGAGGATTACTGGTGTGAGGACACGATCCTGCAGTCTCTCCGGCATGTACACTCATTATCAGTGAAGCGTCCTCTCCGTGTTATCGACGTCGTATTGTGTCTTTATATCGGACACGTCTAGTCGTGAGACTCTGGTGTTCGGCGATAACGAGAGCGAGCAAGAAAAACATCTTAAAAGCAGTCGGACGGTGTCGGCCTGCAGTTTGTTCCCATGTTGGCGTTAACTACATCTTTTGTATTATTTTTACATATTTAAATCCTAAAATCCTGAATTTGAATGAAGTTATTGATCAGGTTAAATGAGTTAGTTTTATTTGAATAAGTCATCTTCCTCTTATAAATATAACTCAACGTGTGCAGCAAGAAAGAAAACATGTTTTTTGAAAGACTAAAGGCCGACAGAATATTCCATGAGATAAAAAAACATTGTTGTGAATGATGACCACTCTGGCTTTTATGAATACACTTAGACTTTTGGACTTTACAAACTCTCTGGAGGTATTGGAAATGTTGAAACAACCTGTGGGCGGATCTTTACCTGCAGCTCTGCAGAAAGAGGAGGAGGAGAAAGCAGCGAGGCTTTGAGGATAAAGGCTGTTTCTCACAAAGTTTTGTGGCCTTGAGTTGAAACATGTTGCATTCAAAAGCTTCAATAACAAGAACGTGTGATTGTTAAAGGTCCACAGACATGAGAGTCTTCAGAGTTTGAACTTAATCAGAGAATATTTCGTGAAACACGTTTTAAAGACTTTGTCTTCACTCAGAAGTGACCTCAGCCATGAGCAGAAGCAGTTTTATTTCTTTAAATCTTTTCAACACATTATCGAAAGTTAAATCAAAAACATAATCAAATATGTGCAGTTTGTCTTTATCTGACCACACCAATCAACAAACCACAAACAGTTTCCTACCTTCCAGCTTCCACGTGTTCGAGGAAGGCAGTGGAGGTTGTTTCTGTGTTGGACACAAAGTGATGACCATCGCTGCATAGGAATAAGGACGCAAGCATCCGTTATTTGAGTTGGATTGAGCTGCTTGTTTAATTGTTTTGTCCATAAACTGTCCAAAATGTCCAAAAAAAAGGGGGAAAGACGATCACAGTTTTCCAGAAAGCCCAGCTTGACATCATGTCACATTACTCGGCCGACACAATGTTCAATTTACTGTCAAACATTCAGATTTAAGAAGCTGCAACCAGAGCACTTAACAAAATACTCAACGGCTTTATTCTCATTCCCAATTAAGAATTGAACAATCAGGGAAAAGAAACACAGCGTGTGTGTGTGTGTGTGTGTGTGTGTGTGTGTGTGTGTGTGTGTGTGTGTGTGTGTGTGTGTGTGTGTGTGTGTGTGTGTGTGTGTGTGTGTGTGTGTGTGTGTGTGTGTGTGTGTGAAGGAGCTCCACGTCTTTCTTTCATGGTGCTTCTCCTGCTGCTCACTATCTGTTGTGTGTTTTCTCTGTTTCAGAGTCGGCCTTGAGGTTCGACGGCCACGCCTACCTGAGGTACCTCCACCAGATGGATGAAGACCACCAGGACTTCAAACTGTCTCTGAGGTTCAAGACTTTCCAGGACGGAGGCGTCATCGCGTCCACCAACAGCACCGACGACTGGGGAGCTTTACAGGTATTCAAAGAAAACAGGACTTCTCCTTGAATCGTTGGTGGCAGATGTTCTTCTCACTGATTCTTTTTGATGAACAGATGTCTTTTTGTTTGTTCCAAAAGTTAATTCTGCTGCTGGATGGTGTGTCTGTTCTGTCGGAGCTTGTTCCAAACACACGTTAGTTAACAGGGCGGCTAGTGGAGCCAATCAGCTGCTGGACTGTGTGTGTGTGTGCGAGTACACATCACGTACCGATGCAGAATACAAATGTATTTGTACTTGTGTATCAGCCGTCGTCGGTGCATACTGAACTTTGCTCAGCAGTATTAAATCTCTCTGCAGCGTTCGCATCGGCGCTCAGCGTCTCTGATTTATGGAGCCGTGAAGCCCTGATTCTGTAGAACCCCGGTTCCCTGCGGAGCCCTGATCCTGTAGAACTCCGGTTCCCTGCGGAGCCCTGATTCTGTAGAACCCCGGTTCCCTGCGGAGTCTCCAGGTTTTTGTTTTACTTGTTCCTCTGCCAGCTCTTCGACGTCTTCCCCGTGATAAGCAGAGCCTGGAAGACGTTCAAATCAGGGAGTAAAAAATATAAAGTGAAAAGCCACAGTTGTACGTACGTGACATGATGTTTTCATGGTCACGTGTACCATTCGTACCTTACAGCCTCTCACACTGAAACCATCTAACAGGTGACGGCAGTTAGGTCCCTGAGGGTTCAGGGTTCAGGGCCTTAGGGGGACGTTTGGGACTGGACCTAAGAAAGACAATACATCTACAGAACAAAAGGGAGAGAAAAATAAAAACGCTCATCCTCATCAATTTAAGAAGCCGGAGCAAAAGCAGATCAATAATGATCACGGCCCTCGGCGTCCGATGGGCTCGATGCTCAACAACACACGGACACACTCCGCCGGTATATTTAACACGCTGAGATGAGAGGAGCCTGAAGACACATCAGTAGATTAGGAAAGTAAAAAAGCTGCTTTGTTAGATTGCGGGAACGCTGAGCGAGCAGAAAGACTGAGATGTTGATGAATAGATGCTGCTGATGTTCAGATGGAACATCAGCAGCATGAGACTGTTGTGACTTGTTCTGCTCTTCACTTTAATCTCTCGTTTAAATACTCAAAGGCTTATTTTTGGTACATTGGATCGATAAACACAACCGGTTATCTCTCCATACTATTGCAGCAGCGATAGAGTCGGTCGGTTTCCGCAGGTTAAAAGATTGTTTAATTGAATCAACGATATTCCAACATAACTACTTGATGAAACACAGAAATACAAACAGAGTTCAGCAAATAACCTTTTGCTTTCAAACCCATTTAGTCCACGTTTGTCTAAGACGACCTCTGACCTGTGAACCGCAGAATCGATGCTTCCTGTGGACTAATTACAGCAGAAAAGATTTGCTGTAATTTAAAGGAAGAGATCAATACAACAATCACGACTACGTGACGGACAACAACAGCGTAACGGAGGCTGAGCTGCACTTTAAATGCCACCTGAATGCAATTAGACGATGACGAGTACGTTCAACACGCCCGGATGTAAACTCAGAGTTTGTGTTTCTTTATTTTCCAAATCAAAAGGTGTCGACTCCGTTTGACTGACTGACCTGATTCAGTAGCTGAAGCTTATAACCGGCAATGTCAATGTGAGAGTATATCAATAAAAACAACATCAGTGGTGAGATATTATGATTCAGAATGACACAGCACTGAACATTTTTTCATTGAACAGAAATGACATGTAAATTCAAGAGGCAGTTTTTCTATAAAACAAGAAAACCTGACCGGTTCTCCTTTGGTCCTCCCACTGAAACTCTTTCTGATACTCTAACTCAGGGATTCCCAAAGTGGGGTGCGCGCACCCCTGGGGGTGCGCGAGCTGCCTCTAGGGGGTGCGCGAGAGGAAAAGTGTAATGGCGGTCTGATGGTGTAATAATATTAAATATTAAAAAAAAAATGTAATTTTAATTTAAAAGCTGTCAGGTGGGACATCTGAAGCTATCAGTCGTAAAAGAGGAGAGGGACAGAGAGAGAGAGAGGAATCGGAGGCGAGGGGAACGGAGAGGTGCGTGGGGAGAGACCGGGAGAAGAAGTCGAACGGGAGTCAGAGGAAGATGAGACGGAGGAAGGAGGAAGGGATAGCACAGACAAATCGGGAGCACATCGGCCCATCGCGGAGTCAAGGTGAAAAAAGAGGAAACGAGAGTGAGCATCAGACTGGGAAAAAAAGAGGAAATATGATGAAAAGTATCTGTGTCTGGGCTTCACTTGGATTGGCAACGCAGATTGCCCAAAGCCACAGTGCGTGGTGTGCAGTGAGGTTCTGGCTAACAGTCTGAAGCTCTTATTTACGTCGCCACCTGAACACCAAGCATGCCAGTGCAAGTCAAAAGCCCCTTACATTGTTTATATCCAAATTGGAGGAGTTACAAAACAGCCAAAACAACTGCAGTCTCATTCATGTGTTGGTCTATAAATGACGCACTACGGGCTTCATATCTGGTTACAGAATAGCGAGAAAGGGGCTACCGCACACAATCGCCGAAGACGTGAGCTTGCCAGCTGCCAGAGAGATGGTGGAATGTATGATTGGGGAGAAAGAAGCAAAAAAGTTGGACATGATCCCGGTGTCCAACAACACTGTGTCGCGCCGCATCGATGCTTTGTCCGAAGACATCCTGGCTGCATTAGTCGCTCATTAATTGTAAATTAAATGTGATCATCTGCCTCTGAGCCTGTGTGTGTGTCCTCGCATCCGTATTGCTCTTTAAAAGTGACGCCTTGTGTCACTGAAAGTTATTGAAACTTTGTTGCAGTGTTTCAGGGCGTTTTCACACCTTCAGTTCGTTTGCTTTGTTCTGATTCAGGGATTAATATGATACAATGTTGCAGTTGCTCCTTTGTTCGGTTCACACTGCAACATTTAACAGCGGACTAAATCTTGTAAACAAATGCCACGCGCGAGCAAACTGTTCTCTCATTGGTCCGATTCTTATGCGGCTATGAAGGCTTAAAAGGCTCTGTTGCTTCTTTTTTTTTTTTTTTTTTTTAAGGGGGGGGGGGGGGGTGCGCGAACCCGGTCGGGATGTAGAAGGGGGTGCGCGGCCTAAAAAGTTTGGGAACCGCTGCTCTAACTCGACATTAAGCCACAGCTTCTTCTTCTTCTGGTCCATTGAAAGCTTCTTATCCTGCTTTCTTGCTCTACATATGACTGAAGTGTTGCTAACTGACCCTGGTTTTGCTTCCTCAGCTGACCGATGGAGAGCTGCACTTCAGGTTCAGCTGTGGAAACACCTCCCCCGGTTCCTTACTCATCAGATCTGATCCGGTGTCTGACGGCCGGTGGCACAGCGTCCTGCTGGAGGTCAACTCCAGCGCCCTGCGGCTGACCCTGGACCAGCAGCGTCCGGCCTCCGTCCCCCTGACCGAGCCGTGCCGGATGTTGCGCCCCCGCGGCGCTTTGCTCTTCGCCTCCTCGCCTCGGGACGCCTCTCCGGAGCTCCTCCGGCGTCCGCGTAACTTCACCGGCTGCCTGGAGGCCCTGGAGCTCAACGGGGAGCCGATCAGAGGAGTCGGTGACGCGGCGGAGTGGGCCGGGCCGGGGGGCCGGCGGGTGTTCGGGGTTTACCGGTGCTGCGGCAGGGCCTGTGACGACGACCCCTGTCGGAACGAAGGGGTCTGTGGGGAGGACGCCAGCGGAGGTGAGTCCGCTGAAGACGTCTTCCCACTCTGACTTAAAGTTCACTAAATCATACAAAAGCAATACATTCATACATTCCCTCTTGTGAAACAACCACAACTCTAACAACGGTGCGTTCATGTAGTCACAAAGTCCCTCGTTCGATGGGTTTCATCTCCTCTGCTCTCTCGTCGTGTCTCCTGCAGACTTTTCCTCCTGCAGAAATCGACAAGCTGTCTCCTCCCCAATGACAATATAACAGTTTATTCCCACCACACCTTCCATGTACTGCACCACTGACGAAGGATGTTTGGGCCTTTTCATGGGAATACTTGACAGTAAAATAAATATAAAATAATGCCATCTTTCTGGGAATTGGGGTCCAAAATGTTCAGCGAGATGGAAATCAGTACGTCCTTATTACCACACAAGAAGAGGAAGAAGTAGAAAGTATTTCAGTTTTCCTCCCTTTAAATATTCTCAAAAGTTCACCTTCTCAGTCCGGTACGAACCGTGAAGGATGAGTTCCTTATCAGACTCTCGGCCCTTTATGCTGATTGCCGTTTTAGGTTATCGCTAAGTTGGCCGAAGGCATCAGTACTTGTCGAAACACAAAAGAAAAGAAATTGGGGTCAGAAAGTCTTGCGGTGACTTTTTTTCCATTCTGTTTCACAAAAGAGGACTTTTATTTAGAATAGCAGCCGATAAGGACACCTGCAATCTTACAGCCAAGAAGTCCGGGAGAGCTTTAAAATGATTATTATTTTTTCACGAGTCTCTGTGAGACGGTGGTAATCTTTCTCTATGAAGGCTCGATATGAAACCAAACACAAAGCCGGAGAAGATACGGATCTCTGTGCTTTTGGAGGAACGGCGTAAACAAACAAACCCCAAAAGCTGTTATCAAAAAAAAAAGCTGCCGCCTGTTTGGTATTTCTTTACCTGTCGGGCCGCTGAACTTCATAACTTCTCATTCTCCTTCAGTCGGATGAGGACATGTTCAGCGTGGCCCTGTGGACACAGGACAAGAAGGTCACAGCCAAGTATTACTGCTCTCAGCACTTTATTCATCATCACGTCACGATCACACTGCAGTTATGCTGCAGGATCAAAACAACAAATAACCAAAAAAAGATCCTTCCAGGTCAAATGTGATCAGACAGGCGGCAGCAGCCGAGGCTGTGCATGCTTCTTTATTCTTACTGCACACTGTTTCACTGAGGCATCAACTCTGTTTGATTCCTGAGATAATAGTTCAAAAAGGATATTAACAGATGAAGACAGCAAAGTTTAACTTGTTTCATGATTATATTATACCGGTTTAAAAACATACAGTACTACTGGTTTAAGGCAGTCTAGTACTGGTTTAAGACAGTCTAGTACTGGTTTAAGACAGTCTAGTACTGGTTTAAGACAGTCTAGTACTGGTGTAAGACAGTCTAGTACTGGTTTAAGGCAGTCTAGTACTGGTTTAAGGCAGTCTAGTACTGGTTTAAGACAGTCTAGTACTGGTTTAAGGCAGTCTAGTACTGGTTTAAGGCAGTCTAGTACTGGTTTAAGACAGTCTAGTACTGGTTTATGGCAGTCTAGTACTGGTTTAAGGCAGTCTAGTACTGGTTTAAGACAGTCTAGTACTGGTTTAAGGCAGTCTAGTACTGGTTTAAGACAGTCTAGTACTGGTTTAAGGCAGTCTAGTACTGGTTTAAGGCAGTCTAGTACTGGTTTAAGACAGTCTAGTACTGGTTTAAGACAGTCTAGTACTGGTTTATGGCAGTCTAGTACTGGTTTAAGACAGTCTAGTACTGGTTTAAGACAGTCTAGTACTGGTTTAAGGCAGTCTAGTACTGGTTTAAGGCAGTCTAGTACTGGTTTAAGGCAGTCTAGTACTGGTTTAAGGCAGTCTAGTACTGGTTTAAGGCAGTCTAGTACTGGTTTAAGGCAGTCTAGTACTGGTTTAAGACAGTCTAGTACTGGTTTATGGCAGTCTAGTACTGGTTTAAGACAGTCTAGTACTGGTTTAAGGCAGTCTAGTACTGGTTTAAGACAGTCTAGTACTGGTTTATGGCAGTCTAGTACTGGTTTAAGACAGTCTAGTACTGGTTTAAGGCAGTCTAGTACTGGTTTAAGGCAGTCTAGTACTGGTTTAAGACAGTCTAGTACTGGTTTATGGCAGTCTAGTACTGGTTTAAGACAGTCTAGTACTGGTTTAAGGCAGTCTAGTACTGGTTAAGGCAGTCTAGTACTGGTTTAAGACAGTCTAGTACTGGTTTAAGACAGTCTAGTACTGGTTTAACATAGTCTCATACTGAAACCCAATAATTTGTTTGTCGCTGCTGGACGTTGTCCGTTTTTGAACCAGCTATCCACACGAAAGAAGAAACACAACCACACAAGTTCTCCCTCTTAAAGATCAAAGACACTCTGGTGTTCTCTGGTGTTCTCCGGCTGGATCCGGTTGACCTTTGCTGTGATTATTCGCTGCCTGGAGGGGAAGAACCCGATGAATAGTCGCTCTCGTCTCAGACGTCTGGGTGTGTTTCTTTACTCTGCAGAGCCGCGCTGCAGGTGTTCGGGATTCTTCCACGGCGCCCGCTGTGAGCTGGCCGACAACCCGTGTGCCTCCCAGCCGTGTGATCAGGGCCGGGTGTGTGTGCCCAAACCTCAAGGTTACATGTGCAACTGCTTACCGGACAACACGGACACACGGTAAAAACACACACACACACACACACATACACATTTATTCATTTCACTTTATTAACATGCAGTAGTTTCTATACTGGTGAACACACGTGTGTGCTGTGTGATCCCTCCCTCAAGATGTGATGACGCTGGAAAAATCGTATTCATGAAAACGCTGTTTTAGAAGCTTATTTATAAGTTTTATAAGTTTTAGATTATGACCACCAGGGGGCGACTCCTCTGGTTGTATAGAAGTCTATGAGAAAATGACTCTACTTCTCTCTTGATTTATTCCCTCAGTAAACATTGTGAACATGAGTTTATGTCTCAATCTCTAGTTTCAAGTCTTCTTCAATACAGCATGATGTTCATTTAGTACA
This sequence comes from Melanostigma gelatinosum, assembly GCF_949748355.1. Classification (NCBI taxonomy): domain Eukaryota; kingdom Metazoa; phylum Chordata; class Actinopteri; order Perciformes; family Zoarcidae; genus Melanostigma; species Melanostigma gelatinosum. Next base: position 27,229,249 of record NC_136638.1, read on the forward strand.
TTATGGTCCATTTAGAGTCACACAGACCATAAAGCAGGGGATGCTTTAGGGCGGGGCTACACAGTGATTGACAGGTCTCTACCACAGCATGGTCCCATCTGGGAGTTGTCCATGTTTTCGTCTTACAACTTTAACCCTTTCACTGTGTGTTTTCACTTCATTAAAGTTAATTATAACTTTTTAGTCACCTAAAAATTCAGCGTTACTTAGCTCCACCCTCTCGTGTCACTTCTGGTTGCAAAAAAACAAAATGGCCGAGGGTCAAAATGCTGAACTCCAGGCTTCAAAGTGGCATTATGCAAACCAATGAGTGACATCACTTTGACTAAGTCCACTTCTCATATACAGTCACTTTATATTTAAATCAGTCACTTCTTATGGAACTTTAATTTTCCTCGACTGAATGATTAAGAAATAATCACAACACAAGATCAATTAAGATAATAACATATGCAGCTGCAAACTCTCCCAGATCACGTACACACACAAAATTAGACACAAAGAGATATCATGATGCCAACATGGCATACTGAACACAAACTACAAAAGCGTGCATGGTTTTTAATTTCCATGATTGGACGCATACTTTCAACTGTAACACACACACACACACACACACACAGCTGGTTGTATTCCACTCACACCACCGGGTCACGTTAAACGAGCTTACAGCAGCGTTTGCATGTTCCTCCGCTCATTGAAGGCCCTCCGGTGGGATTGCGTCGCTCCTCGGGGATATTAACAGCGATCCGTGTTCCAGGTTTTTTGATTAACTCTGTGACTGAAAGATGACCTCCGTTGGATCCTAATTTTTAGCAAATGGGAGTTCGCCGTGTGACTTGTAAAGTACACAGATAGATGTTTTATAATGCGAGGGCGTCACGTTGTAATCAAGTCCGTGCACATGGGAGGAAAATGTATAGTCACACGTCCGCTGTGTATTTTTGATTGAATACCACCCAAAACCAATTCATCAACACTGTGTCGCGATACAAAGAAAAAACACAGGACTTGACAACTCAGTTCATCAAAAAACTTTTATCTCGCTCCAAAAACAAACATCTTGTCCATTAAAAAAAAGAAAACATCTTTGTATTTAGTTTTTTGGCTGTGTAACTGCTGGAATATACTTTAAGAATTTAGCAGCAGTTTAGCAGCAGTTTGGTCACAAACACCAACTGTTTTCGACAGAAGCTGCTTGATCATTTGTTTTGGGCCACAATCTGGAAAATTCCAAGTGAGGGGAAAACATTCTGGCACATTTCACTTTTTTATCCTGAATCGTGTCGAGATCCTGTCTACATGCAAACTGTGTATGAGAAGTGGACGAAGTCGTCGTGATGTCACACGTTAGTTTGTGGACTGATGTTTTGAAGCCTTGAGTTCGGCGATTTTGCTGTCGCAATGTTGTTTTTTGCATCCAATGAACGGAAGTTACCATATTTGGAATGCGGAGGAAACGGCGTATACGTCTCTGGTAGAGCCTGTCAATCACAGTAAGCCCCGCCCCTAAAGCATCCCCTGCTTTATGGTCTGTGTGACTCTAAATGGACCATAATGTACTAAATGAACATCATGCTGTATTGAAGAAGACTTGAAACTAGAGATTGAGACCATAAACTCATGTTTACAATGTTTACTGAGGTAATAAATCAAGAGAGAAGTAGAGTCATTTTCTATAGACTTCTATACAACCAGAGGAGTCGCCCCCTGGTGGACACTAGAGAGAATGCAGGTTTTGAGACACTTCCTCATCGGCTTCACTCTGCAGAACTGGAGGTTGTCGCCTGATTATTACGCTAACAAGCTAACTGTTACATATTAAATGTTAGTATGTTGACACTGTGCTAATACAATGCTATATTAGCATACTAACGTCATCCTTCATCTTAAAGTTTACTCAGTGAACCAGCATCCAACAAATAACAAGCACACAACAAGAATCCAGCATACAGAAATAAGGCTCACTCCCCTTCCTCCACTCCTGCAGGTGTCACAATCAGACAAAGTGTCGGCCCGATCCGTGTCCTCCAGGCTTTGATTGTAAAGTCATTGGCGACACCATCCACTGCGACCCGATGCCTCAGGTCAGTCGCAGCTAATTGCTTATTTACTGTGTGTGTGTGTGTTGTGTTTCAAATAACTATTTCAGGAAATGACGTGAACATCCAAACGGACCTTCAATCATTCTCAGTCCATCACTCGTCCTGCGTCTCTTTCAGGTGTCTCGGACCATCGGCTATGTGGAAATCATGGAGATCAGCGCCAGCGTGCTCGGGTTGCTCTTCTTGGTCGGCGCCTTCGTTTGCATCCGGAAACGTTACGTTCAGCAGAAGAAGAAAAAGGCCGTCTGTGTCCAGGACTCCAACGGGTGAGAGCAAGTGTTTGAGTCGAGAGTCAAGTTATATTTCTACTGTGGTTTCTATCAGGCTGTGGTGTTATTATAACTTCTTATGCACTTTATTATTGTACTCTTGTTGTTGTCGTTCACTTTTTCTATTTTAGTTTACTTATTTTACTAAATGCATACAGCTGGATTAACCGATTGTTGGCCACTTAGATGGCTAAAGGATGAACAGCAAACCAACCGATGATAGCAGCACTCATCATACGTGTAATAACTCTTAATATTGAACTAAAAGTGAAACACTGCTCTTCACACCCTCAGCTACTTCCAGCCCAGTCTGACCAAGAGCCTGAAACCCAAGAACCAGGAAGACGTCCCCATGGAGATGAGCTCCATCAACGACCTCGACCACACGCCGTTCAGGTCGCTGCGCCCTCGCAGCCAGATCGTCTCGTCGGGAGGCGGGGTTTCCTATGCAAAGATGCAGGGGCCGGTGGTGTGCAGCGTTGCCCCGAACCTCCCCAGCAGGCCACCGTCCGGCTCCGACAACGACTCCATCAGGAAGAACCACTGGAACATGGACTACGAAGGTATTTGTGTGTGAATTTAGGAGGATTTTTAAATCTCCCATTCAGAACATATCGCGCTCACAATTCTCTGAAAGGAAGAGGACCGTAGTCAAAGATTGGTGTCATTTTAAAACGCTCAACATCGCTTTAAATATCTTGCCTCAAAGCTCCAGTATTGGTGAAGGTTATAGTTAATATTTCACTGTAAATAAAAGCGGGAACGTACTGGACAATCTCAAAAGTGAAAAACAGACAAACAAACGGTAATAAACTGTAAACTGTAAACATTCTGTGCGAACGACTCGTTCAAGGTAACTGTGAACGAGTGTCGACTTGTCAGGGCGGAGTGGTGCATCATGGGAGAGGACTGCCTGTAGAGCCGTCCGTCAACACACGCCGCTGACTAAACTCTGGAAGATGAAACATTCATTGACGAGGCCGATTAGACGCCACATCAGGAAATAACAAAGAGGTTCCTGTTCCATTGCATGTTTTTACTCTCCACTTTCTCTCTCTCTGTCCCATATATATGAATATATATCTATCGATAGATATATTCGATGCTGGTCTCCTTCTATATTCTGTAATCCCCTCCCGTATTGACCATCCTCTCTGTCTCTCTCTCTCTCCATCCCTTTCCTGTTCCTCCTTTTGTTTTGTCTCCCTCCCTTACTCTTTTTTTATTTCTCTCACCCCTTCTTTCTCCATCCCTCTCAAGCGACAACCCTGACTTGTTAAAAGATTTCTTGAATTAAATATTAAATATATTTGACATAAATTGTTAAAAAACAATAAATCAAAATTAAGTTGATTGATGAGCCTTTAATTGGCATTTTTACACATTCACTGTGACACGACAGTGTTTACATTCAGACAGTCAGTCTCTCATCTTGTATGTACTCGTTTTACTCTTTTTTTTTTGCGCATGAAACAAAACTCGCTTCAGCTGAACACACACCTGTGGACAGGTATCATTAGATATGTTAAAGAGAGAGAATTAGGAGCGTCCAACTTTGGAACGCTTGTCCAAAAGAAAGTGAAGACGGTTTGAGGATAAGAATAAAAGAACATGGTCTCCCTGCTGCCCTGTCTCAATGTTGTTCACCCTCTTCTCTCATTCTCTCCCTCCTTCATCCTCGTCATCTTCCTCCTTTTTTCCTCTTCATTATCTCCCTCTGGTCCATTCGTCTCCTCCTCCTTCCTTCCATCACACTCACTCCATGTCTCTCTCTCTCTCCTGTTATATGCAGCATATATATGTATATATATATACATACCAATCACAGATCTGCATCAAACTGAAGCGATTTAAGAGACGGATGCTGGAGAGAGAGAGGAAAGAGATCGTTTGATTTGGTTTTGTTCTAAAATAGAAAAGATTTTACTTTTCATATCACGCCTCAGTTTTAGCAAACGCTTATTTGCAGGATTCTTCATCATTCAAGCTTTTTCTGATACTCCTTGAATACTTGTTAAGTATGTGCAGGCAGATGAATGCTGCTCACCAACATATTCATTCTCTATATCTTTTTGATAAAGCGTCACTGATGCTGCAATCGTCAGATTTCAGTCTCTCGGGAATGTTTCAGTTATTTGCAGCAACAGGTCTTCACAGTGAAGTGGAATTTCTTTAACACATCAGGATTTTCTTGAAGTCCTTTCTCTCCGAGGCGGCTTGAACACCAGATGTGTAGGGACAGAGCCTTAAAGAGAAATGCTTCAGACTGTGGTGAATGTTGACATTCATCACTCTGCAGGTCAAATTCAAAAAGACCTTTCCAAACACAAACGATATGTTTGCATCGTAGACTATCACATGTCACGAGGCCTTAAATGACTTCTCAGGGATTTATGTTCATATTTATAAGAACTCAGTTTGTGAAAAATGCTTAAGTGAACAAAGACAGTCTGCCATTCGTTATGAATGTTGCCGCCTGCAGCGGTGAGCCGAGACTCGGTGCTCTGCTTTAGAAAATGAACGACTCTTGTTCTTTTGTTCCTCAGTAAATGAATTGAAGTGTGCAAAGTGTGCAAGACTTCCTTTACTAAATGTAGTCACTGAAATCATTGGGTTAAGCGTTCCTTCTGTCTCATGATGGATAAAACCCACAGAAAACTGCAGAAAGATGCACCCGCTTCAGATGTTGTCAGATGTTATCAGACTCATGGATACGTGAAGTTATCATCTGTTCACACGGACGATCACGATACCAACACAAGACAACACGTATTAAAACAGAGCATCCTGCCAGCTAACAATTATTTAAAATGTCCAATTTAGCAAATAAATCCTGTCTGTAAAATGTCCACGAAAAAAAAAACAAAGTTAACAATTTCACAGATTCCAAAGTGATGTCTTCAAAGTACTTGTTTTGTCCAACCGACAGTCAAATTTGCTCAATTTGCAGAAACATAAATCAGCTAATTCTCACATTTGAGAGGCTGAAACAGACAAATGTTTGACATGTTACATGAGCATGTGAAGTAGTGGGTCTGTCCTCTCTCCTCAGTCTATCCAGCAGACCCGGACTACTACGGCCGCCCGGTGGTCCAGGACTTCCCCCAGTTTGACATCGTAGAGGACACCTACACCCCGTCCTCCACCGCGGACTCCCGCAGGAACTCTCGATTCGGCGGCTTCCCGTTCCCGCTGGATCGCTGCGACCGCCGCGCCCCGCTGCCGCCCTGCTACAGCAACCAGAACCTGGACGACTTCCTGGGCCCCGACGGGCTCCCTCTGCCCAGCTCCCAGTGCCCCAACGAGTACACCGCCATCAGCTACTACCCCACCCAGCACGCCCGCAGCATGGACAACGTGTCGGGGGGCTACAAGAGGCTCAGCATGCGCCTGAGCGTGGCCATGCCGTCGTACGCGGAGCAGGCCGGCCCGCCGCCAGCACCACCGCCGAACACCGCCCAGCCTCAAACCAGACCGCCGGGGCCGAACCCGCGCAGCTACGACGGCTCCAGCATGGTGGAGAGCGATTACGGGAGCTGTGAGGAGGTGATGTTTTAAGACCAAGTTTAATTTCAGAGCCTACGTCCTTTTTTTTTTTGCGTCCTTTTCTGTGATTATTCACTTTAATTCATCTGGGGACCTAAACAGTGCGAGTACACGCCACTGTGACTCCATTCTAAGGCAGCTTTGTGTACAAGTACACCTCTCAGATGGTCTCTCACGGTTCCCGAGATGAAAGCTCCGAGTGAAACAAGAGTTTGGATGTCTTTCATCTGTGTGGCGTAGTCTCGCTGTGTCCGATTAGACGGGAGGTTATTCAGCACTCCTCGGAGAAAGGTCAGCAGAAGTTCACCCCGTTGACTGAGAGACGCCCGGTAAATTGTTCGGAGGTGTGAAAGCCTGAAGAGTCTTTTACTGACTTGACTGTTTCAAAGGCAACAAGATCTTTTAAGCCGACACGAGACGATCTCAGCAGAGCAGAGGACTCGGCTTTCCAAACATGTCCAAACAAACAACTGCCTTTTCACTTCTCAAACATCCGTCTACAGCACGCCAGCAAACATCCACGCCAGCTCTGAAGAACATAACAATGATTATACAGTATATTCAGAAACGCCGCTCTGATGAAATCCTGATAAAGAGCTTGGATGAGGACTGTTGTGCTTGTATGAAAGGTAAACAGTGTTTATCACATTCTGCTGTGTGTTTGTGTTCAAAGCAAGAGAAAACACACACACACACACACACACACACACACACACAGGTGTATGTGTGTCTAATGTCGGCCCACCATTTCCAATCTAAAGGTATTAAAAAGTGACACGGAGCACATTTCATGCAGGATGAGCGTTGGCTTGGACTCGATAATCTGCTTTCTGTCCGTTACAATGAAGGAAGCTGGATCCTCGTAAACAAGTGACAAAGTTCACGTTAGTGGTGACGTGGATGTGTTCTAACTTTTGAGTGTTCCTCGTATCAATACTGTCTCTGTGACCGTGGATTCTGTAGATTATGGATCTAAGAGCTTGTCGTGCATTGTTCAACATATTCAAAAGTGAATGTATCAAACTGAATACTGAACTGTTTGACAGTTAAGAACCACAATTACATATCATTTTATCAACATTTCCTTTATCACGAATTTAGAGCAACAGCAGATCACAGAGCTTTGAGTTGAGTCTCATGTAACTCCTGCCATCTCCAAACGTGTGGAATATTCCTTTAAATGACCCGTTCCCATTGTTTAAAGATGACAATGCTCTCATTGTGCTCAGCCAGACTTATGAGTTTGTAAAATAGAAAAGAAAAGCTCAAAGCAATATGTTTTACAAGCTGCTACTGAAATCACTCTGGCAGTCAACTCCCAACAGTCAACTCCCAACAGTCAACTCTCAACAGTCAACTCCCAACAGTCAACTCCCAACAGTCAACTCCCAACAGTCAACTCTCAACAGTCAACTCTCAACTCTCAACAGTCAACTCCCAACAGTCAACTCCCAACAGTCAACTCTCAACAGTCAACTCTCAACAGTCAACAGTCAACTCTCAACAGTCAACTCTCAACAGTCAACTCTCAACTCTCAACAGTCAACTCTCAACAGTCAACTCCCAACAGTCAACTCCCAACAGTCAACTCTCAACAGTCAACTCCCAACAGTCAACTCTCAACTCCCAACAGTCAACTCCCAACAGTCAACTCCCAACAGTCAACTCTCAACAGTCAACTCTCAACAGTCAACTCTCAACTCTCAACAGTCAACTCTCAACTCTCAACAGTCAACTCCCAACTCCCAACAGTCAACTCCCAACAGTCAACTCTCAACAGTCAACTCTCAACAGTCAACTCTCAACAGTCAACTCTCAACTCTCAACAGTCAACTCTCAACTCTCAACAGTCAACTCCCAACTCCCAACAGTCAACTCTCAACAGTCAACTCCCAACAGTCAACTCTCAACAGTCAACTCTCAACAGTCAACTCTCAACTCTCAACAGTCAACTCTCAACAGTCAACTCTCAACTCTCAACAGTCAACTCTCAACAGTCAACTCCCAACAGTCAACTCCCAACAGTCAACTCCCAACAGTCAACTCTCAACTCCCAACAGTCAACTCCCAACAGTCAACTCCCAACAGTCAACTCCCAACAGTCAACTCTCAACAGTCAACTCTCAACTCTCAACAGTCAACTCTCAACAGTCAACTCCCAACAGTCAACTCCCAACAGTCAACTCCCAACAGTCAACTCTCAACAGTCAACTCTCAACTCTCAACAGTCAACTCCCAACAGTCAACTCCCAACAGTCAACTCCCAACAGTCAACTCCCAACAGTCAACTCCCAACAGTCAACTCCCAACAGTCAACTCCCAACAGTCAACTCCCAACAGTCAACTCTCAACAGTTCTCCATCATAAATACAAAAGCGTATTTATTTCACGTGTTTGTGTTTTTCAGTCCAAGCATTTTAAAGCAGTTTTGTAATCACGAATTGAGTTTTGTTTTCTTCAAGATCAGGTAAAGTGTTGATCGTAACCCAAAGGTAATCTTGACCAGGCTGTTATAATGGCCTCGATATACTCGCTAACCAACATTTCCATTTGAATGAGTTTGCTACGTCAGTGTCGTCTCCACTTTATTCCGATTTTTTACTTATTTGTTAATTATGAAATCTGAGAATGTGTCAGTAGCTTAAATGCCGTCGTTGGTAATTGTTGTTGTTGTTGTTGTGGTTGAATGTACGTCGTCGGCCCATCACTGGTGGTTTAACTGAGACTTCAGAGTCCAGAAAGCCCTTCATAGTGTGCAGGTGTTGTGTGGTACATACCATCTGTATCTGTGTGCAGTCGTGGTAGGTTGTTGTTGTTTGTGCAGAACGTGGCTTCACTTGAATGTAAGTTGCACTTGTTTTCATTCATAAAGTTTATTTTTTTATCAATGTGGGCCTCCCCCATGTTTCCCTGTTGTTTCTCTGTGAGAGATTTTATTCAGATTCCGTCTCTGTTTTGTTTTTTCAATATTGTAAAGAGAATATGAATAAAGGTATTATCTTCTATGAACACCGATTGAAGAGATCAGACTTCTTGCTTCTGTCAAAACAGATGAGTTAAAAAAAAAAAAAAAAAAAAGAGTCAACAATAGTCATTGTATAGTATGTCTACAAATCATAGAAGTCATAATATACATGTATGTAAAAAAAGTCAAAGAAATGTCATGGTATCGTATGTTGATAAATGGGACAGACTTTATTATATCGTACGTCGGAAACAGTCAGAGCAAAGCGGAACATGTGGCGTGATGCTACATTTGCACAAAGTAAATGAACAGACCATTCCAGTGTGCTTGGAGTTTTTTGCTGATGTCTAGTTTTCTTTTGCGAAGTATCTCATAATGCACAATTACATAAAACTGAGGAAATGAGCTGAAGCTGCAGTGATCGTCTGCTTCCTTGCTGACTGGAGGGCCGACGTTTGTTCATGAGACGCAGAGAATAAAAGGGATAAAGTCAGCAGGACACACAGCCACTGCTCGTGTCTGGCAGTCTGAGAGTTTGTGAATACTTCAGGTGAAAGTAACTTGTGTTTGTGTGAAACAGAGAAACAGAAAGAGAGAAATGTGGGGCTCCTGAGATAAAGACGCGGCAGTTGGTGTGTCTGTGTGTTTCATTCCAACAGAAGAAGCTCTGATCTGCCACATCCTGACGCTCCATGATAAGGAGAGTGTGTATACAGGTATACAGCACACTGCGTTTCAAAGACCTTCCACCGCTCCAATTCATTGCTGGAGGCCTGAAATAAATCATCAGACTGTGATGATATATGCGTCTGCTTTCTTGGTGAACCTACTTTCCCCGAAACTACTTCTTCTCCATCAAACTTCTGCTTCAAGTTAGTGTCACTCATGTTTTCCCAAATTCCTTTGAGGAACCTCGTGCTCTCAAATTACTGCGGAGCACTTTTAAAGAAGGACTAAACGGTATTACAGGCACAAAGTGACAATCTAACGCCGTTTCTTTAACAGTGTTTTGTGGCTGCAAAGTTCGATGCAATCAGGACCCGATGCTAAAGGTACAAGATGGTCAAAAACATGAGACAGACAATTAGGGCCATGCAGGTATCTACTCAAACACACTTACCCAGTTACCACGAAGCCCACTACTACCTGCACTCACTGAAGACATGCTATCACATTTCAGAAAGAAGCCAACGTAAGGGCTCTACACTATGTGTCTGAGGATATGTGTATAAAACAGGTTCAACAAAGGTGAAGGTAGAAGCTAAAGCCTACAGGTCAGAATGTTAAAGTTTTGTAATTGACGAACGCGGTTCCTGTAAAGCCAGGAAGGAGATTATTCAGTGTCATCAATAAGCAGCATGTGTTTCCATCTTCAGTAACTAGTGCAGCATAGACGTGCTGACGCTAGTTAATGACGTGCTAACATACTCTGCTAATGTTAGCATACTCTGCTAATGTTAGCTCCACAGGTTGTTATGTGGAAACCTAAATTTTTAGAGATGAATCTCCTTCCAACCACTTTGGGGTAACAAGTATCACTATTACACAACGTTACACACACACACACACACACACACACACACACACACACACACACACACACACACAGCAAGTGTGTAATGCCAGTTCCTGTCTTTAAACCACAGCTGTGGAGATGCCTGACCTCTCCAAGTCAGCTGTCAATCACTCTTTTCCTCCCTGTCATTCACACACACACACACACACACACACACACACACACACACACACAAGCTTGCTGGTGTCAGACAACGAAGGTGTTATCATGTCAGGTGATATAGTATGATATATTTGCCGTCACAATAAGAAGCAACATCCTGATAGCATTCTGAGGTAAAGCAGTAAAGGGGTTTGATTCTGAGACGAATATTTAACCATCTTGAGTATTTGTATGTCTATTCATTTGTTAGGACACCAACAGTTTATGGTACAAATGTTACCAAACATAGAGCATAAAAATCAAGTTGTAAAAAAAATGTGTCGCTTTGGTTTTGTGTCACTTGCTGCTCATCCCTCTGAATAAACCAGGTGCATATTCAGAGGTGTTCGTTTAAATCCTGCTATTAACTCAAGGGTCTGTCAGCCAAAAGGTTTTAAACTCGTGTGAAGAATGAGCCTGTAACAGTCTGTTCATTCTTGGTTGAAGACTGGTTAGCGGTCTCTGACTCACGTCCTTTCCGACCGGCATCATCAGCCGACAAATTAAGCATTAAAGTTCATTCTTGGAAACAATAACTTGACAAAACGTTCCCAAATTAACACTCACTTTATGCATAAGCTTTTTAACATACCTGGTCCTGACAGTGTTTGTTTTGCAAATGTTTGCAATGAATTTTTAGAAGGATTGTTGTAACATTTTATATATATATATATTTTTTTTTAAGTAAACAACCCATTAATTTGTCAACAAAGAACAGTTAACAGAACTGTCAAATAATTAACACAGCTTGACAGTAATTTACTGGGAAATTGTCTGACAATAACACAACTAATAAATACACTCAGATCCCAGTTTACCATCCAGGTACCTTCTGGCTCAAACAACATGAACGTTACCCAACAGAGCCGCCGTGGTTCAGCCGCAGGAAATACACTCAGGACCCGGCAGTGAGTCGGCGCGTTGACCCCCGCGTTGACCCCCGCGTGGCTCCATGCTGTCGGCTCCGGGCTGCTTCCTTATTTTACACTGAAACCATCGTCTGAAAAATACACAATACAGAGAAACGGATCATCAACAACTTTTTACAAATGTTCTTGCTCCTCGTTTTGCTCTTGTCAAATGATTCAAACTGTTTATTACTCATGAAAATGTTTCTGTACATCATTATTATTTAAATAGGTTAAGGTGTGAGTGAATTATATTTTGACCCCGGGTGTGTGTGTGTGTGTGTGTGTGTGTGTGTGTGTGTGTGTGGGCTTCAGTGTCTTGTCCAAGGTGCCCCTCTTCTGGCACAGCTGGTCATCGACTGATTTGATGAGAAACTCGATGTGTATTTGTGACCAGCTGAGCTTTCATAGTTCTGCATGCTCCCGTCTGGTTCAGGAGCCTTGTTTTTGTAACTGCCGACCATCTTACGACAGCGTTCTTCCTCCAGGTCAACCTCTGTTTGCTTCTCATCTTGAACCACTTGCAGCCTCTTATATCCAGGGGCTTTTATCAGAGCGTGGTTTAAGGGAAACTGCCGCCCACCGAGATGTTGTGCCTTAGCCGTGCCTCCGCTCTGTCGGCAGCTTCCTGGGCCTGACACTTTCCTCTGGTCTTTCCAAGGATTCCTGCCAAAGCGACAACCTCACAGTGACGACAAGACTCCGTGAAGTCGAGGCGTCACAAAATGATCCTTCTTGTCACAGACGTTTGTGTCGCTTTTAGTTTGGCTGTCCTGCTGATGGGAACGTCTGATCAGAAGACATCCGCGTGACGTTTTGGAAAGCAAAAACAAACAACCTTGTTTTTTGTTGAATTGAGAGGACTTTTTAAAAGTTAAGTTCATCTCAGGTAAGAATAGAGTTGCTGCTAAAACATTAAAAAATGGAATTAAAAAAGTACAACTCTTGGAATGCTCTGCTCTGAATGTGAATTTTCAATCAATCCCGACTTTCAGGCTTCATTTACTTTTCATGTTAGTTTTTTTCAAAGCATGCCCAACTGCTGATCAACAGACATCATCTTCAGGTGTGTCTCTGTGCTCTTCTTTGACTGAACTCAGGGAGGAAATGCCTCCGGTTCGAAATAAACCTCTCAGAACATGCCGAGTGTGAGCGTGCCCTGAATCTGCTGAGAAGAGTTATGTATGCATGAAGCACAGGAGATGGAATATGTTCACAAATACAACCACAAGAGGGTTTTCTGTGAGTGTGTGTGTGTGTGTGTGTGTGTCTTCCTGGATGTTTTGTGTATTCACAATGATATCCTGCATGATTATACAATCAACAAACACATCCGAAACACAGAGTGAGGTCAAAGATACAAAAGAAGCACAGGTGTATTTGCATATACTGTGTGTGTGTGTGTGTGTGAGTGTGTGTGTGTGTGTGTGTGTGTGTGTGTGTGTGTGTGTGTGTGTGTGTGTGTGTGTGTGTGTGTGTGTGTGTGTGTGTGTGTGTGTGGATACTTGAATGCAACAAACGCAGTCAATATTATTCACAGTGAAGACTCTGTGAGGGAGAGGAGAGTATTTCCCCCGTTTGGATGAAAATCCAAAGCGTTGGCGAACGTTTGATGTGATGAATGAACGACTCAACGTCTCCGGGGACCGTGTTGTCTTTTTAAAGCCAACTTTCTCTTCTCTTCTTATTTTGAACTACAGCCAATGGTCCACATCCATCTCCGTGTTTCCTCCATGCACGCATTGTTTCCATCTGAGCTGCCGTGAGGTTATTTATACGCCATGTGCTATTTGTGGTTCAGTTTTGGGCAAACAGTCGAAGATGTTATTCTTTTTGGGGGTGAAGGGAAATGCATTGTAAGCTTTCATGTAAAACAAGTGTGCAAGAGGTCATTAAAAACTCACGGTTCAGGTCGTGTCAGGGTTTTGAATCACGGATCGGATCAGCACCAAAGAACAAAGGGAGCAAATAGAACTATAGAGGTGTCACGATTATGTTTGTTTTTTTGCTGCCGATACCAATTGCCGAACTCTGATGATCCTAAAGGATGATAAAGGATTTATGATTGATTTTAGAAAAACTTTTTGTTATATATTTTTTTAAGTGATAGAGTTTCTTAAGTTTGAAGTTTTAAATTCTCATAACATCCAGACAGCAATCAATAAATGAAAATCTCTGACAAAAAAAGAAAATCATTAGTTATCTGTGGCTGTGGACCCGTCCAATCGCGTCATTCGGTCTGGATCCATGCTCGTTGTTTACGTCCATTATTATAATTTTGGAGTTTGTCCACTTTCTCGCTAGATTTAGCGACTTTTGGAGAGAGAGAGGATCATTGTTGGACGCTATAAGGCGCGTAAACGTCGTCGACAAGGACTCAGACGCTCAGAGTTGAAGTTGCTTTCAGCACGTGAGGGTCTGAGAGACAGACCGGCAGACTGAGAGACAGACCGGCAGACTGAGAGACAGACCGGCAGACTGAGAGACAGACCGGCAGACTGAGAGACAGACCGGCATCTGAAGCTGGAATCATGAAATAACGGAGCGGATTTGTGAATGAAACCTCAGATTGGAAACATCACTCCAGCACGCGCGAAAAGGACTCAATTCACAAAATGAAGCGGTCGACCTGAGATGCTTCCGATCTGCAGTTTTGTTTTACTTGTTTTTTCCCAGTTGAATTGGGAGCCGAATGCAAAACCCGCGTGCTTGCTTTCAGAAGATTTATTGTTTTTAATCGCGTTCTCTGTCCGAATGTTCAGAGGATTCGAAGAGCGTTAATGATCAGTCACCTGTCGGGTTTATCGTCTCGTTTACATCGGAGACAAGTGAACGGATTCAAGATAAGAACGCTCTTTGACAGGTCCTGCGATTTCCCGTTTGGAGACTTAAGGGACCCCTCGCTCCGGTGCCATTACGCGCACTGATGCGCACAGCTCCCCGGTGCTCCCAGTCGCATGGACGCGGGACGTGCACCCTAAAACCAGGCGTTATGAAAAAAAACATCAATTCATGAAGAAGCTGAAACCTACATCATGTTTTTCTGACTGGCATACATGTGTAGTACACGAGTACACTAGTGGGGTTGTAGTTTACCGCTGGTTTGTTGTTTTGTAAAATCATAGTGAGTATGAGACATAAACCGCCCATTCAAATGGCTCATCGTGTAGCATGACGCCATCATATGGACTGTGCACCCCCCCCCCCCTCTCCAATAACTCTGACCTCCTCCAGCATCCCCGTGCGTAATGCTGAACAGACCGACCCTCCGCGACCACGACCCGATGCGACTCCTCGACGCGAGGCACCTTCCGCAACTGATGTCCCTGGAGGACCATGAGCCCACCCTGGTGGAAGGGACCCTGGGGCCGCGCAACTCCACGCCGCCCGGGGAGGAGGGGGCTCCGGGTCAGCAGCACCAGTCCTTCCCCTGGGTGGCGACCCTGCTGGCCGGCGTCCTGATCACGACCATCGTGGTGGATGTTATCGGGAACCTGCTGGTCATCGTGTCCGTGTTCCGGAACAGGAAACTCAGGAAAGCAGGTTCGTCAGCTTCGGAGAAATATATTTTTATAAAATGCCTAAGAGGTGTTAACTTCTCATCTTCTGTATTTACATTGTTATGACCCTGATGCTGACCAGTCACTGATTCATGATTATCAATGACTTTATTACCCAACTTCAATTCTGAGGTTGCTTTAAGATGTTACTCTGAAAAAACATTTTTAAAAAGCATGATTTGATCAATTTAGTTATTACATGAATACAGTTTGAATTCGGTATTACAATAAATTTAAGACATTTTCCAAAAATAAATATTAAAATGACACGATAAATGAGAAATGATTATTGTTGAAGCTATATGCACCATTTAGGAGGCAGTCACACTGTCCAGCAATCCCATTGAGCCGCATTGATCACAAGTGTGTGTCTTTGCCTCTTCATTATGAGATTATAAACAGGAGAAATCAGGTTGGAGAAGTTGCAGAGACTCCGTTCTCTGTAACGTTTCTCCATCTTGAACACATCACCGCTCGATGTGCTTCTCAAGGACACTTTGACAGAATGTGTTTGCGGCTGCAGACGATCAGGAGCCAAACCTCGCGTGACATGTTGTAGTCTTGTAAAAGAAAAAAGAAAACGCAGCGCTGACAGAAGATTTGCCAGAGACAGTTGGGTCTCTCTGGACCAGTGAGGCTGAGAGATTGGCTTATTGGGTCAAAAGATTTCTGAAAACTAAAAGAAGTGACGCCATAGTTAGTGACTCACTGGAATCGATGTGTAAATCGAATAGTAGCCGCAGACTGAAGTGGACTACAAGCCTTCAAGAGCACTTCTGTGCATGAATAATCAGATTACTCAGGACCCCTCAAAGATACAGACAGAGAAATCAATCAATCCGGGGCTCCTTATTGTTATCCTTCACTCTGCTGAGCCATCTGGAGTAAATATCACATTAAAGCACTTAGTGAGGACGGGCACCTTCTTCATGCAGACAACACATAAATATCGATGAGCTTGTTGTTTTTGACGGTCTTTGCATCCCGGAGCAGTGAAGCCTGACTTCATGTCTAGCTGTCAATAACCCGCAGGCAGTAAGAATCAACTGGAGTTGGACTAGAGAGAAGACCCTGCACGGGGAAACCCTTTTACACCTTTGTGGTGAAAAAACAAAACCTTTTAACGTGAAAATGTTTCACTTTACTCACGTCGCTGCAGGAAGCGTCACGGCAGGTTTCATGTTTTTGCAGTTGTTGTGAAAAGAATACTGTTTTGTGAACGTCAGAATTTAAAGGTTTCAGAAAGTTACAGAAGTTGTTGAACACATCCGCCCTTATCCAACACTGGAAATGTGGAGGTGGGGTGTGTGTGTGTGTGTGTGTGTGTGTGTGTGTGTGTGTGTGTGTGTGTGTGTGTGTGTGTGTGTGTGTGTGTGTGTGTGTGTGTGTGTGTGTGTGTGTGTGTGTGTGTGTGTGTGTGTGCGGTTCTGAAGCTTTTGGACAATCTGACAAGCACTTCTGATGGAGTACACTGGCCCCTTGAGCGTGTGGAGAAAAACGTCTGCTGGAAAACACTGAAGGTCAAGTCATCTGTGTTTCTGCGGCGTTTTTCCAGGAGACCGTTCAGTGTTTCAGACGAATGCTGCACGCAGGACTATTTCACACAAAACACTTCGTGGGAATACATTTCACAAAAATCTGCTTTTTTTGGAGAGAAATAATAAAAGAAGAACGAGACAGCGGTGTGCGGCAGATAACTGTCAGCCAGCACCTGCCTATTGATGATCGCATCTTCTCCAATCTTACACATTTACTGATTCAGTTGCACATATTAGACACAACCGGGCTGAACGTGGCTGAAAAGTGAACGTTTGAGTTGTTTACAACCGTTTCAGCAGCAGAACAATGACTGTATTTCAATGCGAAGCCAGTCCTAAATACAAGTTGAAACACAGTCATTGAAATGACGTTGAAACAATGTCTATTTGTCGAAAAGATGTCCACAATTTAGTCAAAAGTGGCCTATTTTTACCGTGAACATCTACAGGACTTTGTGAACATCTTCATCTTCAAACTAGGACGTGAACGTCTTGATTGTCGAGTGATAAGATCCCAAATAAAGGGATCTTACGTCGGGAAAGCGCTGGATGTGAGCAGCGGGAGGCTGGAGTTGGCATTGTTTACAGCTTAATTATCTTTATCTCGGTCAGAGTTGATTTTGTGAAGCTGCAGCCTCCGATCGTCCCGTCACAGTGACGAATTAGCATCGCCCACAACGGCTCATTCCCTTTAGCTCGCCAAAGCCGTCCTTCAATCAAGTCATTTGTTTCTCCTGCTTTCCATCAATCCAGATTCCTGGAATCCCCGAGTGAGAATGCAACGATTGGAGGAGGGAAAACCGGATGAAGTGTTCGCCGTGCTCATTTATTCTTCCCGCCGCCTCCTCATTGATCTCATCTCCCTCCCTGTCCTCCATTTCGTTTTTTTAATCCCTCATCTTCTCATCTCAAGCCAACTCACTGCATCTCCAGTTCTCCTTCTTCAACCAGTCCCGCCTTCCTTGTCCTTTCCATTTGACTCATTCCTTTCGAGCTCTTCTTCTCTCTTTTCATCACCCTCCTCTCCTCTCCTCGCTCCTCTCCTGACCCGGCGGGTGTCTCATCTCTCCCATTGTCTCCTACCGGTGAACTTGTCTCTCCTCTCCTTCTTCCTTGTCCTCCCGTCTCATCCATGAATCTCCACCCGTCCATCTGCCCCGTCAGAGACGCGTCACCCGATCATCAGTGAAGTCCTGTCGCAGTTTATCTCGTCACCACATCTCGAACAAAACCGACACTTTCATTCAAAAACCTCCATTCCGAATAAAAATACTTATTTATACGTTCTAAGAGAACAATTCTATCGAAATAATATGTAACTGCATCTGAAAAAGCTAATGATCACGAGAACAATGGCCTTTGTGTTTTGCGTCGCCGGCTCCTGGCTGATTGCCCAAACTCACTGAATCCTAATGACTCGCGCGTGTCCTGCTGGAAATCCATTTGCCGAAACGTGAGTGAGTCAGACAGTTTTCATTGACTCTCTGGAGCATCACTGGTGGTTCTCCAGAGCAACCCACGTTAATGTCTTCTTACTGAGAGCAACATGGTGGCACCACGTGGGAACACTTCCGGAGTTATTTTAACCCAAACCACCGTCTTTTCCTCAACCCAACTAAATCGTTTTGTTGCCTAAACTTATAGTTTCCTGTGAATACGGAAGTATATTCTGAAAAGACTCGATGTGACGAGTGGAAAACAGACACGTGTGACTTTCGCACATGAAAAGTGTAAAAGGAGTAAACTTTTCTAAGATATATATATATATATATATATATGTATGTATATATATGTATATATATATGTGTATATATATGTATATATATGTATATATATATATATATATATGTATATATATGCTCCGATGACGAGCATCAAGAACAACTCTATAGAAACAGACCATCTTCTCTCTGATGGTCTCATGTATGGAAGTCTTATGGAGGATCAGGACTAAACTGAGACTGGTTCACAACCAGTTAAAAGTTCCTCAAATGTTTAACATGCAGTATCATTTCATGCTTTATCATGTGGTAGCCTTTATGTCCAAGACAGATGGTGACAAATGAAGTCATCTTGAATAAACAGCACTAAGCGGAGCAGCATCAAACCTTTGGCACCATCCAAACTTTGCTCCATAGCGGCTCCTAGTGGTCAGAAGGTTTTCTAAAACCTTCCGTGGGGACTTTGCAGTCAGCCGCATGCCTTTGCACCAGTTAATCTGCTCTTAAAGAACAGGATGATACATCATCTTACAGTCTGATGCATCATTTATTGAATGTGATAAATGTCGGCGGCTCCAAAGACGGAGTTTGGTCACTGTTGAGCGTTGGGATGGTGGGTGGTGTTACTCTCTGCTTCATGAGAAGTAAAGCTGAGCAGATGGTCGTTCTCTGGGTGTTTCTCTTAAGCCCGAACCAACCGACCCGACGGCTGGAAAGCAGCAGGAAGTGGCTGGTCTGCTTCTGTTAACTTACAGAAAAACAGGCTGATGTTGGTATCAGCAGCATTTGATTCTGTTGGTCTTCTTATGAATTTGAGGTCTGGCAGAGTTCATTTTCCCTTTAATAGATATTTCTTGTTAACGACAGACTTTAAGGGAACATGAGGAGTGAAATGTATTTCTTTCACATCATTAAACCTCTACAGCTTCAGCATCGGGCGACCGCTCTGCCTGAGTGGTCACAGCTGACCAGAGGGGAGAGAAACTCCCCTCTGGGCTTTTTAAAGATACGAACACCTGTTAAAGAACGCTGTACCTGCTCCAACACAACCAGTTAAAAGCTCCTCGCAGTAACTTTAAATATTAACGTGCATTTAAAATATTTGGCACTAAAATCAATAAATAATTATGATAAATAAAGTGACATCAATATTCCAATTATCTTTCCAGCCATAGTGGTGCAGCCCTGTACACAATAGTTCGACTCCCCGAACCGCAGAGAGAAAAGAGGGGCGTTACAACAACACCCCCCCGACATCACGTCTGATGAGGCTGACCCGATCCCAGACACCTGCACACGACCTCGTCCTGCAGCAGCACACCTGCCCGAGGATTCAGACGCTCTCTGTGATTTATGTTGATCTAATTCCCTTTAGCTGCTCGGGGGCTTCATCATGCAACAATCCTGCCTCATCTTTAACCTCACACCCTGACTCTGGAAATAAATTAGTCACATGAATTTCTTCTGGTTTATTGCGACTTCTTTGTTTGGTTTGTGGAACGTTTGTGGGAATTTGAACTCATGACCTCGGCCCTGAATGTGACCCTCTAAATACTCCCAACCTCAGTTTTAGAACCTCCAACTTCTCTCTACGATACTCCAGAAACGTCAGTCGAAAGGTTCACTCAAAGTGTTTTATATTTATTCCTGAACAAACCCAATCTACCCGTCTGTGGGCGGCAGCAGTGTTTGCTGTTGTACTTGAACAAAGTACAAGCAGCCGCAGCCAGAGCTGCCATCAGGATCACACACACACACACACACACACACACACACACACACACACACACACACACACACACACACAGAGATGCCAGCCTGGCCGAGCTTCTCCACGGAGACTTTGTTCTGAAGTGAGATGCTTCACTCTGTGTGTGTGTGTGTGTGTGTGTGTGTGTGTGTGTGTGTGTGTGTGTGTGTGTGTGTGTGTGTGTGTGTGTGTGTGTGTGTGTGTGTGTGTGTGTGTGTGTGAGAGTGAGACTAGAGGAGAGTTCACAGGGCTGATCCCTGTATTGAACAGATGAGCCGATTAGATTTTACAGCGACTTGCTGCATAAATTAGCATTTCAATGTTGAAAAAAGAGATGACTTTGAAACGACTGGAACTTCTCAGTGCGTTGAAGAGGCAAAAGATCACACCACACTGATAGAAATCTGTGCTCATCAATTCATCATTTGTTTTAATGAACCTGCTCATTAGCATAACTGGTTGTGCTTAATGGATCATTATGGAGCTTAGGTGTTGGTGAGAACTGTGAAGTCTGAAAGAGCGACACATGACTCACTGCACTCATTTAGTTTAAAGGAGTTTCCTTGTAAACAAACGTCATGTTCAGCGTCTCTCAGCAAACACATTGTTTGAGTTTTGACAAATGTGTTTGATGTTGTAAGTCTTCCTCCAATCCCTGACTTCATCGGCAGCTTGGCACATCGCTGCATATCTCGTGTATCATGTCACCCACTCATAGAAGAACAATGCCTTCGTGCTGTTCGGTAAACAAACAAAGAACTCCACAGGGAACCTTTACCTTTAAAGGAACAGTGTGCAACATTTAGGGGGATTCATTGGAAGCATTGGAATATAACATTTATAACTATGTTGAAACTAAGTGTTGTTTTTCCTTATTATTTTTTTCTACGAAGTTAACTTAATACAATTCTATTCAGTGTATATACTGTGCATTTTTATTACTTTATTTTCTTAAATTGAATAAGTCCTGCTCTGTTCTTTTATTATGTTGTATATGGTGTGCATTTTCCATAACCAATATTTTATTTTATTGTGTAACCTTGTTTGCTGCTGCCACAGACAAATTTCCCCTTGGGGATGAATGAAGTACTTTTCTATTCTATCTGTTTCCATTTGTTTTCTATTTTTGCTGACCTCGTTACTTTGTAGCGTTACTTTGTAGCGTTACTTTGTAGCGTTACTTTGTAGCGTTACTTTGTCGCGTTACTTTGTCGCGCTACGTTGTCACGCTACGTTGTCACGCTACGTTGTCACGCTACGTTGTCACGCTACGTTGTCACGCTACGTTGTCACGCTACGTTGTCACATTACTATGTTAACATAAAACCATGATGTTTTTATTTTTTACCTGAACCAAGTCGATTTGTGTCTTAAACCAAATTAATTATCTCACAACATAAGCACATCAATCATTGAAAAGCATTCATTAAACCTTCAGTAGCTAGCGTAGCATAGAAGAGCTAACAGTGTAAACGTACTCTGCTAATGTTAGCGCCGCAGGCTTTTTGACGTTTTAGAAACGTATATTTCCTTCCAACCTCTCCGAGTAACGAGTATCACCATCACAACGTTTAACAAGACTCGCTCCAAATCCACTAAACCAGCCTGAACATGAAGACCATCTGAAACCATTGATGAGAGTCAATGGAGCAGAGACTGATAGTTATCGGACCTTGGTCAGAGCTGGATGATGCTACGCTATGATTGGCCAGTCTGCGTTAGAGGGGCGGGCAAAGGACCAACTGTTGTGACATGTCACTAAAAGACAAAAAACAAAGTCATCTTCATGATGGTGCACCAGAGTGAGTAGGATTCATCCTCTGGGGAACATGAATATCGGCATCATGGCAATCCATCCAATAGCCGTTGAACCCAATGTGATGGACCGACCAGGCGTCGCCTGGATGAAGGGCCTTTTTAAACTTCAATGAAATCAGTTCACTTTTCTTTTGAGTAGAGTTTGTGGTAAATATATCTGAAATAGATACCAGCCTGCCATACTAATGCTGCACAGACGTGAGACAGATTAATGGAGGGAGCTTTGAACAATGGCTAAAAACGCTGACAGAGTTTCATTGGAATGCAGTACGATCCACTCGGGGCGACAGGCAAATGTAAAACCCTTAAATCGGGCCCTCAAACTTGATTTCCCCATGTGGGAGACCGTTACAGAAAACCAGCTGGGTCACAACTTTGTTATTGTCAAAGCATACAGTATTTGGCTAAGCGCTGTGGCTGGAATACAAACCAGTGTTTACCCTCCTCCTGGGGAACGAGAATGGTCCATCATTATGAACTTTATGTGTGAAATGCCTCAAGAAGAGTGCAGGTTATTGAACTGGAGCAGCTTGAGACAGTTGATTTCATTAGCCTCTAATGATGGTTGGGGCATTTAAGCGGCAGGGATGAAGTTTGGAGAGTAATGATCCAGATGCCAAAGGGGATTGGGATCCGACTGGGAGTCTGGCTTTTTGTTTTTTAGTTTGTTTTTACTCTATTTCTATCTCCTTCGATGACGTCCTGTTCCATTCCATGTTCCCTGTTTCTGTTTTGTTGTTCTGCTCCGTTTTTCTGTCAGAACTCGCTTCTTTCTTGACAAGTTGTTTTTACATTTGTTGGCGCCAAACCTTTCGTCTCTCACAAAAATACCAGAAAATATCCAACGTTGTTCTACTCTCAACCTAACTTGTTTTTTCTGAGTTCCTCATCAATTCATCTGTTGATTATCTTTAGGACTCATTCACTCATTAGAAATAGGGAAAAGTGCCCAATGTTACGTCATTAAAGTCTTCTTTTACCTGATCAAACGGCCAAAACACAAACATATTTGGTTCAACATGATACAAGAATGTTTGCTACATAAATGACTGGAATGAGACAAACAAGAATATTTGGGGGGAACTCACCTTTCCCATCTGTTCCGTTTACATTCCACGTCCCGATGACTGGTCTGTCTTCCTCTTCTGTCTGCAGGAAACGCCTTCGTGGTGAGCCTGGCTCTTGCCGACCTGGTGGTCGCCATCTATCCCTACCCGCTGGTGCTGACCGCCATTTTCCACGACGGCTGGATCGCCGGCTACATCCACTGTCAGATCAGCGGCTTCCTCATGGGCCTCAGCGTCATTGGCTCCATCTTCAACATCACGGGTATCGCAATCAACCGCTACTGCTACATCTGCCACAGCCTCAAGTACGACAAGCTCTTCTCCAACAGCAACACCATGTGCTACGTGGTGCTCGTCTGGGCGCTCACCATCCTCGCCATCGTGCCCAACTGGTTCGTGGAGTCGCTGCAGTATGACCCGCGGGTGTACTCCTGCACCTTCGCCCAGTCGGTCAGCTCGCTGTACACCATCGCGGTGGTGGTGGTGCACTTCATCCTGCCGATCAGCATCGTCAGCTACTGCTACCTGCGCATCTGGATCCTCGTCATCCAGGTGAGGAGGAGGGTCAAGCCGGACTCGCGGACGAAGATCAAGCCGCACGACCTCCCCAACTTTCTCACCATGTTCGTGGTGTTCGTGCTCTTCGCCGTCTGCTGGGCACCGCTGAACCTGATCGGCCTGGCGGTGGCGCTGGACTCCAGGCTGAGCCGGGCGATACCGGAGTGGCTGTTCACGGCCAGTTACTTCATGGCGTACTTCAACAGCTGCCTCAACGCCGTCGTCTACGGCGTCCTGAACCACAACTTCAGGAAGGAGTACAAGAGGATCGTCCTGATCATCTTCAAGTTTCACTGCTGAGATGATGCGCTGATGGGGTGGCGTCATCCTCTACTTTTGTGACAAGAAAATACTGTTAACATACCTGCAAACTTGTCACTTTTCAGCGAAATTCGCCATTTTGAATCAAAATGTATCATCCACGTGAATCGTGTAGATCCGTAGAGTTTTTTTTGGGGGGCGGGGGTCTGGCCAGCCAGCATTTCTCAGATTGGAGTGAGCCGAGGAGAAAAGGTGATGTTGTGATCTTCACAATAAAACATCTTTGAGTCTTGGCCAATCAGTGTTAAGATGACGACACCGTCTCCATTTCCCTCCGTTAAAGTTCAAGTTACGTTATGTTCCGTTACCGTTCAGACTTGCTGGGTTAAGTTAACGTTCACTGCATGCGGAACTTTGTCCACTGTTAACGTTCGCCAGTATCGCAATTTAGAAGGAAAAAACGTAACGTGATGAAACATGCACATGCTCCAAAGAGATGAACTACAGCAACAAGGGCTCACGTGCCCTCTCATCACACTGTTCACTGTAATGACCACAGCCAGTGGACCAACACTCCCATGTTGCTCCCAAGAACCCTGAAGTAATGAGAGGGTTAGGGTGCCTGTACCTTCACTTCAGTGGGTTGCTAATG
The DNA here is from genome assembly GCF_949748355.1 of Melanostigma gelatinosum. Classification (NCBI taxonomy): domain Eukaryota; kingdom Metazoa; phylum Chordata; class Actinopteri; order Perciformes; family Zoarcidae; genus Melanostigma; species Melanostigma gelatinosum. The sequence goes on from NC_136638.1 coordinate 27,253,684, forward strand.
CAGAGGTGTGTATAGATCACAGCCATTATTTTACTCTTGATAAGGTACCTTAGTCAGAGTAGATTATCATTTTCATTTAAATAATTGAACTGGGTTGAATGCATATTAATTGCAAATAGAAGATAGGCCACAGTTCTAACAGCTTTACAGTAACCGTGGAAGTTAATATGAAGCCATACAGTAACAGGGTTCAATGAAAACTAATCACTTTATTTGTACAGGCGATGGTTCTCACGACTCTCGCTATCTTTGTTTTTATATGGTATGAGAGAGAGAACTTTAATAGCTGGAGGTGAAGAGGAGGAGGAGGAGGAGGGAGACAAAGTGAAACAAATGGAGCCATACAGAGTTGTCAGTGATGCCTGAGACTTGAACTTGAGAGACTTTCTAAGTTCAAGAGGGGGAGGCGGAGACTAGAGGGAGTAACTTAGTAATTAGCTTTATCACTCTTTCCTTTGATAATGAAGTCATGAATTACTCGTCAAATGAAAAAGTCCTTACTTATGTTTTTAACAACTTCATACTTTAATTTGTTGCTGGGTTCTTTGTGATCAACTTCTTCCACCTCATTTATTTTGATGCATGAAATCTTCTTTGAACTATTTCAAGATGGAATGTTTTTAGGATGTCAACGCTGTTTCTGTTTCCACAGAAGGGAAATGTGACCGGTGCTGTTCTGAAGGCTGTTATTGAACAGAATAACAAATCGGTGCTTTATAGGAATACCAAGTAGATATACCTTTGAATCAATGCATGATTAGAAAGGTGACGTGCACATTGTGAAACATCAAGATTTAACATGAACTGTGATAGAAGCGGACAATCTTCTTGGCTTTAGTTCTTGTTGACACTAATAATCTTGATATTTTAACCAAACACTCTCACTGGGACAAAAGAAAACGATGAAAGGATGCCGGACAGAGATGAGTACTTCAGTTCAGTGCAAAAAAAACTCGTGAAAGTTATTTTTGTTCTTCGGGACCGGAGTTGCCGACTTGACTTTAAGTACCGACATCTGGGACCGAGACCTCAAGAGTTTTTTTCCGCTGTGGTGAAAGCCGTCGGTGGTGTTTCGTGTCTTTTATCCTTTCTCACCTCATTGTCCTCTTCTATCTGGGACAAGAACAGCACACCCTGATCCAATATGAAGACTTTTTCTCACATCTGGAGGTGTCTGTGTGTGTTTTCGGACACTTAAACCTGAGTGGAAAGAACAGACAAAAACACGGTGTCTCTGCCGTTCAGAAGCAATACTGTGTGGACTGTTTATTTCTAACTTAAAACATCAAAGCTGTTCATTTCAGTTCCCTCGGCGCTCACATACTGCGCTGCATTACACATCAAACACCCTCCAGCAGCGAGTGCATTTACTTTACACTTCATCTTTGAATTTTAAACATGACAATGAGAGAGAGATGGTAAAATGAGTAATGAAGTTCTGAACAGTATTCTGACCGCATCGCTGTGTTTCACACTCCTGGAAAGTGGAGGCTGACTGTTGCATAATGTACGAGTTAGCGAGGTGTTGCTGCTGCATTTTAATGAGCCCTGTGTGTGTGTGTGTGTGTGTGTGTGTGTGTGTGTGTGTGGATCAGGCTGTTCTGGGACCAGTTCTTCCCCAATAGGAAAGGTCCACCAAGGTCCTCAAACAGGGCCAGGTGCTGGAGGGAATGTGTGTGCATGTCTTTGTTCCAATTTTGTGCCAAAATGTTGCCGGTCCCAAACCCAAGAATGAACATGTTTGTTTCCCAAACTGCCAAACTCTTCATTGAACTGATTAACATGGAAATTCAAACCCAATCGACAGGTTTGAATTTCTTTCATTGAAAGCATTAGTTTGGCATTTTGGGAAATGCGTTTCTTTTCATTGTCTTGGCGACAGTTAGATAACGTCAGTACCACTGTCATGTCTGTCCGTCAAAGCTGGGATCTGATTAGCTTAGCTTAGCATAAAGACTGGAAGCTAATAGAAACAGCTAGCCTGGCTCTGTCAAGTAAAACATCACATAAATACAAACTCATATTGTTGAGCTTTCCACCCTGCTACCAGTCTTCATGCTAAGCTAAGCTAATGGACAAATATATCTTTTCATATTTTCTTTGATATTTCAGCAGAATTAGCGAAATATACTTCGACTGTTTGTATGTGATTATTCTCTTAAAAAATATCTATAATATAAGAATGCAATATTATTATTATTATATTATTAAAATGTTTATTCAATTGGAATTTGAGTTGGTTCAGTTATCACATGGACACAGTATGGACTTTCAGTTACATGTTTTACCTGATAGAACTTTGTTTCTGCTATTTTTAAGTATAATAGTGAACTGTCAAACTCAAATTGTTGTAAACAATTGTTTACAACTGCATAAATGACTATTATCTATATTATTAGACATATAATCATTGAACTATATTAAAACAAGGGTTGTAGACGTCTCCAAACTTTGGCCCAGATTTGATCCAAGCAGAAATCTGTTCACCGTGTCCACTGAGTGATGAAGGCGAGTCATCTGTGGAGGTGAAGCAGAAACACGCGTTTCCCTCGCCTTCATTTGAAAGTTAAAAAGTTAATGTTAAATTAAAGCGTGAGTTAATAAGAGAATATTGATGTGAATTTACATCCACTGGACCTGATTTAATAAATCAAACCACGGTGTTCGTCAGAAGAACTTGTTGAGGACAGAAGCAGATCGAATCGGCCCGCTGAGGCTCGAAAAGATGCCGGCCTTTACACGTAGTGGCCTTTTTTCCTTCTTTTAAGCGCTAAAAACCAATGGACTGAGCTTGTTGTTGTGTTTGAAAAGAATATATATATATATATATATATAGATATTAAAGATTTTAAATAAAATATAAAAACAAAGTGTCTGTGCCTCTCGCATTGGAAGCCGACGGTCGGTGAGAATGTAGCCGGCTTCCTTTCACACGCTGCTTTTTGCACATCGCCTTGAAGAATGTTTCCTGTGAATGTCTGTAACGCTGACGAGACAAAAAGCCCCGAAAAACATGTCTTAATAAAAAGAAGGTTCACTGTGAGCCGCCTGCCGCTTGATTGTTTCTAACTGTGTTTAATATAAAGGAAAGACACAACGTTCCTTCAGCTCTGTCACAGGATTGTTCATGTTGAAAACACACAGTTTCACATCAACAGTGAGTGAGAAGGTATTGTGAGAGTTGCTGGTGCATTCGGATGCTAACTCTTGTCTGTGCACCAAGTTCAGAGCTGGAGGCAGTTAGCTTCTCTAACTGTGTTTCTGGAGTCCCACTTTTAAGAAACAATTACTTCACAGATTCATGGTTCTGCAGCAAATGTGCATGTGAACATTCTTGTCCATTTTCTACGTCACCTTGTGACGATTATGGCCAAAAACGTTTGTTTGAGCAAAGCCTCATCCGTCTGAAACAAAACATACGATTGTCCTTTCCAAATAGCATGAAAACTGATATTTGGTGATTCACAGAGAACTGAAGCAAATGAGAGAAAAATGCCCAAAACAATCAGACGTTCCTGTGCGGACGAAAGCATCCGTTAAACTTCAAAAGCCACCGAACACTTTTCAATGAGAAGTGGCTTTGTGTTGGCCTCCAGAGAGTGAGAAAGAGCCTGTATTCAGCCAAAAACAACAGAAATTCAGAACATAAATCAAGTTAAGGTGTGCATGCTATTAATTAACTGAGTGTTTATTTGCAACCCGTTGAGACAAACGGCAGCATTTTGGCTATTTACACCCGGCCAAGTAGAATATGCTGCTTTATTTAGCTTTACAAGATAGTTAACGAGCTAGAAAGCCGTTTCTGGCAGAACATTTAGTCCACTTCTTCGATTCAGTCTGTGGCTGTAAATAGATGAAAGAGCAGCAGATTAGACCAGAGATCAGAGGACAGGAGTCGATGTCAGGATGGGTGGACGAGTTCTCCGGCACCGAATGAAATGTATTTATTCATCTTTATGTTAAATAGTACGAATCACCCAAAGCTGCACTTTGCAAAGAACCCAGAGGACCTGAGATTAGCTCCAGACTTTGTCGGGTCCTGGGTCTAGATACTGACTCCACCTGCAGCTCACCTGCAGCCCCTGGTGTGTGTGTGTGTGTGTGTGTGTAGGTGTGTGTAGGTGTGTGTGTGATTGCAGGAGTGGAGACAGGTGTGTGAGAGTCAGGCAACCAGCTGTCATTTATTTAGTCCTCATTAACTTATTCAGTGGAAGTTTTACATATTTGAAATGAATTAAAAACCATTTGAGAGTTGAGAGAGTTAAGTGGACTGTTTTCCTGCCTGATTAACCTGAATAAATAAAGATTATAATGGAAAACATCATGACATAAACATGAATCAGACCTCAGTCACATGAAAACATCTCTTCCCGTCTCGCTCCTCGTTGCTCCGATGATCCTCAAACGGTTTAATCGTCTTAAAGTGTTCCATGTGACCAGAGTAACCTGCTGCCCAAAGATTTTAGTTGAGCGCGTGATGAGTCATCAAACATTTGAAACCATTTCACAGAGGAAGAAAACACTTTTTAATGTGGATTTGATATATATATATATATCGATATATATATCTGAGCTCTGCAGCTGGATGAAAATGTGACTGTCATGGCCCATAAACAGACAAACCCGGTCTGTTTTCTTTTTCCCGGCCTAAAACTGGAGGTGAGATGGGAACTACTCGTCATCTGAGAAGAGAAGAAGAAACGTGAAGTCGTGACAGTAAATAAACCTCAGATGGTATCTATTCACCCTGTGCAGGCCTGCATATAATCTAATATGCACAGTAGCTGTACGTCAGAGAGTCCCCTGCTTCCCACTCGGGTTTATGAAATTCCATCTGAGCTTTATGGAGGAAAATGAACCCCAACGGACCTTCTTCTTCTTCTTCTTCTTCTTCTTCTTCTTCTTCCCGAAGCAGCCAGCCTCCCTCTCCTCTGCATCAATCAGGCAGCAGACAGGATTACTCGCACTTCTTGTGCCAACCGAGCAGATGTGAAAGCAGCTCAGCCTCAGAGCTCCAAGGTCTCTTATTTGGCTTAAATTTAGATTCTGCAGACTTAAAGGCTCACAAACTGGCATCACATAGTCCCCCCCCCCCCCCTGCTGCGAGGGTGAGCTCATGTTGTTGACGGCAATACACATGAATGTCTTAATATTTACACAAATAATGGAAAAATCTCAACCAGAAAAGTCAGAATCACACATTTTATAAACATGCACACATTCTGAAATCTGAAGTCTAAAAACGTAAGAATAATTGGAAAAACTGAAGTCGGCAACAAGTTGTAGAAACCATTGAACTCACGACGGCCTTCCTCCAGCTATTAACCCCGGAGATGTAATTATTCGGCCACAGCCACAAGCGCGTCTTCATGCATTTATCCGTCTGCATTCGGACGGGTAACAAATAACTTATTTTAAGAAATGTAAAAAAACAATGAAACTTTAAACAGACGTTTAATTTAGTTTCTCTGCCCGCAGTCTGTCCTCCCGTGTGAAGCTGTGAGGAGATTCAAGAAGTCACTGAACAAGAGTGATTTCTTTCTTAGTCAATCATTTACACCCCAAAATGTTCCTTTAAAGGTGCTAAAGCTGTATTTGACACTTGACGTGAGAATGTTGTCATGTGACGCTACTTCCACATCTATATAAGTTGTGAAACTACTTATTTTAACCCAAATCATGATCATTTATTCAACTAACCAAGTCGTCTTGTTGACCTGTCAATCACCGTGTAGTCCCGCCCTAAAGCATCCCCTGCTTTATGGTCTGTGTGACTCTAAATGGACCATAATGTACTAAATGAACATCATGCTGTATTGAAGAAGACTTGAAACTAGAGATTGAGACATAAACTCATGTTTACAATGTTTACTGAGGTAATAAATCAAGAGAGAAGTAGTCATTTTCTATAGACTTCTATACAACCAGAGGAGTCGCCCCCTGGTGGACACTAGAGAGAATGCAGCTTTAACACATGAAGCATGTTCATAATCTGACATAAAAACACTGCTGTTGTCCACACGGGGCACCAAAATCAACACACGACAGTAGCTTTAAGAAAACAAGAACGTTTTTAGCAGCAACCAAAGAAAGGAAAAAAAGACAGGAAAGCACACTGGGATATTTTTGAATGTTATTTATTCATGAAGGAATTAAAACACATAACCCTTAAAACATCAATTTAGCACTCTTCATTTCTTAATTGATCAAATCTCAAACATCTGTAGAGTGCAGCTTTTTAAACCGTTGGCCTCGGAGAACTCGGAGAATTAATTCTCTTTGGGTAGCTGCACATCTTCATCATCCTCATAAAGTGTCCAGTGGAGAAAATCTCAAACTATTTTCAATATATACACACACACACATACACACACATACATATATAAGGAAACAGGAGAAAAATGGGTAAATAAAATGAGATTTAACATCGTGTGTGTGGACAGCTACAACAAATGGATATATTCACAAAAGCGACTTACGCTGTGATTTAAATCAGCAGCTTCACACATGAGGCTCACAGCTGAGCTCAGGAACAAGCCGTCCGTATGCGGCCACACAAACACTGAAGACTTTCTTTAAAGTCTGATATATTTATTAGTTTTGTTGAGAAAAGGTGATTTTTGTTCTGGGTTGAGCATCAGTGAGATTTATTTATCTGGTTTTTAATAAAATCCTGGTTTCGTGTTTGTGCAAAAATGGCAAACAAAACATGTAGACTGTAAAAAAAAAGAAAAAAAGGAAAAAAAAAAGCTTTTAAAAATCTAATATACAGTAAAATATAAATATTCATGAACGAGTTCGATGTCTATTTGCCCTTTGAGTTTTTCTTGAGCCAGATGTTCCAGCGTTTTGTGATTTTGGGAGTTTTGCGAGGACAACAGAAACGCTGCGCTTTGAAGTAATCGTGTTGCTTTTATGTACATCAAGAATCATTTTCTCCAGTATCTCATGAGTACAACGTCATACTTCTTCCTTTAATAAGTATAAAAGTGTGTGATTTACTTCCACACTTTAGAGTTATATTGTACACACTCTGCATGGACACGTGTAACCCCGCTGTCAGGATCTGATGAGTGAAATACTACGGAAGCCCTGAGCGGCCAGCAGTGAGGAAAAATAAAATATGGTGATTCATTTACCAAGTCTGATGTAAATCATTTTATCTCCGGTGTTTACGACTAAAGAAGAGGTGACAACTAAATAAATCATATATCAATATCATGTTCGATGATTGTTTTCTTTAACCGTTGTAATACTAATTTTGGCCACAAGAGGCTGAAGTTCACCGCCGCCACCAGCGCGTTCTGGGACAGAGCACTCGTGTTTTCTCTAACAGTAGATGAGGAAGGAAAGACACAACACTAACGTTAAGTGCCTTGTGTTTAAAGTGCATGGAGAAATTTGGCCCTCTGGGGCTTCCATACTTCCAATTCCTAATTGAAGCAGTGTCCAATAAAAAACATTTTGATACTCAACCCTTTCATTGTTCTACGTTTGGTTAAGTTACCGTTACTTGATTTAAAGTCTGTGTGTCGTCAAAGTAGTGCTGAATAAGGCAGAAATCAAAGTGCGACAAAAATAATCAGATGTTTCTCTAAAGGAGGAGTTTGATGGTCTAAAACAGGGGTGTCAAACATACGGCAACGTAATTTTATGTGGCCCGCGAATCCGCCCGGCAAAAAAAAAAAATGAAAAGTTAGATGTGAAAATAAAAATATCCCCATGGTCGACATTATGAGATAGAAAGTCGAAGTCATGCGACAGCATGTTGTCTGTGTGCCGACATTAAAACTGTCACAACAGGTGGACAGGAGATGCAACAACCCATAAAGAGGATTTCCAACAAGTGATCGTGCCGTTCTCAACATACGTACTTCTCTGTACTTGTAAACTCGTGGACTTGTGAAACGTCATCAGTCTCAGCCCAAGTACTGTTCCAATTCAAAGTTCACATCGAGCCAAGCACGGCCCTAATGCCCGGATGTGGCTCCGCCCATTTTACTGGGGACGCATCGGAGGTGACTTGTCTGTACTTGGGACAGCCAAATATCCCAGAATGCATTTTTACCAGCAACAGGAAACAATGGCAGAGGAGAAATCACACAACTGGAAGTTGAAACTTTCGAAATACTACTGTTGTTAAATCACAGAAAATCATTTTAGGATGTTTTGAGGCGAGAAGTTAGTTGTTTAAGCACCAAATCTGTGGTCGGTTTGTCAATATATATATACACATATACATATATATATACATACATATATATATATACATACATATACATATATATACATATATATACATACATACATATACATATACACATATACATATATATACATATACACATATATATATATATACATATATATACATATATACATATACATATATACATATATACACATCTATATATACACATATACATATACACATATACATATATATATACATATATATATATATATTATGATTTGAAATGAAAACCAAAACAGCAGGGTTGTCATATTTAGTTTGATTGTAAAAAATACTTCACAGAAAAAAACGGATTAAACTCATGAGACCAGCTGAGGTGGTGATGTCATCAAGTAAGCTGCTGTTCCAATCGTCTGTACGGCTGCGACAACGAATCGATGAAAATCGATGAAAATCGATTATTAAAAGAGTTGGCAACGAATTTCATTATTGATTCGTTGTGTCGCGCTATTATTACGCCACTCAATACGTCGCGGAGATGTTTGAGTATAAAAAAAAAAGTTGAGTTGAGCCATTCGCGCCGCCGGTCTTGCCGGGGCTATTTGTGTTCATTCGCACTGGACACGCCGGAGAGGGGGCGGGGCTTATCGCCCTGAAAGCCGTTCAACTGTCCGCCATTAACCATGGAAACAATAACCTCTATTTCTGCTTCGTACGTGTTGTGGAAGTCACAGATATCCCGGGAAACTAAACTAAATATGTCCGGAGTGGTTACATTTACACCGTCTTACAGTTACAACCGGCCCTTTGAGGGGCCGTGATGATGATGTGGCCCCAGAGAGAAAATGAGTTTGACACCCCTGGTCTAAAAGCTCTAATTGAGAAGCAGTTTGGGAAACCAGTCTACTTAATATCAGCATGTGTGCCAATTTGCTCAAAACATCACTATATATAGCTTTGAAACTAACTTCTAAAACCGCTCCTAAAAATCTCTTGAAGCTACCTGAAGGAATGATCTGTCTCATGAGATTACGCTAAATATCCTGGACCCGATGGAGAGTGACGTAACCGGCAGTTGAAGTAGTGAAGTAGTGATTCCTCACAGCTTTATACTGCTCAAACATGAAATAAAAATGGTTTCTAAATGGCCAGTCACTTCCTGTCATCACTGGACCCTGAAGGACGAGGCGAGCGTCTCTACGTGTTTGTGAGCGTTGCGGGCGATGATCTGCTCGATGGCGACGTACGTCCCAGTGAGGAAGCCGATCAGCCCGATCAGGCTGATCGCGACGTTCTTGGCGGTCACTGGCGGCGATAGCGTGCCCTCCGTGTGGAAAGTCAGAATCTGAAGGATGGGCGGGAAGATCAGCGCCAGGAAGCTGCTGCTGACCGAGCCGACCAGCGAGATGACGAGGTCCAGCTCCGGGATCAGGACGGCGAGGGCGCCTGGAGGAGGACGAGCAGAGACGTTTGTGAAAGGACGGGCTGTCTGCGTTTCTAAACTTCATGAACGTCCTTAATGTCGTAACACGTCAAAGATAAACGTGACTACACAAACTTTCCTCCCCAGTGTTCACCATACACACCTCGATCAAATCAAATATTCAAAACCACCAACAATTCAATCAGATCAAACCAGAAACAATGTTTGTCTGTTTGCTGCAGCAGAATGCGAGATTAGCCACACACACACACACACACACACACACACGCACGCACACACACGCACACGCACGCACGCGCACGCACGCGCACGCACGCGCACGCACAGGCACACTTAAACCACGAGCTGCTTTGCACATGACCTGCGGACATGATGTGGCACATGCATGCATGCATTACCTTTTATCATCTCATCAACATGCATGTGCAGAAACCTGCACCGCATAGTTTGCATAATGTTCTACAGGCTCCAATCACAGCTAATGAACGTAATTAAGAACCCGAAGCTAACAAGCGATGCCTGCTGTTCCATAACTCAATGAAGTCTGATGGGACTGCTCCACATGTTTTATAATAGAACATGAAGTACTGGATTAACCCATCTGTACACACACAGAGCTGCTATTAGAACGCATCAGTGACGTCTCTCTGAATGAGTCCATCTCTGCCTCTGCAGAGCATCTTATTCTCGGCTCCATTTCCTACTCCCCACACAATGCTGTTCAACGAAGCATACTTAATAATACAAAGGTCTTACGTAGTTCCTGGTGCTGAGAAACCAGCATCCCTATCAGACTCGACTGTAGATCGTCACATGTATCTGCTTTATGATGGAACCTTCACATCGTCTAACGGAGGCTTTTATATGAAGCACGTCACATCGCCACCAGTTCGCAGACACACAACACCTACAGAAGAAGAAGTGGTAATAATGCTGCACTATAGCAACACGACTGCTACTGACGCTTACGCATTTAAAGAAAGAAGATGCGTGCGTGCGTGCGGTGGAACTTAAGCATGATTTCTATCTCCTACCGGACATCGAAATGGCAAAAGAATCCACGGTAACGGTGCGCTGCACTGTGGGCGGACGCCTGCAGAGATCGAGTCTGGTTGTGAACTCACATGTGAAGATGACCAACACGGTGCGGAGCAGCAGGTTGACGGGCGTCTGCCACCTCTCAGACACGCGGGCCAACACTGGAGGAATGAGGATCTCTACAGGAACGTAGAACTGAAGGGCGAAGGTGATGAAAATACCAAAACAGTAGAGCAGCTTCACCGCCTGGTACGTCCTGGAGAGAGAGAGGAAAGAGGGAGAGGAGACTTAACCGCTGTGTGTTACTCAGTTCCTATAATAAGTGAATAAACACGAAAAATGTCCCCAAAAAAACCCCACAAGTTCTGATCCCATGATGATTAGACTTGTGTTTTCACTCGTTTGTTTACATATTATATAGACATTGAAATGGTTACAAAAGAGGACAACGTTTAAAAGAAGACATATCTATTAAACGTGGCTTTTATCTTAACATTTGATTGTTTGTTCTTTTGTATATTAAAATATAACTTGATGGCAGTATGTTGATCCTCTAAGGACATCAGAGCACAAGAGTTAAACATGTGAAATGTTACACCTAAAAACAACATGAAATCATATTTAAATGTGTTCGTTTCACTGAAAGGCTGCTGATCAAAAACCTTTCATGAAATACAAAACAAGCATCAACACAATCTTCATGTTCAAGATAAAAAAAAAAAACTTTAGAGACATTCATCGGTCGTCCTTGTAAACAGTAAATTAACATAAAGTGCTGGTAATTATAGCCTTTGAGGTTTCAACCTTCTTGAAAAGCCAATCGACTCCACTGATCAGTGGCATCGGTCCAGTTACGGGAGGCATTTAAAAAGAGGTGCGTCTCCTGTCGTAGTGAGGAGAAGATGAGCGCCGTGAGTCATCATCTACGAGCCTGAAGACCCACACCACAGAGACGTCAGCTCAGCGCCTCCTCTCTGAGAGCGTGAGGATTGTTCTCCTAACCTGCTCGCTACGGAACGTCTGTAGCTTCATGATTAGCTGTGTGAGCACGGACGACTCCACCAACTAACGGGGTAATGATCCAAAGGGGTGAATCGCCAGCGTACAATTGCAGTAGGATTTAGTCTCACTATTGAAAACAGCTGGACTGTGGTGGATCTGCTGAACACCTGGGACCTGTTTGCTGGAGGTGACGGGTTCTTTTCCATTTACAACAGAACCAAAGACAGTCTGCTGAGATGCAAAATGCAAATGAGGCATGATCTAACGTAACCTTTGGTTCATTTACAGACATAAATAGACAAAGTAGTGACACAAACTCTCTTAAATGTGTATCTATTTGTAATCTGGGGCGTGTTGACGTCTCACCAGCAGTTTGGCAGGTTGAGAGTGATGCTCCCTCCTATGTGCTCTCCAAAGCACATGTACCCGATGGTGCCCAGGCTGATGTAGAGGAAGGTGACGATGCCCATCCCCAGATACAGGACCGGGAGGAACCTCTGAGGCCTCTGCATCTTGTTCTCCAGAGGAAGAACCTGCAGAGACGCATGTGAACAGGCTTTACGTTTACATGCTAACGTGTTCGACCCGTGTGCTTTATCACTCAGTTAACATCAGTCCGTCACGTACCACTCCGATCCCTTCGAAGGCAAAGATGGCCGTCCCAAAGAAGAGAGGGTAGTCTATAGCTCTGCCCACTTTGGGCAGGTCGATGGGGTACTTGATGTTCTGCAGGGAAAGAAGAACATTAACTCTACATTCTGCATCATCACATCTCAGTCCAAGGGTTTGCTGAATGCTCCGGCTGCTCTTCCACATCTGGACGCATCACATCTACAGTCAAGAGGTCCATTTGTACCAACCCACGCAAATGCCTGCTCGTAATAGAGCAATCAAATGTGACTACGGTCTTTGATAAGTTATAAAGAGAGAACTGGCATCACTGTGAAATGAAACAAGAGTGGGAGAATGAAAGAGTTTGTTTACAGCCGTTGACTGTGCGCATGTAAACGTAGTCAGAGTGAGAACATGCTGAGCGGTGAGGCAGTGAATCCTGTCTGAGGTACTGAAGGTTAAAGCAGAGAGATAAACGTGGTGCTTCACCGTGAGCGAGTAGAAGTAGATGAACACCAGGCTGGCCGTCATCATCAGGTTGGCAACCAGAGAGAAGGGCGCCAGGTACCGGAGGTCGGGGGTGAACACCAGCAGGACGATGGCGGGCAGGAAGCAGAGCATGTAGAGGCGGGAGTCGAAGCTCGGCACCAGGACCTGGGTCTGGTTGGTGTAGTTCATTTGGCAGTTTAAGGTGGTGGCGTTGGCGGCTTCGACCACCTGGTGAAGGAACGAATGGAGAAGGTGAGCGCGGAGGAACGAGTCCGTACGAATGAGACGAGGACGGTATCTTCACTATGTTATGCTATGTACCCGTACGGTGATGATTAATAGGATTATCGGAACTTTCTCAAGATGATAAGTCAGTATTCCAAAATACTGAAACACTGTCTTAGTATAATGACTTAATATCTCAAAATACTGAGAAACTTTCCCAAAATAATGACGTGCTCATCTCTAAACAATGAGTTGGTGTCTTAAAATAAAGAGAAGCTTTCATAAGTCAGGATTTTCAGAAGGTTTCTCACTATTTTGAGACACAAAGTCAATATTTTGAGATAAAAATTCATTATTTTCAGAAGGTTTCTCACTATATTAACACAAGATATCATCTTATAGTTTCTTTTACTGGCAGGAAATGGTTTTCCATACTGTGGCGAGTACAGGTAGGCAAGTAGGTAACTCCCAAAAGAAGTTTGATGGTTTCAATGAAGTTACTCTGCGTTCATGTAACAGAGGAAGAAAGGAGACCAACACGGTAGACAGACATCACCACCTAGTGGTGAGAAACTGTACCGCACAAATAACGTCTAACCAGGACCAGTCGCTCGACATCTTAACTTTATTATCTGAAGAGTTTTCTACTCACAGAAACACGACACATTTGTGCAAATGCGTCTCATATTTAAGAAAGCAAAGATAAAGAGGTTTAAAATATCCATACATCTTCTCATGCAAGTTCCTGCAGATCCTCTAAAGCTGCGAGCCCATGACATAAATCCATAAGCAGAGAACACGGGAACGGGTTCCACCGCTAGAGCTGTGCTCAACCTCTTCATCGTGTTTAGAGAGGTGGAGGTCAGAGGTCAGAAGACGCAGTGGCCTCATACAGCGCCACTTCTAAACAATCCAAATGATCTCTTTAAAATCACTTGAGAGAGTGTGTGAGTGTGTGTGAGTGTGTGTGAGTGTGTGTGAGTGTGTGTGAGTGGGAGAGTTCAGCACCTGCTTGATATTGTCACTGAGGAAGACAAAGTAGACGCAGCAGAAGCCGAGCTGGGTGATGATCAGAAACAAGTTGACTGTGTGTCTGAGAGGGAAGAGGTGGGACGACAGGGAAGAACGCTGACACGGTAAATATTGAGTCTGAACTAAATACTTTTACTGTCTTAATTGACCCAACAAGTAGTACCAAGTTACAGCAATGTGTCCAGAAAACCTCGCAGAAATGAGTAAGAGATTCTGTAGGAATATGAGGAGCTATTACAGATCTTTCTGCATGAAATACTCTCCACACGTGACTTCTATCGTACTTCCATCTGTTCTGGAGAGGAATCCCTCAGTAGTTGCTCTCCTGAGGCTCTAAGGACATCGGATGTTGAATGTTGTACAGATTGTAAAGCCCTCTGAGGCAAATGTGTGATATTGGCTTTTACAAATTGAAAAAATAAGAATTCAATGTTTGCTCATCATAACTATATTCCACAGTAGAGCCTCCGACACAGTATTTATAACATGGACGTAACTGAATACGGTTTCATAAAATGAGTTTAAAACACACAACATGACATAAAAGAAACTCTGCTGTTGTTTCTAAAGGGAACTTTTAAACGTTGTCTTACTTTCCCCACTGAGAGTGTCTCCTGAGCCACGACACGTTCTCCATCCCGTACTGCATCACCTCGCCGTAACTCAGAGACGGACGGTCGATCCTGGACGAGGAAACACCAAATAACCACATCTTTAAACGGACACTGTAGTCGTGTGGTGGGATTACATGTTCCCTTCGGGGGCCGAGACACAGACTGAACGAACCTCTGAACACAGATCTGATTCGTTAATGTTTAGATATCATGGAGCTCGTTCTCTCTGTGCACCAGTGAGCTTTACAGTCACCGTGTTCCTACAGCGCATGATGGTGCTACATGCACGCATTGGAGCTTTGCAGGAACACGGGTTCAGACATTCACACACCAAGAGGCTGACGAGCAACACCACTACAACCCCAAACCTGCAGATAAACACGACATCATGGAACCACATACTGCCTTTCAGCTGCTAAATGAACAGATAGACTGTGCGGTGGGGAAGCAACAGGAACTGCTAATGAAGACTAGAGGTGGTCCTGTTGCTCCTGCGTGTTTATGACGGAGCGGCAGGAAGTGTTGACGCTGACTCTGCAGTAAAGAGCAGCGTCTCGCCTCAGATGGATATCTTGACTTCTGTGGAAGCGCTTCATTCACACGCTCCATCCTCTTTGGCTCAGCTGGTGTGTACATCCTGCATGAACAGGACAAAGGGCGGGAGACACGGCGTGGGCGGGTACACACACACACACACACACACACACACACACACACACACACACACACACACACGGTGATCTGATAAAAGTGTGTGTTGAGTCACCTCACACACCAGCAGCTGTCACTCAGATAACGGATCATACACTTTGAGGTTTATTGCCTCATTTTTACATAATGTGATGGGTTTAGGTTGGACAGGTGAAAACATGTACCGGTGGAGCTGCTCTGGTGTGCGCGTGTGTGTGTGTGTGTGCTGTTTACACAGCAGGATAAGCGTGGAGAGAGAGAGAGAGATGCCTAAACAAAGTGTAATCTGTCACTGTTGGCACAGCGGGCAGCCAAGCTAACAAGTGAAAACAAAACACAGAGCAGAAGGAAGGAGCCACAGTGGCCCCGCTGTGAGGGGACGGAGGTGGAGACCAGAAGTTATCTCTGGAAACAAACCGCTGATCTACAGTGAGAGACAAGCTGGTGTGAACCACCAGCAGAGAGACGTTGATCAGGAGCCGCTGTATCTCCACCGGCCTCTCTCCGTCCAGGTTGACGGCAAGTAGTCGAGATCACCACCGGAGCAAGGGAAGGTGACGAGGAAAGGAGTGAACTCAATGACCAACGCTGCATTCACATGCAATCAGGCAGACGAGATCATGGGCGTGAACACGAGCAGGACGGGGAACTTAATGACGGTTTCAACTCGGAAAGCTGTTTAAAGTTCACAATAGAATATTAAGACAAAGCTGCATTTTACAGCTTCATCCATTACAGGAGTAACTTCACAGAATAACTATTTAATATATTTCATTCCATCAACAAAGCACCATATTATCAGGAAGGTTTCGCTGATTCCTGCGCCGTCCAGAAGCTGTTGTCTGTACACCGTCGACCATCGGCCTGACTCCATGTGAGCGCAGCATAAGTACAATATCATTTAGGAACACACACACACACACACCTCTAAATAACAAGTGTGATCGACAACCTCCCAAAGTCCAAAAAGGCAACTCCATTAAGATCGTGGCTGCATTGCATTGTGGTCTGTTGACACATGAAGTCTTTGCCGTTTGCTTTGTGACACGGAGCGAACATCCACATTTAGTTCCTCTCTACCTGCTGGAAGCCCGTGAACACGACAGCAATCCAGTGAAAATGAGGATTTCACGCGAGATGTTACTCACTTTGCACTGAGGTGGTGGGAACATTTCACCAGCAGCGTCATGCAGTGGACCGCTATGACTCCCATACACAGCAGGCTGATGGGGCCGAGCTGCAGGGACACAGAGGAGATTAAAGTCACGACGTCGTAACGAAACCAGGAGGACGATGAACAAAGTCCAGCGTGATCACAGGTACACATATATAGAACATACTCCATGTGGGCCAGAGTGTGTGTGATGCATAAGGTGTGTGTGATGCATCTGGAGGGAAGTAGGGAACAAGGAGAGAGCAAAAGAAGTGAAGTTTACATGCATCAGTCAAAGCTCCTCTGAATTCTAAAATATGAAGTTAAGATGCATGTTGCAGAGCAGAGGTCTTCAACTAAAATTCCAAAAGATCCAGATTGAGAAAATCTCCTCGGGCAAAGTCCCGAAACATTACAATAATAACTAACAATTATTATCTGGATGGATTATGAATAATACATACATAAATGTTCTTCTCATTTCAAGTACAATAAGGGCTGGATTAAAGAATAACTGACAGAACAGAAAGCTTTTGAAAAATGTGCATCTTAAAATAAAGTAATTCATTTTAGAAACATTCATTTCTCTGAATTGTCCTGCAGCTTTAAATTCAGTTCATTCAGGTGTGAAGTGATGTCAATAAAAAAGCCACAATATAATATTTGTGTCTTCTAAAAACATAAATCAGTGAGCATGGACTTTATCTGTGGTTATTAACTTGTTTCAGCTCTATTCTCTCTGTAACATCACTGTTGGACAGTGAATTCATGCGTTAGGATTCTGATCATTTTGGGCTCTTATGTTTATTTTCTGTGTCTTCATTTAGATGTGAGTGGGTGCGTTTGTTCAAAGGAGTTTTGCTTTGTCTCGTAGTGCGCTGCCGCTTTTATCAATACTTACGGTTTCTGAACATATGAGACATGCTGGATTTAACTGCCTGTGGGAAGAATTAACAGAGAAGAGTCTGTTCATTCATGCTTATAAATTATATTCTCTCTGAACACGTTTCTCTTTTTGGAGAACGTCATGTGAGATAACCTCTCTGATCAGCGCAGTTTTCCTGCTCTTGTTTCTGTTCTGCTCGTCTCTCCCCCGTGTGTACTTGTCAGAATACTCACATTTGATTGGCTGAGCTTTACAACGCATTGGTCGGTGTCTCCTGCACCGCTGAACAAGTACCGTAACGGCTGTATAAGATGCGCCGCTTAAAAGTAAAAACTCGCTGCCCAATATGTATGATTCCGAAATATCGATTTTAGGTCCGGATCCGGACGCAACTGCGTCTGGGTCCGGATCCGGACCGCGGTCCGCCAGTTAGAGACCCTGTTGTAGAGTACACATATGATTACTTCTGTTTCTAACCTGGCCGTTACCTCTTCCGTGTGTCACATGACGGTTCTGGTTTTGTCTGAGGAGATAGCGGCTCATAGAAGGGATAACCTCACCTATCTCTCTAACTGTGGCCGCAGTATTTCCATCGCGGTGCAACATGCAAATGTTTTCCCGCCGCAACCCCGGCTCTTTAACGCTGCTGTGAACATCAGAAACCGTCTCCAGACCCGTCATGTGACCTGGTGTGATGATGTAATAACGCTGCGTACTCACCACCAGGCCTGCGTTCTTGACGGCCAGAGGAAGGCCCAGCAGCCCCGTGCCGATGTTCCCCTTCAACAGGTGGATGAGAGTCTGACAGAAACTGGAGAACAGGTGGTCTCTGCATTAGAGCCGGGCCAACAGCTGTCGTTACATATCAGACCTCATCATACTTACGAGGTGCCCTCCCGTCCTCCGATCCTCTCGTAGGAGCGTTGGGGTCTGGAAGGTCCCGGAGGAGAAGGACAAAGCGCATCCATTTCTGATGGAATTGGGTCGGGAAACAAAGAACCTGCCGCCAAGGAGAGAATGCAAAAAGAGAGAAGTCGTGAGGCCCTTCAGTCGCGTA
This sequence comes from Melanostigma gelatinosum, assembly GCF_949748355.1. Lineage (NCBI taxonomy): Eukaryota > Metazoa > Chordata > Actinopteri > Perciformes > Zoarcidae > Melanostigma > Melanostigma gelatinosum. The sequence continues at coordinate 27,272,120 of NC_136638.1, forward strand.
GCACCAACAGGATGAAGGACGAGCTTCTCTCACAACCAGCTTGATGAAAACACTCCACATGAGATCAACACATCCTCTCTGCTCCAGAGCGCTCTCACACCGGAGCGCAGGACTCAGACTTTAAAAGTTTAGAAAATCGATATTTCTTCTATTTTTATTGGCAAAAACTACATCTGTTCACAGACTTTCCCCCCCAAAACGTAAACAAGGTCATCGATAAACAATGGACCGACAGCAGAATCTGTAACAACATTAGAATCAATAGAATCTATTCCCATCACTAATGTGGGTGCACAGTTTAAGGTTACGGTCAACAGACTAAATGCCCCTGATGTTCACTCAATGAGTGTCAGTGTGTTACTGCAGAGCAGCACCGAGAACAAATGGAAACATCAAAGATGGCGGATTATTGATTTCTGGAACAACTACTCCCAACGTGCACGGAGAAGGAAAACCAGACTGAAGAAGTCAAAAACTCCAGACGACACTTGAAGTGTTAAGAACAACATTTTTGAGATGAATATTTGACTAAAACATTCTTCTGTCAACAGATCAGAACTACGGCTCAATCTGAATCTCCTCATGCTCTCCAGTAATGGGAAACTTTGGGATTTGTTGTGGGAAGTGTCTGGTGACTCTCACCGTCCTTCTACAAGCGGAGAGGAACTGATGAGGCGTGTTCCAGTGACGGGAGGTCTACTCGTAGTGTGAGAAGTGAAACTGAAGGCCGTCTTTAGAAGCCACAGCGCTCAAAGGAGCTCGTCTTTAATGCACTTCAGAGAAACTATTTACTACAATCTGAGTGAATCACAACAGAAATTAGATGCAATTCATTTAATTCAATCAGTCGCTCTGAGGAGAAGTGGATTGGGAGTAAATGTATCACAGATAGTGCACCTTTATCACATCATGCTGAATATTCAACTTCCTGCTTCCTCCTGACCAACAACACACCAGCTGAGCCAAAAGAAACCGGAAGCAGCTTTGCCGAGTCAGCGTCTACCTGCCAGATGGGATTACAAATAATCCCACAGCGTCCATGTAGCTCCTCTCTATATCACACGACACCTTAACATCAGAGTACAGCCCTGCTGATCCCAGGAGACTCATAACGCTTGATATTAATCTACCTTCAACCCGGTTGTCCACGTCGCTGGAGGCCATCGTGTCGGGTGGTTTGGTGGACGGCCGGGGCGTCGTCTCTCCCAGCCTCACAGATCCTAATGCCGGGAGATCAGGGAGTCCAGCATCGACAACCGCACCAGGCAGAACCAGAGAGACACAGCGCTCGTTAAATAACATGCTGCGCAAGTGAGGCTGCAAGCAATGACGGTTTCATGATTGATTCCGTTCTCCGTCAGCGTAACATCTCTCTGAGCGACGTGTTGGACAGTCTGTTAATCACAACACTTGACGTCGGAGCACTGAGCCACCGCGTTACATCAGAGCAGCGGAGCGACAGCTCAACCAGCTGAGAACATCGGCACGACCTGCGGACCGCTGCTGCTAATCACACAAGGATTTGCACTGAGAAGGCGTCACTTCATTGTTCATTGCAGCGAGAACAGAAGAGTTCAGACTGTAGCCGTAATTTCTAGGCACCCAAATTTGCAATTGTCATACCTGCACGTCTAGTGAGGCCGCTTCCTTAAATCTTCTCGTCAGAGCATTTCTGTTTAATGTCAAATTAGTTCAGAACTCGTGAAACTGGATCGTATTTAAAAGAGGACTTATAAGACGGACACTTTAAAGGGCGTTGTAGAGACGTTGTCTCCTTTAACGCGACACAGTGGAACTACACAGACGTAGTTTAACAGACAAAGCCGCTCGCGTGTGAACATGAACTCCTGCAGCTCCTGTGGTTCAGTGAGTCGGTGACTTCCTCAGCAACCACAACGGTACTGAGAGCACATCATGAGCTACACTGCAGGTTTCACAATGAGAGGACTAAACCGAAGCACCGCGGAGATGACAATATGACGGGAGAGATTTCTGGCATTGAGATGTTCAGATGTGGAGCATTTTTAAAGTTGCACAGGCTTTACAGCTCACTGCTACGTTAAATATTCTCATTAATCTTCATTCTTTGGAGCCCTCACCTCAGATGAAAGTTTCTAAAGAGAGGAAATGAAAGATTCACTTAATCTGGGAATCTTTTCTAAGCTTTTACGAGAAGGCCGGCTCGTGATCAGCTGATGAAAATACAATTCCTAATCATTTTTGTATGTGATGAATGCTCATCAGGGCTGCGGATAAACAATTATTTTCATTATCGATTAATCTGGTAATCTTTTATGCGATGATGTCAGAAACCGGTAGATTACAACCGAACACCTGAAAGAGTCGTAGATTCATTTGTTCTGTGGATTGACTAGTTGAGCAACTTCTGTCGATGCAGAGAACTCTGTGTTTGAAGCTTTCGGTCTAAAAGGACCTTAATGAGAGCATGCACGGTTCAGCTGGAATGACAGGTGTAAACAAACAAACACATCATGTCCCGGAGCCTCTACCTCCAAGGTGTCCACAGGTGTGCTGCATACAGTGATTGGGAGTGTTTGTTTCTAAACCTGCCAGTCCAGCTCAACCATGTATACCCTGAAGGTCCTTTAGAGCCAAAGTGTTTTCTGCATAGGTTGAAGTGTGCAGATATCTATTCTACCAGTGGGAGCTTGTTTGATGCTTCCTGCACCTCGTTTAAAATAAGATTGTTGTATAAAATGCCTCACTAATGTGCCCCAATGAACAACGTTTAGATACAGTTTGCTTTCTCGTGTTCTGTCATGAAAACAAGACATGAAGTCATTTCAGCTCATAAAACATTATAAGAAAGGTACAAACTGTGACGTTTACATTCAAAGGTCTTAACGTCAATAATAAATGTGTTTATTGTTTACTGATAATAAACTAACAGGGTGCGGTCAAACTAAAACACCGTCTTCATATGTTCCTTAATGTCCATTCATCACGCACACACACACCCGTAAATAATAATAGCAATGAAGGTGTGGGCTGACAATAGGATTTACTGGCGTTAAATTAGATACGTCGTCAACAACAACAACAACAACAACACTACTCGTGAGCCGTTATTAGCATGGAAACATAGCGGTTTGTTCAGCATCTTCACCATATCACAGCTAACCTAGGTTAGCCACCGTTAGCTCTTCGTTGTTCGTAAATGTGCCATATTTGTAACCGTGAACAAGCCGAACCCATAAAGCTCGTAACGAACAACAACCTACCTCGTGCTAGCGGTAAACGTCGTGCTAACGTCGCCGTTGGACCTCTGAATGTCCGCTGGTACTCATGCTGGTCGTGGTCGGGAACTAATTGAATGCTATAAACCGGAGAGTCAGCTGGGCTCTTTCTGTGCGTCCGCCGAGAGCTTGGTCACGTGACAAAGCCGCTGGCTGGCTGCCAGTATTCGACCGAGAGTACTGGTCACGTTTAACAACTTTAAAGCAGCGTCACTTTTTAAGTATCTTACAACTATATTTCTATAAAAAGCAGTATGTGTGTAAATGACTCTTAATGTCTTTTGTTAGGACGGTTTTTATTTGCTATTTTTTTAACGTTTTGGGTCCTTTATTTTGAAGTTATGCTGGCGTAACCGGAAGCTGATACGAACTCGTCAGAGAGCAGTAACTTGATTTAGCGTAAAAAAAGTAAGATCATTGACGGTGTGTATTAAAATAAAAGTGTTTGTAAGAAATCCGTTTGCAATGAGGGTTGCTTCATCAACGGTTGAGCTCCTTGCTGGAAAGGGAACAATGTATTGTGTGTTTGGTAAAGCTTACACATTTATTACAGGTCTAATTCTGGGGAAAACTCGGCATCACTGCTGAAAGGGCTTTTATTTTGAAAGAATTAAATGTAATGTATTTGGAAGCGCTTGATTTGAGCGCCAGGGCGGGCGGTGTTACGGTTCAACAAGGGACCGTGTTAACTGGCGACTTCCAGCCCAATGCGTCTGTTGTTGTCGTAGTTACGGCAGCTGTTGAAAGCAGGAAGAATATAACACGTAGCTGTCCTCGTCAATGCCGCATTGTTTAGTTTTGCATTACAATGTGAAACCTTCTTATTTACAGTCTTTGGTCAAAACAGACCGGATTCCTCGTCTTTTGAGGAAATAAGTACTGGAGTTTGAAACGTCGCTTGTTGTTCATGTTGAAACAGGAAGAGAGCTCGTTGCTCTTCCTTTGAAATAATAAAGTTGGTAAAAAAACACAAACGTCTTTGGAGCCTGTTTTGTGCAAACATGTGTCACGTGGAATAACTCTGTAGCACAGTTAAAAGAAGAAGACAAATATATATAAATATCAATAAATCATATTTACGGGATTTGAACTCATATTGTGTGGATTGCGCGCTCACGATGGAGCACTCTGTGTACTTCAGAGCAGTTTAGAAGCTGGTTTCTGAAACAAATGGTGCCTTTTTAAAATCTGACAGTTCAAAACGTCTTTCTATCGCTGCAAATTAATGAGGCAGATGTTTGTGATGTCTCGTGAGGTGAAAATACACAATGTGGACATAAAGCATGAGAGTAAACAAGAAAAGCTAAAACATAAAATGAAGAATTTAACCAGCCGAGAACACAGAGATGTCAAACAGTTGAGTTCATTTGAGTTTAATAAGTAGAAGACATAATCACATTTAATTTGACTCACAGAGCATCACACTGTAATACATGATGGCACTATTTGTGTCCAGCTTATTGACCAGGTTGAATGGTCGTCCTTAAAACTGTATATTGTGTGGACAGCCGATGGCCTCTCTCGGCTCGGTTTATTCTTGAGTGTGCCCACCACGTATTACATGTTGTGATGCTATGTGGCTCTGCACGTATTACATGTTGTGATGCTATGTGGCTCTGCACGTATTACATGTTGTGATGCTATGTGGCTCTGCACGTATTACATGTTGTGATGCTATGTGGCTCTGCACGTATTACATGTTGTGATGCTATGTGGCTCTGCACGTATTACATGTTGTGATGCTATGTGGCTCTGCACGTATTACATGTCGTGATGCTATGTGGCTCTGCACGTATTACATGTTGTGATGCTATGTGGCTCTGCACGTATTACATGTTGTGATGCTATGTGGCTCTGCACGTATTACATGTCGTGATGCTATGTGGCTCTGCACGTATTACATGTTGTGATGCTATGTGGCTCTGCACGTATTACATGTCGTGATGCTATGTGGCTCTGCACGTATTACATGTCGTGATGCTATGTGGCTCTGCACGTATTACATGTCGTGATGCTATGTGGCTCTGCACGTATTACATGTTGTGATGCTATGTGGCTCTGCACGTATTACATGTTGTGATGCTATGTGGCTCTGCACGTATTACATGTCGTGATGCTATGTGGCTCTGCACGTATTACATGTTGTGATGCTATGTGGCTCTCCACGTATTACATGTTGTGATGCTATGTGGCTCTGCACGTATTACATGTTGTGATGCTATGTGGCTCTCACGTATTACATGTCGTGATGCTATGTGGCTCTGCACGTATTACATGTTGTGATGCTATGTGGCTCTGCACGTATTACATGTTGTGATGCTATGTGGCTCTGCACGTATTACATGTTGTGATGCTATGTGGCTCTGCACGTATTACATGTTGTGATGCTATGTGGCTCTGCACGTATTACATGTTGTGATGCTATGTGGCTCTGCACGTATTACATGTTGTGATGCTATGTGGCTCTGCACGTATTACATGTCGTGATGCTATGTGGCTCTGCACGTATTACATGTTGTGATGCTATGTGGCTCTGCTCTGAAGTACACGGCAGAGATCCGTGGTAAACTTGCAGTGTGGTCACAAGTTGATCTGGTGGCCCTCTGCTCTTAGGAGTGACTGATGACTACTAAAGGAAGGCCTCAGTGAACACTTGATTTGATTTAAGAAAGCATAACACACATTACAATAACCGTCTCCAACACTCAACAACACAACATGAGTCAGCTGCAGGTGAGGGAGAGGAATGAGGAAATACAAACACCTCTGATAGGCTGACATCTACCACCTGTTGGACAGGTTTTGACGTCTCACTGGTTTTATTTTAGACTTGGGCTCTGAAGTGATGAGGGTGTGACGGCGTCCTCAGATCAAATGGACACAGACACCAGGACTGACAGGAGGACATGAGCAGCTTCTTCTCTCCAGTGTTTCCTCCACACATGACGGTGCAACGTGTCTGTAAACTGACCTGAAGTGAGTTCAGCAGGTGAGAATCCTACCAGAGGAATCTGTACATGTTTGATCATCAGGATCACTTTGATCTCTTTGTGTTGTTTCTCTGTTTAACTGAGAATAGAATGATGTTTCTAAAGATAGATTTGTTATCTGCAGTAGAACTTCTCTCTGAGATAAAGAACAATGATTTATAGAAATATAATGTTCATGTTTCTCAAGTTTCAACAGAAGTTTGTAATCTGAGTGTCTGAACTGGTCTGACAGGTTGGATCAAGCTGAGTTTTTTTTAAACACTTTGAATGTTCACAACACAACCTGTCACAGGGTGTGGTGGAGGACTCAAAAGCAGGCCAGACAGAGTAGCGTGAAGCAGGTATTTAATGAAGAATTAAATCAACACAGGAAACTTACAGGACACAACAGGGGATCCACAGACAAGACAGGAGACGAGGGGGGAAATCCAGCAGAATGAGGCAGTCGGGAAACCCGGGAACAAGACGAGCCAAACGGGCGGGTAGACATGAAAATGATCTGGCAAAGAGTGACAGAGAGGCAGAGTTCATATAGTGTCTAGAACAGGTGAAGGGAGTTGTGCTGATGAGGAGGGAGTGGCTGACCGGTAGAGTGAGGAGGGTGTGGAGCTACACAAAGACACGGAACACAGAAGACAAAGCCTGATTGGGACACAACCAGCTTAACAACCCTGACACACACTTGGTTCCACTAGTGGAGACCTGTTTGCTCACTTCATGTCTCAACTGTCCCAGAGGACAGAACCCGTCCTAGAGGACCTGTGTGTGTGATGGTGTAGTAACAGTGGAAATGCTATAATAACCTGTAACATGTATGTAATAGACTGTAAATAAGTCACAGCATGTTAGCCGTCTTATGATCCTCCTGTTATACCTCAGAAAACATCCACAGGCCTGTAATTAATCCTCACATGTGCATTACGCAATCAAGCAACCTCCTTCATGCTCTCCTGAGAGAAACTCATTCCTATAAGCATCACTTCCTGTCACAGACCCTCTGCAGCACGCTCTATGTCAAACCCCTCTGGTGCTAACCACAACTATTTACTGACAGTCCCTCTGAACCTCTGCTACCTCCTGCTCCTGACTATCAGCCGGTTCATTTGGGACTTTTAAACATCACATCTCTAAATAATGACTCGTTTTTATCTCAGTTTTACTTCATTTGAACATCTTGATTTGATGGTAAACTCTAAAGATCCAGTGATCACTTTAATAATCTACAGACCGTCCAGGCCTAACAGTGTTGTTATCAGAGTTACTGTCCCATGTTACATCAGCTGCTGTCACTTATTGTCTGATGAACAGCAGGACAACCTGGACTACCTCTGAAACCACAGGCACCACTTTCTTCTGTCACTCATCAAGTGTGTTTCTGTCTCATTCCATTGATTGAACTAAACTAGCAAAAGCTTCAATACGTTTTAATTCAGTGTTCTATGTCTCATCTTGAACTCTTCAGTATTTGTTGTAATTAAAATAAATAATCAGATGTGAGCATTCTGACTGCATCAAACACTTTAACTCTTTGAGCGCTGCAGCGCGGTGGTAAAGCCCCCTGAGGTGAACTTGTGCTCTGTGACTTTGAGCTCCATCATTTAAACAGACCGAACACGATGCACACTGCTGATCCATTGATCTGCATGTAGAGAGCGTGTCTAAGAGCTTCATGTCATGTCTTTACTGACACTGCTCCAGGATCAGATCCAACATCCAGAGTGTCTCCAGTGTCTCATGTGAGCTGCACTTTGTATCTGAAACAGGAGCACTGAGTTTGATCCGAGTCCTTCAGTTTGATGGTCTGTTGGTGATAACATGAGATGTTCACGTGTTTCTTCTGCTTCTTCATCGTCATGTGATCTTCTGCTTATTTGACGGCTTCACACTGATTCTTTTGACTGTAAACTTTTAGAAGCTGCTGCTCAGAAATGTTACAACATGTAGGTTATAAATCAATATAGAAGAATGTGATTGAACATGTTTCACCAAATCTTCATTCAAAATAACACTTTTATAGATAAATACATGTAAACGTCACATTGTGTCTCATCAGTGAGACGTGCATGTGATCCAAGTTGCTGCTGCTTCATTGAATCTTTCTGAACTGAGCTGATCTTCATCTCTTTAGATGGTTAGTGAGCATCATCTAGTGGACAGAGAGGAGAACTACATCAGCTCACCTGTGATGTGTCTGATTGGCTCGCTGTGAGGACGTGTTCTAAAGGAAAGGAAGGACTCAGTGAACACTTGATTTGATTTAAGAAAGCATAACACACATTACAATAACCGTCTCCAACACTCAACAACACAACATGAGTCAGCTGCAGGTGAGGGAGAGGAATGAGGAAATACAAACACCTCTGATAGGCTGACATCTACCACCTGTTGGACAGGTTTTGACGTCTCACTGGTTTTATTTTAGACTTGGACTCTGAAGTGATGAGGGTGTGACGGCGTCCTCAGATCAAATGGACACAGACACCAGGACTGACAGGAGGACATGAGCAGCTTCTTCTCTCCAGTGTTTCCTCCACACATGACGGTGCAACGCGTCTGTAAACTGACCTGAAGTGAGTTCAGCAGGTGAGAATCCTACCAGAGGAATCTGTACATGTTTGATCATCAGGATCACTTTGATCTCTTTGTGTTGTTTCTCTGTTTAACTGAGAATAGAACGATGTTTCTAAAGATAGATTTGTTATCTGCAGTAGAATTCCTCTCTGAGATAAAGAACAATGATTTATAGAAATATAATGTTCATGTTTCTCAAGTAGTTTCAACAGAAGTTTGTAATCTGAGTGTCTGAACTGGTCTGACAGGTTGGATCAAGCTGAGTTTTTTTTAAACACTCTGAATGTTCACAACACAACCTGTCACAGGGTGTGGTGGAGGACTCAAAAGCAGGCCAGACAGAGTAGTGTGAAGCAGGTATTTAATGAAGAATTAAATCAACACAGGAAACTTACAGGACACAACAGGGGATCCACAGACAAGACAGGAGACGAGGGGGAAAATCCAGCAGAATGAGGCAGCCGGGAAACCCGGGAACAAGACGAGCCAAACGGGCGGGTAGACATGAAAATGATCTGGCAAAGAGTGACAGAGAGGCAGAGTTCATATAGTGTCTAGAACAGGTGAAGGGAGTTGTGCTGATGAGGAGGGAGTGGCTGACCGGTAGAGTGAGGAGGGTGTGGAGCTACACAAAGACACGGAACACAGAAGACAAAGCCTGATTGGGACACAACCAGCTTAACAACCCTGACACACACTTGGTTCCACTAGTGGAGTCCTGTTTGCTCACTTCATGTCTCAACTGTCCCAGAGGACAGAACCCGTCCTCGAGGACCTGTGTGTGTGATGGTGTAGTAACAGTGGAAATGCTATAATAACCTGTAACATGTATGTAATAGACTGTAAATAAGTCACAGCATGTTAGCCGTCTTATGATCCTCCTGTTATACCTCAGAAAACATCCACAGGCCTGTAATTGATCCTCACATGTGCATTACGCAATCAAGCAACCTCCTTCATGCTCTCCTGAGAGAAACTCATTCCTATAAGCATCACTTCCTGTCACAGACCCTCTGCAGCACGCTCTATGTCAAACCCCTCTGGTGCTAACCACAACTATTTACTGACAGTCCCTCTGAACCTCTGCTACCTCCTGCTCCTGACTATCAGCCGGTTCATTTGGGACTTTTAAACATCACATCTCTAAATAATGACTCGTTTTTATCTCAGTTTTACTTCATTTGAACATCTTGATTTGATGGTAAACTCTGAAGATCCAGTGATCACTTTAATAATCTACAGACCGTCCAGGCCTAACAGTGTTGTTATCAGAGTTACTGTCCCATGTTACATCAGCTGCTGTCACTTATTGTCTGATGAACAGCAGGACAACCTGGACTACCTCTGAAACCACAGGCACCACTTTCTTCTGTCACTCATCAAGTGTGTTTCTGTCTCATTCCATTGATTGAACTAAACTAGCAAAAGCTTCAATGCGTTTTAATTCAGTGTTCTATGTCTCATCTTGAACTCTTCAGTATTTGTTGTAATTAAAATAAATAATCAGATGTGAGCATTCTGACTGCATCAAACACTTTAACTCTTTGAGCGCTGCAGCGCGGTGGTAAAGCCCCCTGAGGTGAACTTGTGCTCTGTGACTTTGAGCTCCATCATTTAAACAGACCGAACACGATGCACACTGCTGATCCATTGATCTGCATGTAGAGAGCGTGTCTAAGAGCTTCATGTCATGTCTTTACTGACACTGCTCCAGGATCAGATCCAACATCCAGAGTGTCTCCAGTGTCTCATGTGAGCTGCACTTTGTATCTGAAACAGGAGCACTGAGTTTGATCCGAGTCCTTCAGTTTGATGGTCTGTTGGTGATAACATGAGATGTTCACGTGTTTCTTCTGCTTCTTCATCGTCATGTGATCTTCTGCTTATTTGACGGCTTCACACTGATTCTTTTGACTGTAAACTTTTAGAAGCTGCTGCTCATGAATGTTACAACATGTAGGTTATAAATCAATGTAGAAGAATGTGATTGAGGAACATGTTTCACCAAATCTTCATTCAAAATAACACTTTTATAGATAAATACATGTAAACGTCACATTGTGTCTCATCAGTGAGACGTGCATGTGATCCAAGTTGCTGCTGCTTCATTGAATCTTTCTGAACTGAGCTGATCTTCATCTCTTTAGATGGTTAGTTAGCATCATCTAGTGGACAGAGAGGAGCACTACATCACCTCACCTGTGATGTGTCTGATTGGCTCGCTGTGAGGACGTGTTATAAAGGAAAGGAAGGACTCAGTGAACACTTGATTTGATTTAAGAAAGCATAACACACATTACAATAACCGTCTCCAACACTCAACAACACAACATGAGTCAGCTGCAGGTGAGGGAGAGGAATGAGGAAATACAAACACCTCTGATAGGCTGACATCTACCACCTGTTGGACAGGTTTTGACGTCTCACTGGTTTTATTTTAGACTTGGACTCTGAAGTGATGAGGGTGTGACGGCGTCCTCAGATCAAATGGACACAGACACCAGGACTGACAGGAGGACATCAGCAGCTTCTTCTCTCCAGTGTTTCCTCCACACATGACGGTGCAACGTGTCTGTAAACTGACCTGAAGTGAGTTCAGCAGGTGAGAATCCTACCAGAGGAATCTGTACATGTTTGATCATCAGGATCACTTTGATCTCTTTGTGTTGTTTCTCTGTTTAACTGGGAATAGAACGATGTTTCTAAAGATAGATTTGTTATCTGCAGTAGAATTCCTCTCTGAGATAAAGAACAATGATTTATAGAAATATAATGTTCATGTTTCTCAAGTTTCAACAGAAGTTTGTAATCTGAGTGTCTGAACTGGTCTGACAGGTTGGATCAAGCTGAGTTTTTTTTAAACACTCTGAATGTTCACAACACAACCTGTCACAGGGTGTGGTGGAGGACTCAAAAGCAGGCCAGACAGAGTAGCGTGAAGCAGGTATTTAATGAAGAATTAAATCAACACAGGAAACTTACAGGACACAACAGGGGATCCACAGACAAGACAGGAGACGAGGGGGAAAATCCAGCAGAATGAGGCAGACGGGAAATCCGGGAACAAGACGAGCCAAACGGGCGGGTAGACATGAAAATGATCTGGCAAAGAGTGACAGAGAGGCAGAGTTCATATAGTGTCTAGAACAGGTGAAGGGAGTTGTGCTGATGAGGAGGGAGTGGCTGACCGGTAGAGTGAGGATGGTGTGGAGCTACACAAAGACACGGAACACAGAAGACAAAGCCTGATTGGGACACAACCAGCTTAACAACCCTGACACACACTTGGTTCCACTAGTGGAGACCTGTTTGCTCACTTCATGTCTCAACTGTCCCAGAGGACAGAACCCGTCCTCGAGGACCTGTGTGTGTGATGGTGTAGTAACAGTGGAAATGCTATAATAACCTGTAACATGTATGTAATAGACTGTAAATAAGTCACAGCATGTTAGCCGTCTTATGATCCTCCTGTTATACCTCAGAAAACATCCACAGGCCTGTAATTGATCCTCACATGTGCATTACGCAATCAAGCAACCTCCTTCATGCTCTCCTGAGAGAAACTCATTCCTATAAGCATCACTTCCTGTCACAGACCCTCTGCAGCACGCTCTATGTCAAACCCCTCTGGTGCTAACCACAACTATTTACTGACAGTCCCTCTGAACCTCTGCTACCTCCTGCTCCTGACTATCAGCCGGTTCATTTGGGACTTTTAAACATCACATCTCTAAATAATGACTCGTTTTTATCTCAGTTTTACTTCATTTGAACATCTTGATTTGATAGTAAACTCTGAAGATCCAGTGATCACTTTAATAATCTACAGACCGTCCAGGCCTAACAGTGTTGTTATCAGAGTTACTGTCCCATGTTACATCAGCTGCTGTCACTTATTGTCTGATGAACAGCAGGACAACCTGGACTACCTCTGAAACCACAGGCACCACTTTCTTCTGTCACTCATCAAGTGTGTTTCTGTCTCATTCCATTGATTGAACTAAACTAGCAAAAGCTTCTATACGTTTTAATTCAGTGTTCTATGTCTCATCTTGAACTCTTCAGTATTTGTTGTAATTAACATGAATAATCAGATGTGAGCATTCTGACTGCATCAAACACTTTAACTCTTTGAGCGCTGCAGCGCGGCGGTAAAGCCCCCTGAGGTGAACTTGTGCTCTGTGACTTTGAGCTCCATCATTTAAACAGACCGAACACGATGCACACTGCTGATCCATTGATCTGCATGTAGAGAGCGTGTCTAAGAGCTTCATGTCATGTCTTTACTGACACTGCTCCAGGATCAGATCCAACATCCAGAGTGTCTCCAGTGTCTCATGTGAGCTGCACTTTGTATCTGAAACAGGAGCACTGAGTTTGATCCGAGTCCTTCAGTTTGATGGTCTGTTGGTGATAACATGAGATGTTCACGTGTTTCTTCTGCTTCTTCATCGTCATGTGATCTTCTGCTTATTTGACGGCTTCACACTGATTCTTTTGACTGTAAACTTTTAGAAGTTGCTGCTCAGAAATGTTACAACATGTAGGTTATAAATCAATATAGAAGAATGTGATTGAGGAACATGTTTCACCAAATCTTCATTCAAAATAACACTTTTATAGATCAATACATGTAAACGTCACATTGTGTCTCATCAGTGAGACGTGCATGTGATCCAAGTTGCTGCTGCTTCATTGAATCTTTCTGAACTGAGCTGATCTTCATCTCTTTAGATGGTTAGTGAGCATCATCTAGTGGACAGAGAGGAGAACTGCATCACCTCACCTGTGATGTGTCTGATTGGCTCGCTGTGAGGACGTGTTCTAAAGGAAAGGAAGGACTCAGTGAACACTTGATTTGATTTAAGAAAGCATAACACACATTACAATAACCGTCTCCAACACTCAACAACACAACATGAGTCAGCTGCAGGTGAGGGAGAGGAATGAGGAAATACAAACACCTCTGATAGGCTGACATCTACCACCTGTTGGACAGGTTTTGACGTCTCACTGGTTTTATTTTAGACTTGGACTCTGAAGTGATGAGGGTGTGACGGCGTCCTCAGTTCAAATGGACACAGACACCAGGACTGACAGGAGGACATGAGCAGCTTCTTCTCTCCAGTGTTTCCTCCACACATGAAGGTGCAACGTGTCTGTAAACTGACCTGAAGTGAGTTCAGCAGGTGAGAATCCTACCAGAGGAATCTGTACATGTTTGATCATCAGGATCACTTTGATCTCTTTGTGTTGTTTCTCTGTTTAACTGGAGAATAGAACGATGTTTCTAAAGATAGATTTGTTATCTGCAGTAGAATTCCTCTCTGAGATAAAGAACAATGATTTATAGAAATATAATGTTCATGTTTCTCAAGTAGTTTCAACAGAAGTTTGTAATCTGAGTGTCTGAACTGGTCTGACAGGTTGGATCAAGCTGAGTTTTTTTTAAACACTCTGAATGTTCACAACACAACCTGTCACAGGGTGTGGTGGAGGACTCAAAAGCAGGCCAGACAGAGTAGCGTGAAGCAGGTATTTAATGAAGAATTAAATCAACACAGGAAACTTACAGGACACAACAGGGGATCCACAGACAAGACAGGAGACGAGGGGGAAATCCAGCAGAATGAGGCAGTCGGGAAACCCGGGAACAAGACGAGCCAAACGGGCGGGTAGACATGAAAATGATCTGGCAAAGAGTGACAGAGAGGCAGAGTTCATATAGTGTCTAGAACAGGTGAAGGGAGTTGTGCTGATGAGGAGGGAGTGGCTGACCGGTAGAGTGAGGAGGGTGTGGAGCTACACAAAGACACGGAACACAGAAGACAAAGCCTGATTGGGACACAACCAGCTTAACAACCCTGACACACACTTGGTTTCACTAGTGGAGACCTGTTTGCTCACTTCATGTCTCAACTGTCCCAGAGGACAGAACCCGTCCTAGAGGACCTGTGTGTGTGATGGTGTAGTAACAGTGGAAATGCTATAATAACCTGTAACATGTATGTAATAGACTGTAAATAAGTCACAGCATGTTAGCCGTCTTATGATCCTCCTGTTATACCTCAGAAAACATCCACAGGCCTGTAATTAATCCTCACATGTGCATTACGCAATCAAGCAACCTCCTTCATGCTCTCCTGAGAGAAACTCATTCCTATAAGCATCACTTCCTGTCACAGACCCTCTGCAGCACGCTCTATGTCAAACCCCTCTGGTGCTAACCACAACTATTTACTGACAGTCCCTCTGAACCTCTGCTACCTCCTGCTCCTGACTATCAGCCGGTTCATTTGGGACTTTTAAACATCACATCTCTAAATAATGACTCGTTTTTATCTCAGTTTTACTTCATTTGAACATCTTGATTTGATGGTAAACTCTAAAGATCCAGTGATCACTTTAATAATCTACAGACCGTCCAGGCCTAACAGTGTTGTTATCAGAGTTACTGTCCCATGTTACATCAGCTGCTGTCACTTATTGTCTGATGAACAGCAGGACAACCTGGACTACCTCTGAAACCACAGGCACCACTTTCTTCTGTCACTCATCAAGTGTGTTTCTGTCTCATTCCATTGATTGAACTAAACTAGCAAAAGCTTCAATACGTTTTAATTCAGTGTTCTATGTCTCATCTTGAACTCTTCAGTATTTGTTGTAATTAAAATAAATAATCAGATGTGAGCATTCTGACTGCATCAAACACTTTAACTCTTTGAGCGCTGCAGCGCGGTGGTAAAGCCCCCTGAGGTGAACTTGTGCTCTGTGACTTTGAGCTCCATCATTTAAACAGACCGAACACGATGCACACTGCTGATCCATTGATCTGCATGTAGAGAGCGTGTCTAAGAGCTTCATGTCATGTCTTTACTGACACTGCTCCAGGATCAGATCCAACATCCAGAGTGTCTCCAGTGTCTCATGTGAGCTGCACTTTGTATCTGAAACAGGAGCACTGAGTTTGATCCGAGTCCTTCAGTTTGATGGTCTGTTGGTGATAACATGAGATGTTCACGTGTTTCTTCTGCTTCTTCATCGTCATGTGATCTTCTGCTTATTTGACGGCTTCACACTGATTCTTTTGACTGTAAACTTTTAGAAGCTGCTGCTCATGAATGTTACAACATGTAGGTTATAAATCAATATAGAAGAATGTGATTGAGGAACATGTTTCACCAAATCTTCATTCAAAATAACACTTTTATAGATAAATACATGTAAACGTCACATTGTGTCTCATCAGTGAGACGTGCATGTGATCCAAGTTGCTGCTGCTTCATTGAATCTTTCTGAACTGAGCTGATCTTCATCTCTTTAGATGGTTAGTGAGCATCATCTAGTGGACAGAGAGGAGAACTGCATCAGCTCACCTGTGATGTGTCTGATTGGCTCGCTGTGAGGACGTGTTCTAAAGGAAAGGAAGGACTCAGTGAACACTTGATTTGATTTAAGAAAGCATAACACACATTACAATAACCGTCTCCAACACTCAACAACACAACATGAGTCAGCTGCAGGTGAGGGAGAGGAATGAGGAAATACAAACACCTCTGATAGGCTGACATCTACCACCTGTTGGACAGGTTTTGACGTCTCACTGGTTT
The DNA here is from genome assembly GCF_949748355.1 of Melanostigma gelatinosum. Lineage (NCBI taxonomy): Eukaryota > Metazoa > Chordata > Actinopteri > Perciformes > Zoarcidae > Melanostigma > Melanostigma gelatinosum. The sequence goes on from NC_136638.1 coordinate 27,288,548, forward strand.
TATTTTAGACTTGGACTCTGAAGTGATGAGGGTGTGACGGCGTCCTCAGATCAAATGGACACAGACACCAGGACTGACAGGAGGACATGAGCAGCTTCTTCTCTCCAGTGTTTCCTCCACACATGACGGTGCAACGCGTCTGTAAACTGACCTGAAGTGAGTTCAGCAGGTGAGAATCCTACCAGAGGAATCTGTACATGTTTGATCATCAGGATCACTTTGATCTCTTTGTGTTGTTTCTCTGTTTAACTGAGAATAGAACGATGTTTCTAAAGATAGATTTGTTATCTGCAGTAGAACTTCTCTCTGAGATAAAGAACAATGATTTATAGAAATATAATGTTCATGTTTCTCAAGTTTCAACAGAAGTTTGTAATCTGAGTGTCTGAACTGGTCTGACAGGTTGGATCAAGCTGAGTTTTTTTTAAACACTCTGAATGTTCACAACACAACCTGTCACAGGGTGTGGTGGAGGACTCAAAAGCAGGCCAGACAGAGTAGTGTGAAGCAGGTATTTAATGAAGAATTAAATCAACACAGGAAACTTACAGGACACAACAGGGGATCCACAGACAAGACAGGAGACGAGGGGGAAAATCCAGCAGAATGAGGCAGTCGGGAAACCCGGGAACAAGACGAGCCAAACGGGCGGGTAGACATGAAAATGATCTGGCAAAGAGTGACAGAGAGGCAGAGTTCATATAGTGTCTAGAACAGGTGAAGGGAGTTGTGCTGATGAGGAGGGAGTGGCTGACCGGTAGAGTGAGGAGGGTGTGGAGCTACACAAAGACACGGAACACAGAAGACAAAGCCTGATTGGGACACAACCAGCTTAACAACCCTGACACACACTTGGTTTCACTAGTGGAGTCCTGTTTGCTCACTTCATGTCTCAACTGTCCCAGAGGACAGAACCCGTCCTAGAGGACCTGTGTGTGTGATGGTGTCGTAACAGTGGAAATGCTATAATAACCTGTAACATGTATGTAATAGACTGTAAATAAGTCACAGCATGTTAGCCGTCTTATGATCCTCCTGTTATACCTCAGAAAACATCCACAGGCCTGTAATTAATCCTCACATGTGCATTACGCAATCAAGCAACCTCCTTCATGCTCTCCTGAGAGAAACTCATTCCTATAAGCATCACTTCCTGTCACAGACCCTCTGCAGCACGCTCTATGTCAAACCCCTCTGGTGCTAACCACAACTATTTACTGACAGTCCCTCTGAACCTCTGCTACCTCCTGCTCCTGACTATCAGCCGGTTCATTTGGGACTTTTAAACATCACATCTCTAAATAATGACTCGTTTTTATCTCAGTTTTACTTCATTTGAACATCTTGATTTGATGGTAAACTCTGAAGATCCAGTGATCACTTTAATAATCTACAGACCGTCCAGGCCTAACAGTGTTGTTATCAGAGTTACTGTCCCATGTTACATCAGCTGCTGTCACTTATTGTCTGATGAACAGCAGGACAACCTGGACTACCTCTGAAACCACAGGCACCACTTTCTTCTGTCACTCATCAAGTGTGTTTCTGTCTCATTCCATTGATTGAACTAAACTAGCAAAAGCTTCTATTCGTTTTAATTCAGTGTTCTATGTCTCATCTTGAACTCTTCAGTATTTGTTGTAATTAAAATAAATAATCAGATGTGACCATTCTGACTGCATCAAACACTTTAACTCTTTGAGCGCTGCAGCGCGGTGGTAAAGCCCCCTGAGGTGAACTTGTGCTCTGTGACTTTGAGCTCCATCATTTAAACAGACTGAACACGATGCACACTGCTGATCCATTGATCTGCATGTAGAGAGCGTGTCTAAGAGCTTCATGTCATGTCTTTACTGACACTGCTCCAGGATCAGATCCAACATCCAGAGTGTCTCCAGTGTCTCATGTGAGCTGCACTTTGTATCTGAAACAGGAGCACTGAGTTTGATCCGAGTCCTTCAGTTTGATGGTCTGTTGGTGATAACATGAGATGTTCACGTGTTTCTTCTGCTTCTTCATCGTCATGTGATCTTCTGCTTATTTGACGGCTTCACAATGATTCTTTTGACTGTAAACTTTTAGAAGCTGCTGCATGAACATGTTTCACCAAATCTTCATTCAAAATAACACTTTTATAGATAAATACATGTAAACGTCACATTGTGTCTCATCAGTGAGACGTGCATGTGATCCAAGTTGCTGCTGCTTCATTGAATCTTTCTGAACTGAGCTGATCTTCATCTCTTTAGATGGTTAGTGAGCATCATCTAGTGGACAGAGAGGAGAACTACATCAGCTCACCTGTGATGTGTCTGATTGGCTCGCTGTGAGGACGTGTTCTAAAGGAAAGGAAGGACTCAGTGAACACTTGATTTGATTTAAGAAAGCATAACACACATTACAATAACCGTCTCCAACACTCAACAACACAACATGAGTCAGCTGCAGGTGAGGGAGAGGAATGAGGAAATACAAACACCTCTGATAGGCTGACATCTACCACCTGTTGGACAGGTTTTGACGTTTCACTGGTTTTATTTTAGACTTGGACTCTGAAGTGATGAGGGTGTGACGGCGTCCTCAGATCAAATGGACACAGACACCAGGACTGACAGGAGGACATCAGCAGCTTCTTCTCTCCAGTGTTTCCTCCACACATGACGGTGCAACGCGTCTGTAAACTGACCTGAAGTGAGTTCAGCAGGTGAGAATCCTACCAGAGGAATCTGTACATGTTTGATCATCAGGATCACTTTGATCTCTTTGTGTTGTTTCTCTGTTTAACTGGAGAATAGAACGATGTTTCTAAAGATAGATTTGTTATCTGCAGTAGAATTCCTCTCTGAGATAAAGAACAATGATTTATAGAAATATAATGTTCATGTTTCTCAAGTAGTTTCAACAGAAGTTTGTAATCTGAGTGTCTGAACTGGTCTGACAGGTTGGATCAAGCTGAGTTTTTTTTTAAACACTCTGAATGTTCACAACACAACCTGTCACAGGGTGTGGTGGAGGACTCAAAAGCAGGCCAGACAGAGTAGCGTGAAGCAGGTATTTAATGAAGAATTAAATCAACACAGGAAACTTACAGGACACAACAGGGGATCCACAGACAAGACAGGAGACGAGGGGGAAAATCCAGCAGAATGAGGCAGTCGGGAAACCCGGGAACAAGACGAGCCAAACGGGCGGGTAGACATGAAAATGATCTGGCAAAGAGTGACAGAGAGGCAGAGTTCATATAGTGTCTAGAACAGGTGAAGGGAGTTGTGCTGATGAGGAGGGAGTGGCTGACCGGTAGAGTGAGGAGGGTGTGGAGCTACACAAAGACACGGAACACAGAAGACAAAGCCTGATTGGGACACAACCAGCTTAACAACCCTGACACACACTTGGTTTCACTAGTGGAGACCTGTTTGCTCACTTCATGTCTCAACTGTCCAAGAGGACAGAACCCGTCCTAGAGGACCTGTGTGTGTGATGGTGTAGTAACAGTGGAAATGCTATAATAACCTGTAACATGTATGTAATAGACTGTAAATAAGTCACAGCATGTTAGCCGTCTTATGATCCTCCTGTTATACCTCAGAAAACATCCACAGGCCTGTAATTAATCCTCACATGTGCATTACGCAATCAAGCAACCTCCTTCATGCTCTCCTGAGAGAAACTCATTCCTATAAGCATCACTTCCTGTCACAGACCCTCTGCAGCACGCTCTATGTCAAACCCCTCTGGTGCTAACCACAGCTATTTACTGACAGTCCCTCTGAACCTCTGCTACCTCCTGCTCCTGACTATCAGCCGGTTCATTTGGGACTTTTAAACATCACATCTCTAAATAATGACTCGTTTTTATCTCAGTTTTACTTCATTTGAACATCTTGATTTGATGGTAAACTCTGAAGATCCAGTGATCACTTTAATAATCTACAGACCGTCCAGGCCTAACAGTGTTGTTATCAGAGTTACTGTCCCATGTTACATCAGCTGCTGTCACTTATTGTCTGATGAACAGCAGGACAACCTGGACTACCTCTGAAACCACAGGCACCACTTTCTTCTGTCACTCATCAAGTGTGTTTCTGTCTCATTCCATTGATTGAACTAAACTAGCAAAAGCTTCTATACGTTTTAATTCAGTGTTCTATGTCTCATCTTGAACTCTTCAGTATTTGTTACAATTAAAATAAATAATCAGATGTGAGCATTCTGACTGCATCAAACACTTTAACTCTTTGAGCGCTGCAGCGCGGTGGTAAAGCCCCCTGAGGTGAACTTGTGCTCTGTGACTTTGAGCTCCATCATTTCAATAGACTGAACACGATGCACACTGCTGATCCATTGATCTGCATGTAGAGAGCGTGTCTAAGAGCTTCATGTCATGTCTTTACTGACACTGCTCCAGGATCAGATCCAACATCCAGAGTGTCTCCAGTGTCTCATGTGAGCTGCACTTTGTATCTGAAACAGGAGCACTGAGTTTGATCCGAGTCCTTCAGTTTGATGGTCTGTTGGTGATAACATGAGATGTTCACGTGTTTCTTCTGCTTCTTCATCGTCATGTGATCTTCTGCTTATTTGACGGCTTCACAATGATTCTTTTGACTGTAAACTTTTAGAAGCTGCTGCTCAGAAATGTTACAACATGTAGGTTATAAATCAATATAGAAGAATGTGATTGAGGAACATGTTTCACCAAATCTTCATTCAAAATAACACTTTTATAGATCAATACATGTAAACGTCACATTGTGTCTCATCAGTGAGACGTGCATGTGATCCAAGTTGCTGCTGCTTCATTGAATCTTTCTGAACTGAGCTGATCTTCATCTCTTTAGATGGTTAGTTAGCACCATCTAGTGGACAGAGAGGAGAACTACATCACCTCACCTGTGATGTGTCTGATTGGCTCGCTGTGAGGACGTGTTATAAAGGAAAGGAAGGACTCAGTGAACACTTGATTTGATTTAAGAAAGCATAACACACATTACAATAACCGTCTCCAACACTCAACAACACAACATGAGTCAGCTGCAGGTGAGGGAGAGGAATGAGGAAATACAAACACCTCTGATAGGCTGACATCTACCACCTGTTGGACAGGTTTTGACGCACTGTCCTCACATGTGCATTACGCAATCAATCAACCCCCTTCATGCTCTCCTTTAAGTGGCTGATTGTCAGTAAATATGTACAGCATGATCATTATTCTTTCATCACATGATTTTAAAATGTAAGAATAATAGTATTTTGAAACAATGTCTTTTGTATCTTGACAGAGAGGACAGATGGAGACACCTAAAGAGGTCCTCTTGGACACTTTGCAGAAGTTAGGAGACGTCCAGTTTAAAAAATTCAAGTGGATTTTGGAGGAGGTCATAGAAGACTTCCCAGCAATCCCAAAGTGTCGACTGGAGAATGCAGACCGGATGGACACAGTGGATCAGATGGTCAACAACTACTGCATAGACAATATTAATAAAGTGGCCCGAATAGTTTTAGTGAAGATTGGTGAGAATGATCTCGTGAAGAGTTTATCAAGTTTATCTAAAGAGCTCTTGGACACTTTGCAGAAGTTAGGAGACGTCCAGTTTAAAGAATTCAAGTGGTTTTTGCAGAAGCAAGAGTACCTAGAAGACTTCCCAACAATCCCAAAGTGTCAACTGGAGAATGCAGACCGGATGGACACAGTGGATCAGATGGTCAAGAAATACAGCAGAGACACTATGAAAGTGACCCGAATAGTTTTAGTGAAGATGCGTGAGAATGTTCTAGAGAAGAGTTTATCAAAAACCAAATCAGAACCCAAAGGTAAGTCATGGTATGAACACAAAGATCAAACTTACATCTCACAAAGACTTTAAACATAAAAAAGTGAGTTGCACTTTGGCTTTCAGAAGAAACTACCAAACACACGCCCACCGGAGAAAATACATTGAAAATTTCAGAAAAGTCAACGAAATAAAGGCAGACAATCCTGTTTCTGTTGCCTCTAATGTTTAGAAGTAGCACACTGGTGTGACTGTAAGATGCTGCTTGGACGTCATTAATTCCCTCTGTAATGAAGTAATAAACCTTCTGGTTATTTGCAGACCACAGAGTTCATGCACACATGAAGCACAACATGTCAGTTGATGTTAAATGATACAAAGTCATTCTACAATCGTTAACCTATTCAGAGCCTTTAGTTATCAAATGAGATAAATAGATTTCATTGATACAGAAATGTGTACACTTGTTAGAAATGACTCACATTCACTGAAACAACCCCTCATTGATTTTTATCTTTGTTTTATTCATCCAGATATTCTGGAGTGTCAGCAGAAACTCAAATCCAACTTTCAAAAGAAGTTCCAGAGTGTGTTTGAGGGAATCGCTAAATTAGAAAAGAAAACCCTTCTGAATGAGATCTACACAGAGCTCTACATCACAGAGGGAGGGACTGCAGGGGTCAATGATGAACATGAGGTCAGACAGATTGAAACAGCATACTGCAAACCAGACAGACCAGAAACAACCATCAGACAAGAAGACCTCTTTAAAGCCTCACCTGGAGGAGAGGAACCAATCAGAACAGTGATGACAAAGGGAGTGGCTGGCATTGGGAAAACAGTCTTAACACAGAAGTTCACTCTGGACTGGGCTGAAGGCAAAGCCAACCAGGACATAGAGTTCATCTTTCCATTCACTTTCAGAGAGCTGAATGTGCTGAAACAGAAAAAGTACAGCTTGGTGGAACTTGTTCATCACTTCTTCAGTGGAACCAAAGAAGCAGGAATCTACAGCTTTGAAAAGTTCCTGGTTCTGTTCATCTTTGACGGTCTGGATGAGTTTCGACTTCCTCTGGACTTCAACAACACTGAGATCCTGACTGATGTTACAGAGTCCACCTCAGTGGATGTGCTGCTGACAAACCTCATCAGGGGGAACCTGCTTCCCTCTGCTCGCCTCTGGATAACCACACGACCTGCAGCAGCCAATCAGATCCCGACTGAGTGTGTTGACATGACGACAGAGGTCAGAGGGTTCACTGACCCACAGAAGGAGCAGTACTTCAGGAAGAGATTCAGTGATGAGGAGAAGGCCAGCAGGATCATCTCCCACATCAAGACCTCACGAAGCCTCCACATCATGTGCCACATCCCAGTCTTCTGCTGGATCACTGCTGGAGTTCTGAAGAAGGTGTTGAAGACCAGAGAGGGAGGAGAGCTGCCCAAGACCCTGACTGAGATGTACATCCACTTCCTGGTGGTTCAGTCCAAACGGAAGAAGGTCAAGTATGATGGAGGAGCTGAGACAGATCCACACTGGAGTCCAGAGAGCAGGAAGATGACTGAGTCTCTGGGGAAACTGGCTTTTGAACAGCTGCAGAAAGGCAAACTGATCTTCTATGAATCCGACCTGACAGAGTGTGGCATCGATATCGCAGCAGCCTCAAAGTGCTCAGGAGTGTTCACACAGATCTTTAGGGAGGAGAGTGGACTGTACCAGGACAAGGTGTTCTGCTTCGTCCATCTGAGTGTTCAGGAGTTTCTGGCTGCTCTTCATGTCCATCTGACCTTCATCAACTCTGGTGTCAACCTGATGGCAGAAACACAACCAAGAACCCATTTGCCTAAAGTATTGAGAGCAAAACCTAAGCTAACACATCTCTACCAGAGTGCTGTGGACAAGGCCTTACAGAGTCCAAATGGACACCTGGACTTGTTCCTCCGCTTCCTCCTGGGTCTTTCACTGGAGACCAATCAGAAACTCCTACAAGGTCTGCTGACACAGACAGGAAGTAGCTCACAGACCAATGGGGAAACAGTCCAGTACATCAAGAAGAAGATCAGTGAGAATGTGTCTCCAGAGAAAAGTATCAATCTGTTCCACTGTCTGAATGAACTGAATGATGGTTCTCTAGTGGAGGAGATCCAACAGTCCCTGAGTTCAGGACGTCTCTCCACAGATGAACTGTCTCCTGCTCAGTGGTCAGCTCTGGTCTTCATCTTACTGTCATCACAAAAAGATCTGGACGTGTTTGACCTGAAGAAATACTCTGCTTCAGAGGAGGCTCTTCTGAGGCTGCTGCCAGTGATCAAAGCCTCCAACAAAGCTCTGTATGTGGATACACTACGGATACATCACCATTACTAAATATGTTTGATATTTGACTTTGATTAAACATTATGTTTGTGTTGATCCCTGTTCCTCCCCTAGGCTGAGTGACTGTAACCTCTCACAGAGAAGCTGTGAAGCTCTGTCCTCCATCCTCAGCTCCCAGTCCTCTAGTCTGAAAGAGCTGGACCTGAGTAAGAACAACCTGCAGGACTCAGGAGTGAAGCAGCTCTCTGCTGGACTGGCGAGTCCACATTGTACACTTGAAACTCTCAGGTCAGGATCAGGTGATTTACTACAAAGATGAGGAAGTGGTCTAAGTGTCAGATCTACTAAGTTCATGGTGGTGTTACCAACATGTTACTGTGGGATAACAATGTCTGCTAGTGCCTCTGCTAATATGCTGTTACGTTCCCCTTTTTGGCATCTAAGGGATGCGGGGAGTAACGGTGTTTATTTCCCGGGGAAAGAGACTGAGCAATGATGACGGTTTAACAAAAAGAGTATTTATTGTAAAAAGGCTAGCTGCTTGCACGGCAGCAAAAGAAAACTACTTCCTGACAGAAAGAAAGCGACACTATACACACAACAGCCCACACGGCTGGAACAAAGGTGCAACACACACGCAGCTCCACCACTACGCGTTGCCCAAGGGTTGTCAGCTCACACGCACAGCCTCACTACTGTGGTCTGCCCAAGAGGTTGTTCTTCAGGAGTTCCTCTCCTCTTATCCAACGCTGATCGCGATTGTCCGCAGCCGCGTCCAATCAGCCGCTGCAGCTTGCATCCGGGACAGAGGGTGGCACTCGAGAAGACAGAGGGAAACCAGAGGGAGAGCACAAGCACAACACGGCACGTAACATATCGAGGGCCAAAGCACAAAACCTCCTATCTGCAGAATTTTCTGATTGCCGGATTTCATTTTGGATGATGAGAACAAGGAAGGCTGTTCATATTCAGTCTGTTTTAAAATAATCCCGCCCTTCATTGAAACTTAATTTAGAGCATCATGTTGTAGAACCTCTTCCAACTTGCACCAAATGATGGAAAGATTGCAAATATCCGATCTGACAAATGATCCAGGCATTTTTCAGACAGGAGGTTTTGCTCTTCGGCCATCGATATGCGTTAGGAAATAATGATGTAAACTGAATGGTGAACTGGTCACTGTCCTCCTCGGGATCAAAGTGTTGGATGACTTGTCCAACCAACATGAACATCCTTTGGCCCACCTGCTTTCAGGGAACCAGGACGGTTTAAGTCGTGCTTTTAGTTTGTTAGAGCGATCTACTACACTGGAAGAACTTATTTCACTGTAATGATGATTTTAAATGTCTTTACAGTGACAGGATTTTCACAAAATGTCTGTTTACAAAAGAAGATGAAACCAAAGTGAAAGCCACTCATGTTCATGATGAAAATAATGATTCATTGTGTATCGATATAAGAAACTCTGTGTGTTGTTTTGTGTGTTTGCAGTCTGTCACGCTGTGAGATCACAGAGGAAGGCTGTTCTTCTCTGGGCTCAGCTCTGAAGTCAAACCCCTCCCATCTGAGAAAACTGCATCTGAGCGACAACAAGCTGAAGGATTCAGGAGTGAAGCTGCTGAGTGGTTTTCTGGAGAGTCCACATTGTAGACTGGAGACTCTGAGGTGGGTTCACTGTCTGCTGCTAGTGCAGCACCTTCATGTTTCATCAATAACTCTATTTGATTTATCTACGTATAGATCCATGAAGTGAGACATTTTCTGGTAATATGTTCCACTTCACATCAGCTGCCTCGTTGTCTGCATGTCATCCTCTACAATCATGAAATGTACAACTTGTCTGGCTTCATCCTGCTGTTGGATGGATTACTGAACAGGCCTACCGGGCACAGGCCCAGGGGCCCAAAGTGTCAGGGGCCCCCCTGACCTTTACCTGCTAAATGTCACTCAAAGAGACACAAAAAGACACAAACTGACTACAAAGAGACACGAAAAGTTACTTGGATATACTACACTATACTTGATGAATATACTACTTGAGAAACTCAATGTTCATCATTAAAAAAAGAAAGTTTAATTGAATCACACTTAAAGAACCAAACCTTTTTTGAATTTTTAGGAAAATAACTGCTAAAGACTTTTTTTTAAACATTTCTGATGCTGACTTTTTCAGAGCATTTGGTATTTTTCAATATATTTTATGAATAATATTTTATTTTCTGATCCACTCTGAAGAATCTGGATCAATACTGATCAATGGTTTTAAATGTCTTTACAGTGACAGGATTTTCACAAAATATCTGTTTACAAAAGAAGATGAAACCAAAATGAAAGCCACTCATGTTCATGATGAAAATAATGATTCATTGTGTATCGATATAAGAAACTCTGTGTGTTGTTTTGTGTGTTTGCAGTCTGTCAGGCTGTGAGATCACAGAGGAAGGCTGTTCTTCTCTGGACTCAGCTCTGAAGTCAAACCCCTCCCATCTGAGAGAACTGCATCTGAGCGGAAACAAGCTGAAGGATTCAGGAGTGAAGCTGCTGAGTGGTTTTCTGGAGAGTCCACATTGTAGACTGGAGACTCTGAGGTGGGTTCACTGTCTGCTGCTAGTGCAGCACCTTCATGTTTCATCAATAACTCTATTTGATTTATCTACGTATAGATCCATGAAGTGAGACATTTTCTGGTAATATGTTCCACTTCACATCAGCTGCCTCGTTGTCTGCATGTCGTCCTCTACAATCATGAAATGTACAACTTGTCTGGCTTCATCCTGCTGTTGGATGGATTACTGAACAGGCCTACCGGGCACAGGCCCAGGGGCCCAAAGTGTCAGGGGCCCCCCTGACCTTTACCTACTAAATGTCACTCAAAGAGACACTAAAAGACCACAAAGAGACACAAAAGAGACTAAAGACTCCAAAGAGACAAAAGTTACTTGAATATACTACACTACACGTAATAAATATACTGTGTATTAATGTTGCACGGTGTATCGATACTAAAAAGGTACCGCGGTACCCGTAAGTTAAAAACGATACGATTTTGCATATTTTTAGTGTCGATACTTCATTCAAATAGCGCGGTCAGAGCTCACTCACTGTTCCGCTCCCTGTCATGCTGCCTGCACGCATTGACTGCAAGGGGGCGGGGCTACCCAGCGCTCACACAGCAACAGGCAGCATCACTCACAGCAGTGATGCTGGGGAAACATGGCCTCACGTGCAGGAGCTGTTACCGACCGTCCTCGGCTTGTTGGAAAGAAAGATGCCAGAAGTGAAATCTGGAAGTGCTTTGGCTACATTGCACAGTGAAGGAAAGCCCACTGACCTGCAGAGACCCGTCTGCAAAACGTGTTTCAAAGCCACAGACCAAGTGAGGCAACACGTCTAACATGGCAAAGCACCTTTCAGACAGACACCCCCAACTTTTCAAAGCAAATGTGATGATAAACATGAACACCCTCAAGCTCACCCATAGACAGCTAACACGAGTAGCCTTAGCCTAGTTTGATGACAAGCCTCTATGATCATGAGGTCACAATGCACACAAACGTGCACTAAATGAAACACAATTGATGCAAAATGGCTCCATGCTGGTGGAGCCTGAGGGTGGATCTTGAGCTAATTATTATTATTTTGAGTTCAGGAAAAAGAATTATTCCATGAATTGAGATAAAATATGAAGTGAAAATATCAAACTCACTGTGCAAGTAAATGAAGCATTGTTGATCCACCCACTCCCACAGACAGTCAGACAGATGCCAGCAGAGTCAGCAGCAACACAGAGACAGAGTTCCCTTCAGCTGTGTTTGAAAGCAGCGGAATTATGAGAGAGGCTCAAAAGAGAGAGGCGAAGAGGTTAAACATTAATATTAATGCCATTTGTTAAGTGTTCAAAACGCTGCGCAGGAACAAGCTGGTAAAGGGAACCGTACAGATGTTTTATTTATTACTATTATAGATAAATATACCAGTATCGTATCCTATTTGTGGTTTTGTATCGAATTCTGGTATCGTATCGTAAGTATCGGTATCGTGATACTTATGGCAGGTATCGTATCGAAGTCATAATTTTGGTATCGTGACAACCCTACTATGTACACTATACTTGATAGACTCAATGTTCATCATGAAAAGAAAGTTTAATTGAATCACACTGAAAGAACCAAACCTTTTTTTAAGTCATTTTTAGGAAAATATTTCAGAGCATTTGGTATTTTTCAATATATTTTATTAATAATAATTTATTTTCTGATCCGGTAACAAGCCGTGAACCATGAAGCCAGTAAAACAAACAGCGAGGAGAGGAGCTAACCTCGGACTAGCATATTGAAGGTGTTCAGCAGTAATATGGTCTGAACCACTTGCTCTGCCTTCAGACAGTTTATTGATAGCTTGGTGCAGCTCATATGATGTAAGTGCCATTGACTCATTACTCTCAGAACTGTCCACGCTATGCAAATCACTTTTGATGCAGTTAAATAAGGTGCTATAATGCTGTCGCCATAACTCAGCAACATATAGTATAGATCCATAAAGTGAGACATTTTCTGGTAATATGTTCCACTTCACATCAGCTGCCTCGTTTTACTATTAACTATTAAAGAAAGTAATATTTAAAAAAACATTTCTGATACAAACGTTTTTCAAAACATTTTGCTTTTCTTTTATATTGTTTTGTACAAAAGAAGATGAAACCAAAATGAAAGCCACTCATGTTCATGATGAAAATAATGATTCATTGTGTATCGATATAAGAAACTCTGTGTGTTGTTTTGTGTGTTTGCAGTCTGTTCCGCTGTGAGATCACAGAGGAAGGCTGTTCTTCTCTGGGCTCAGCTCTGAAGTCAAACCCCTCCCATCTGAGAGAACTGTATCTGTGGGGAAACAACCTGAAGGATTCAGACGTGAAGCTGCTGTCTGATCTTAAGAAGAGTCCACATTGTAGACTGGAGACTCTGAGGTCAGTAGAGGGTTGGAGTCAGTCCATGCTGGTTTCAGCAGTATTGTACCAAACACAGATCCACAGGCTTCAGGATTGGACGAGAGAGAGAGAGCAGTCAGCCAATCAGACGAGTCAGAAGCTTGTTGTGATTGTGTGTTTGAGTCGATGTGTTGTTCACGTCTACAGGAAGTGAAGCTTGTTAACAGCTGACGGCATCATCAGATGTTTAGAGACAGTGGTCCTCATTCATCAAGCTATCAAACTATTGATCAGTTCATCTTTGTCACAGCTCTGAGATCAGTCTGACTGAAGCCTGCACATCACTGCTCTCACTTCATAGAACCAGCGTTACATGCAGCCAATCATCAATCATGGCTGAAATAACCACTAGTGCTGCTTTGTACACGTTGAGGAAGTCCCAGATATCTGAAACCAAACTCCATCATGTGTGGTTCATGACATCATCTGGAGGCTGTATTCACTGTATCTATCCAGACACTCGTCGGCTGCTTTACTACAGCTGTATGAACCCAAAACAAACAGATTCAGCTGTGATTTAAGTTCAACAAACATTCAAAGGATGCTGAAATAACGATGTGATGATGTTGATTTGTAAAAAGTCTGAATTCATGCTTTGTCAGGTCTGTCCACAAGATGACAAGCAAACAACTGTTAAAATGGTTGTTTTCTGAATGGAGTCTGGATCAATAGATGCTATGCTATGCTAACATCGTAGCTGCTCCATCATCTCGGTGTAAATAGGTCAGCGTGGTTATTGTTTGTACCGTAGACAGTCTGTGGTTCATACTCATACATTCATACACATCGTCTGGTCTCTGTATGAGGTATCGTAGAGCTCTGGGTGAACACAGACGGATTCAATATGTTTATCCTCCATTTCTGATTCAACAGCGTCAGGACGTCAGCGATGAAGGAGGAGAATCTCAACGCTGAACGGCTTTAACGACACAGCCTCACGTGCATCTCTTACTCCATTGGAAATATTTAAATTTGCATCGCGTCTTTCGCCTCATTGGCTCAAATGTACGTCTATTAGTGACTTTGCATTTACTTTGTATGTAATCGCGTCACTGAAACATCAGCTTGGCGTTTGTTGTGAACGCAGCATAACAGGGTTGAATCCATCTTTACAGTGAGCAGTGAACACCTCTCTGGTTCTGCAGTCATGATGCGTTCAGGACTCTCAGCACTTTATTTCAGTGGAACCTGCAGAGTCAACAGACTGGAGGCCCAACGTGTCTGCAGGTGTGTGAGCTTGGAGCTCAGTGTAGGTTAACATGAGAGCTGAGAGGAAGCTGCTCTTTCTACTGGATGTGCTGCGTCACTGACTGACGGCTGATGAAGGGAGTCTCTGTAAACACTCATTCATCTCTTCTCTTGTCTTCTTCTTCTCTCATCAGGTGGTGGTCTCTGTAAGCTGAGTCCTGATGATCCAGAGAGCATCTGGAGACTGGAGACTGCTCCATCACCTCCACCTGGATTTTATTTAGTGTACCAAACACCAGAAGACTTTTAAAGACTAAAGTCTGACTCCCTCTCACATATACAGACATTGGGCCTCATATAACAACAGATGTACTCTTGTTTAGGGCTCGAGGACCTTTTGAAATTCAGATTATTTTTGTTGGGGTTCATATTTGTTGTCTGCCGCTTCAGCTCAAACTCCCGTGAGCTGGAATGAGGTAGAAAAATGAAACTTGGAACAATAACTGGAAATGATGTCCATGTGCTTCTCAAGACATAGAACTCCGATCGGCCACATGGTGGCGCTGTAATTAACGTCACAAAATGTGATTTTTGAAAAGCCACGCCCCTCACACCAGAAGTCATTGACTGGATATTTGATTTGTTTCATGATAATGTTCAACCACATTTGTAAAACTATTGTGAAAACGCTGAACAGGGGCACCACCAGTAGTAATGATGTGCACGCTGCTTTCAGCTATTTTAAGTACGGAGTAAAGTTAAACTGTCACTAAAATTCTGTTGAAATACGTTCACTATACAGTGTATAGTATGGTGAACGTATTCTACCATCATTTTGAACAGAATTCAGCTGTTCACAGAGTCACAGGGTTAAAGAACTCCGACTCACAAAAAGAGGTTTTATTGTGAGCAGCAGGAGACTTGACTCTGTAATGTTGGTGTAGCCCCGCCCACCTATCAACTCGTATAAAAGCACCGCCTACTGACCAATCAGAGCTCAGTACGTGGATCGTTAGGAAATATTGAACCAATAAGAAGAAGTTAAGTCATAAAAGTAACAAAGTTCAAACTGCTGAATGCAGAAAGAACAGCTGGCAATAAATCACAGACTGTGAATGATGACATGAACAGATTCACAACATCACTGTCTCATCTAGAGCACAACATCTACTACATGTGTGTATTCTGCTACGTTAATGTGCTGCAGATGTATTCTGATGACATGAATGACGATATTTGAGTCTTATTCTTTCAGTTGTAACCCCGGCGCTGTGAAACAGACTTGGCTTGTTTTCTTTCGTTCTATTTCAGACTCATGAAGTCTTGATGCATTTAAGTTTTATTCTACTCTGTGAGTTACTGTTGATTTCTCTCCTATCAATGAATCTCTCATGACTTTACTTCTTTGATTTCTATTATTACTGAGTGGTCATTTAATGATGATGTTTAAGTGACTTTCAGTCATTTATCGATGTGATATCCGACATGCTCTGTGAATTATAATTGGTTGAGATGATTTCATGAGATAATCTTGGCTTGACACACTTTGCTCTGATCTTTGTCAGTCAGCAAAGGAAACAGGATGTAAGGTCAGATGCTGTAACCATGCTAACTGTTTAGGAGACACGCTGACTGATGTTCCACCAGGAAGACCAGACAGCAACCTTAGAAATAATTGCTAACCAAAAGAAGTCTGTCATGAACTGTAAGATACGTAAACGGCTTCATCCAGTGATTTACTAATGTTTAGTTGTCGACCATATATGGACCAGGAAGTTAACGATGCTCCAAGTAAAAAGGTAGAAATAGGAGGAGACTACAAACAATCAGGGCTTTTGGGGTTTATTCAGGTGCTCCTAGCTTGGAGTCTTTTTGACGAGGATTATTTGGTGATTTGAACTTTTGAATTTTGCCTTTTTCTTTTATTTGCTTTTCATATTATCCTTCTTTTGTAACTTTGAATCTTCTTTTTATTGTAAAAACCAAATAAAACTGGTTTGTATTTTGTACATTCCAACCAAAGCCCAGTGTTGCTGGTCTCTGAGGGTGTCTGCGTAGTCTCCATGAGGTCAGAGAGCTCTTCTCCTGAGAGGCTGGCAGCAGTGCATGATTGATATGAATATGAACAACAGACCTGCTACAAGCTGAGCTTAAATGCTGTTCTTCAGTCTGATGTGATTTACTAACTTGGTCGGCTCAGATAGTTTTCATGCTCTGCTGGTTTATCATGCTTGGTGTTCATGTGATTACAGGACTTACACATCACTGTTGTGTCTTTGGTGAAGCAGTAGGGGTCAGATTGGTGCCTGATTTGAGGGTGTTAGGGTCAGAGTCCTGAAGCTGACCTTCATAACCGAGGGAGGATCCCAACCCCACAGGGTTCCTCCTCCTGTGGTGGCCTTTTAAACAGGTCCATCCTGGACTACTTCCAGTCCTCCACCACCTGTTGCGCACACGAGCCGTTGATATCGGGGATGTCGTGGAGGCCGACTTCATAGTCTGTAATAAGTGACACAACAGCAACTAGTGTTTTAGGAAGGAAGCCTTTAAGTTGTCCATAAGAATGCAGGTCTGACTACGAACCCACCTTGACCCGAGGGTGTTCTGTCAGTAAAGTTAGTAAAGCCAGAGAATAGGCCAGACTGCAACAGATGCTCATAGTGAGCTGAAGGCGTTCGTAAATAAAACTCCTTCTCACACTTTGGTGTTGATGGAGGATTCACCGTTTACGTATATAAACTGGGATTGATCTGATAAATAGGACTAAAACCAGCCTAGTGTGGTTCCTTTAATGCCAATCAAATGTTCTAGTCTCTCTAATTTTCACCAGTTGTGTCTCTGTGCTATGATGCTCTCTAAATCCTGACTGAAAATTCTCAAATAAACTATTGTCATGTAGAAAGTCACACTGATTTGGGACTACATTCTCAGGGATCCTAGAGAGGAAGGGAAGGTTAGAGATCGGTCTCTCGTTAGCCAAGTCCAGTGGACAAAGAACTAGAATAACCCTTCAGAGATCTATTGTTGTTCAGCACGCAGTAATACTTAACTTTTTACGACATGAGTAATCTTCACTGCCTTATCAATGAATCCTCAAGACTACGTGCTTTGCATGCATTATTGATATTTATTGCAGGACACGCAGGGGCAAAGCAACAGCTCATAAAACGTCCATTGCTTCAATTCATTACAGTCTGATCATTATATTAATTTATTACTGGGTGAAAGTCCTTTTTTGTAGAATAGATCCTTTGTGGTGTAGGAGGAGATGACTCACCAGGCCTTGGCGGGACACCTGACTCCTACTACCAGGTGTCCCGTGCAACGGTCACACGTTCTAAACTGAAGGTAGGCCCCTCCCCCGCTCCTGGAGGTAGACCTTTTTGTTTTAACGAAGAACGAGGAACCTCAGAAGTTTGCCCAGACTGAGGGATCCTCGCCGGCGACGAACAGATTCACCAAAATCTGTCGCCCGAAGTCATCACGGATCAAAAGGACACGGCCAGCAGAACCGTAGCCTCCAGGGAAATACGGCTCGGTCTCTCTCAGAGGTAATTATTGTACTTTATACTGTACTACATCTCAGAGGTACATGTTGTACTTCATACTGTACTACAGCTCAGTTACATAATGTACTTTTTACTGTACTACATCTCAGAAGAGCATATTGTACTTTTTACTGTACTACATCTCAGAAGAGCATATTGTACTTTTTACTGTACTACATCTCAGAGGTACATGTTGTACTTTTTACTGTACTACATCTCAGAGGTACATGTTGTACTTTATACTGTCCTACATCTCAGTTACATAATGTACTTTTTACTGTACTACATCTCAGAAGAGCATATTGTACTTTTTACTGTACTACATCTCAGAGGTACATATTTTACTTCTTACTGTACTACTTCGCAGGTACATGTTGTACTTTTTACTGTACTACAGCTCAGGTACATATTGTACTTTTTACTGTACTACATCTCAGAGCTACATATTGTACTTTATACTGTACTACATCTCAGAAGTACATATTGTATGTTTTACTGTACTACAGCTCAGGTACATATTGTACTTTTTACTGTACTACAGATCAGAAGAGCATATTGTACTTTTTACTGTACTACATCTCAGAGGTACATGTTGTACTTTTTACTGTACTACATCTCAGAGGTACATGTTGTACTTTATACTGTCCTACATCTCAGTTACATAATGTACTTTTTACTGTACTACATCTCAGAAGAGCATATTGTACTTTTTACTGTACTACATCTCAGAGCTACATATTGTACTTTATACTGTACTACATCTCAGAAGTACATATTGTATGTTTTACTGTACTACAGCTCAGGTACATATTGTACTTTTTACTGTACTACAGATCAGGTACATATTGTACTTTATACTGTACTACATCTCAGAGGTACATATTGTACTTTATACTGTACTACATCTCAGAAGTACATATTGTACTTTTTACTTTACTACAGCTCAGGTACATATTGTACTTTTTACTGTACTACAGCTCAGGTACATATTGTACTTTTTACTGTACTACAGATCAGGTACATATTGTACTTTATACTGTAATACATCTCAGAGGTACATATTGTACTTTATACTGTACTACATCTCAGAAGTACATATTGTACTTTTTACTGTACTACAGATCAGGTACATATTGTACTTTATACTGTAATACATCTCAGAAGTACATATTGTACTTGATACTGTACTACATCTCAGAAGTACATATTGCACTTTTTACTGTACTACATCTCAGAGGTACATATTGTACTTTGTATTGTACTACATCTCAGAAGTACATATTGTACTTTTTACTGTACTACATCTCAGTTATATATTGTACTTTATACTGTACTACATCTCAGAAGTACCTATTGTACTTTTTACTGTACTACATCTCAGTTATATATTGTACTTTGTACTGTGCTACATCTCAGAGGTACATATTGTACTTTATACTGTACTATATCTCAGAAGTACATATTGTACTTTTTACTGTACTACAGCTCAGAGGTACATATTGTACTTTGTATTGTACTACAACTCAGAAGTACATATTGTACTTTTTACTGTACTACATCTCAGAGTTACATATTGTACTTTATACTGTACTACATCTCAGGTACATATTGTACTTTTTACTGTACTACAGCTCAGAGGTACATATTTTACTTCTTACTGTACTACTTCGCAGGTACATGTTGTACTTTTTACTGTACTACAGCTCAGGTACATATTGTACTTTTTACTGTACTACATCTCAGAGCTACATGTTGTACTTTATACTGTACTACATCTCAGAAGTACATATTGTATGTTTTACTGTACTACAGCTCAGGTACATATTGTACTTTTTACTGTACTACAGATCAGAAGAGCATATTGTACTTTTTACTGTACTACATCTCAGAGGTACATGTTGTACTTTTTACTGTACTACATCTCAGAGGTACATGTTGTACTTTATACTGTCCTACATCTCAGTTACATAATGTACTTTTTACTGTACTACATCTCAGAAGAGCATATTGTACTTTTTACTGTACTACATCTCAGAGCTACATATTGTACTTTATACTGTACTACATCTCAGAAGTACATATTGTATGTTTTACTGTACTACAGCTCAGGTACATATTGTACTTTTTACTGTACTACAGATCAGGTACATATTGTACTTTATACTGTACTACATCTCAGAGGTACATATTGTACTTTATACTGTACTACATCTCAGAAGTACATATTGTACTTTTTACTGTACTACAGCTCAGGTACATATTGTACTTTTTACTGTACTACAGCTCAGAAGTACATATTGTATGTTTTACTGTACTACAGCTCAGGTACATATTGTACTTTTTACTGTACTACAGATCAGAAGAGCATATTGTACTTTTTACTGTACTACATCTCAGAGGTACATGTTGTACTTTTTACTGTACTACATCTCAGAGGTACATGTTGTACTTTATACTGTCCTACATCTCAGTTACATAATGTACTTTTTACTGTACTACATCTCAGAAGAGCATATTGTACTTTTTACTGTACTACATCTCAGAGCTACATATTGTACTTTATACTGTACTACATCTCAGAAGTACATATTGTATGTTTTACTGTACTACAGCTCAGGTACATATTGTACTTTTTACTGTACTACAGATCAGGTACATATTGTACTTTATACTGTACTACATCTCAGAGGTACATATTGTACTTTATACTGTACTACATCTCAGAAGTACATATTGTACTTTTTACTGTACTACAGCTCAGGTACATATTGTACTTTTTACTGTACTACAGCTCAGGTACATATTGTACTTTTTACTGTACTACAGATCAGGTACATATTGTACTTTATACTGTAATACATCTCAGAGGTACATATTGTACTTTATACTGTACTACATCTCAGAAGTACATATTGTACTTTTTACTGTACTACAGATCAGGTACATATTGTACTTTATACTGTAATACATCTCAGAAGTACATATTGTACTTGATACTGTACTACATCTCAGAAGTACATATTGCACTTTTTACTGTACTACATCTCAGAGGTACATATTGTACTTTATACTGTACTACATCTCAGAGGTACATATTGTACTTTATACTGTCCTACATCTCAGAGGTACATATTGTACTTTATACTGTACTACATCTCAGAGGTACATATTTTACTTCTTACTGTACTACATCTCAGAGGTACATATTGTACTTTGTATTGTACTACATCTCAGAAGTACATATTGTACTTTTTACTGTACTACATCTCAGTTATATATTGTACTTTATACTGTACTACATCTCAGAAGTACCTATTGTACTTTTTACTGTACTACATCTCAGTTATATATTGTACTTTGTACTGTGCTACATCTCAGAGGTACATATTGTACTTTATACTGTACTATATCTCAGAAGTACATATTGTACTTTTTACTGTACTACAGCTCAGAGGTACATATTGTACTTTGTATTGTACTACAACTCAGAAGTACATATTGTACTTTTTACTGTACTACATCTCAGAGTTACATATTGTACTTTATACTGTACTACATCTCAGGTACATATTGTACTTTTTACTGTACTACAGCTCAGGTACATATTGTACTTTTTACTGTACTACAGCTCAGGTACATATTGTACTTTTTACTGTGCTACATCTCAGAGGTACATATTGTACTTTATACTGTACTACATCTCAGAAGTACATATTGTACTTTTTACTGTACTACAGCTCATGTACATATTGTACTTTTTACTGTACTACAGCTCAGGTACATATTGTACTTTTTACTGTACTACAGCTCAGGTACATATTGTACTTTTTACTGTACTACAGATCAGGTACATATTGTACTTTATACTGTAATACATCTCAGAGGTACATATTGTACTTTATACTGTACTACATCTCAGAAGTACATATTGTACTTTTTACTGTACTACAGATCAGGTACATATTGTACTTTATACTGTAATACATCTCAGAAGTACATATTGTACTTGATACTGTACTACATCTCAGAAGTACATATTGCACTTTTTACTGTACTACATCTCAGAGGTACATATTGTACTTTGTATTGTACTACATCTCAGAAGTACATATTGTACTTTTTACTGTACTACATCTCAGTTATATATTGTACTTTATACTGTACTACATCTCAGAAGTACCTATTGTACTTTTTACTGTACTACATCTCAGTTATATATTGTACTTTTTACTGTACTACATCTCAGTTATATATTGTACTTTTTACTGTACTACATCTCAGAAGTACATATTTTACTTCTTACTGTACTACATCTCAGAGGTACATATTGTACTTTGTATTGTACTACATCTCAGAAGTACATATTGTACTTTATACTGTACTACATCTCAGAGTTACATATTGTACTTTTTACTGTACTACATCTCAGAGTTACATATTGTACTTTTTACTGTACTACATCTCAGGTACATATTGTACTTTTTACTGTACTACAGCTCAGAGTTACATATTGTACTTTATACTGTACTACATCTCAGAGTTACATATTGTACTTTATACTGTACTACATATCAGAGGTAATTATTGTACTTTATACTGTACTACATCTCAGAGGTACATATTGTACTTTATACTGTACTACATCTCAGAGTTACATATTGTACTTTATACTGCACTACATCTCAGAGGTAATTATTGTACTTTGTACTTAGTGTGGTAAAGGATCTGAATACTTCTTACACCACTGAGTACAAGTCGCTCTTGTACTCAAGTGCAGTCCTCGAGAAAATATCCTTTAAATGTTACTTTTCTTTTGAAGAAAACGTTTGACAAAATATAACAGGTGTTTAAGTTTGAAAGAAAGGAATCAAATCACAGACATGCAGCCTCGTAACTTCTCCTGGAGTTTGATACAGATCTGAGGAAACACTTGAGCGGTGAGGAGCGGACACGGAGAGGATCTCTGCTGGATGTTGGACTCTTTGGATGACGTCAAGTCCGTCCAGGTGTGGCCGCTCTACCTGAGGCTGCGCGGCTTCAACTGCACATTATTTATTCAGGGTTAAAGTGCATCGGGACGCTGCGTGTTGATGGCAGATCAACATGCCGGAGCTCAGCTCATGAAGGTAAAGTGTGTTTCTGTGAGTATAAATTAAGGTAAAGTGTGTTTCTGTGAGTATAAATTAAGGTAAAGTGTGTTTCTGTGAGTATTAATGAAGGTAAAGTGTGTTTCTGTGATTATTAATGAAGGTAGAGTGTGTTTCTGTGAGTATTAATGAAGGTAAAGTGTGTTTCTGTGAGTACTAATGAAGGTAAAGTGTGTTTCTGTGAGTATTAATGAAGGTAAAGTGTGTTTTTGTGAGTATTAATGAAGGTAAAGTGTGTTTCTGGGAGTATTAATGAAGGTAAAGTGTGTTTCTGTGATTACTAATGAAGGTAAAGTGTGTTTCTGTGAGTATAAATTAAGGTAAAGTGTGTTTCTGTGAGTATAAATGAAGGTAAAGTATGTTTCTGTGAGTATAAATGAAGGTAAAGTGTGTTTTTGTGAGTATTAATGAAGGTAAAGTGTGTTTTTGTGAGTATTAATGAAGGTAAAGTGTGTTTCAGTGAGTATTAATGAAGGTAAAGTGTGTTTCTGGGAGTATTAATGAAGGTAAAGTGTGTTTCTGTGAGTATAAATGAAGGTAAAGTGTGTTTCTGGGAGTATACAGCAATGATCGTGCACATTTGTTAACTGAACAGATATGAGGAACTGCAGTGAGAGGTCAAAGGTTCCTAAAGATAAGACTGAGCATATGATCAAAGAAATAACACGTGATATGGTTTATGATGAACACGTGATATGGTTTATGATGAACACGTGATATGGTTTATGATGAACACGTGATATGGTTTATGATCGTAGGAAAGATTTGGGATAATCTAAGTACACAACTCAACAAAATATGAAATTCTGCAGTTTGAGTCATTTCTAAAAAAGAAACATTTTATTTACCACACATTGAAAACATAAAATACAACAAATACATTAAAAACAACATCGAATACAACATTACAATACAGTCATTTAGCAGACGCTTTTATCCAAAGCGACTTACAATAAGTGTATTCAACATCGGTATCAAGAGAACTAGTAGAAGTCCTGAGTGCATCTCCTTCTTTAAACAAGCATCTAAGAGCATAAACCAGAGCAAAAGTACAGAAACAAACTAGTATGAATACAATCAGTGCTGAGTGGAAGGCTCAGGGTCGTACTTCTTGAAGAGGTGAGTTTTCAGGGAGAAGGGAGGAAGTAGGAGTGAAGAGAAAGTTTCAAAGAGTTTTTTAGGATTTTACAGCAGAAGAAAGCAGCTTTAGCAGTAGATAGAGAGGAAGGAAAATTGGAAAGAAGAGATTGGAAGTTAAGAAGGTCCTCCGGGAGTTTGCCTTTTCTCCATCGACGCTCAGCCTCTCTTAGTCTATCAGTACGCACTGAGTCCGACAGCCATGGGGCAGGTGGAGTTGGCCCTGCAGACCTGGAGGTGAAGGGACAGAGGTTGTCCAAAGAAGAGGAAAGGGTGCCGAGGAGAAGATCAGTGTCAGTATCAGGGGATAGCAGAGACAAGGACTCAGGGAGAGCAGAGGTAACAGAAGAGGAAAGATCAGCGAGGGAGCGGAGATGACTACAGGGAGAATCCATGTGGGTAGATGGAGGAAGTACGGGGGGAGAGGAGAGAGAGTAGGACATGAAATAGTAGTCAGAGAGCTGGAGGGGAGTGATGGAGAGGTTAGCAGTAGAACAGTGTCTAGTGAAGATAAGATCCAGCTGGTTGCCGGCCTTGTGGGTAGGACGAGAAGAGGAGAGGTAGAGGTTAAAGGAGGAGAGGAAGGAAAGAAGAGGATCTAACTTATCAGTCTGGATGTTGAAGTCGCTGAGCAGGATGAGTGCGGAGCCATCGTCATGGAAGTGTGAGACTAATGTGTCGAGCTCTTCCAGGAACTCACCAAGTGGGCGATACACAACAGCAATGGTGAGCTTGACTGGATAAGTGACCGTAACAGCATGAAATTCAAAAGAGGACGGGGAAAACTGTGGAACAGAGACAAGAGAGGATCTCCATTTTGGGGAAATTAGCAGGCCAGTACCAGCACCTCGCAGCTCTGGGAGTGTGAGAGAAAGAGTACACGTCTGACAGAGCTGAGGGTGTGGTGGTGTTTTCTGGTGTGATCCAGGTCTCAGTTAGAGCAAGAAAGCTGAGGGAGAGAAAGGAAGCGTAGCCTGAGATCAACTCAGCTTTCGGCACTGCCGACTGGCAATTCCAAAGCCCCCCTACCGCTTGCTCGCCATGAGCTGAGAGAGTAGGATAGATGAGGTTAGTGGAGTCACGGCACCTGGGAGTGATCCAATGTCTACGTGACCACCGGGCAGAGGAACGGACAGAAACAGGATGCAAACACGTGTTCGACAACAGAAACCCCGTAAGTACACGCTCGAGAAGTCTTAGCTTGAAAAAGTCGCCCTGTTGCCTTTGTTGGCCTGACGCTTCCAGCCTCCAGCAGTGCTTAAGGACAGCAATCTACTGATTGCTCATTGTCTGCCAGGAGTGGAAGCCAAGCCTCTCCCACGTCACAGAGCAATCACAGAGCAATCGGCCAGCTGGACCTCTAATCACACCTGGCTCACACACACAAAGACTGCAGACAGTTCTAACACTGAACCAGGCAAGGTAGCTCAAACAAAACGTGTACAAACTAGAATAGTGTACTTAGTCTATTCCAGCTGAGTCTAGTAGTTCAATATCCCTCCAGTTAGTTGAATACACACTGGAGTGAAATCTTGACTGGACTGATTATAAATATCCTTGAGATGTGGAAGCCAAGCCTCTCCCACTGCACAGAGCAATCACTGAGCACAACATTAAATACAAAATGATTACAACATTAAATAATAAAATTCCTCCTGTTTCTCTTTATCTTCCTCCTCCTCCTCCTCCTCATGGAGGTCAAACCGTCAGTAGCAGACTGACCGTTGTAGTTTCATTCTGATTCAAAGCGACACACTCTGATCTGTGGACTCTGAGGTTTTCTCTTTATTTTCTCTTTGATTTGCGTGAAATCAGCTGATCAGAGAAGCTGCTGGAGACTCGTTTTCATGCAGCGACGTGATTGGATGAAAAGCCGCAACTCAAACTCGTTAAACTAAAAGAAGTCTGTCGGGTTTTTGCATTTAGATTCCTGAAGTTTTGTCTGAAACACAAACTGTTTCTGCTCAAACATTTCATTTAACTTAATTTATTTAACTGTTGTTGAAGCATTGAAATGATTTTTAACTTGTTTATCAACTCAAATATCTTCTGGTTTGTGATGTTATTTATTTTGTACATATTCTATGAACTTGGTCACTTTTATACAGGAGGCCTTTGACCTCTCAATGTCTCCACTTCACTATTTAACACAAAATCAAATTACATTTAACATCTTCCTCACTATTATTCAGATCATCCTCCTCAGGTTGTACATTGTTGTTGTTTATTTTATTTTTGATTTGTCTGATTTTCTGATGGCTCATCACTGCAGCAGTCGAGTCTCAAGTCTCAGATTGTCTTTGAATGCATCGTAAAGAAGAAAATAGTTTGTGAAGAAAAGATAAGATATAACTTTATTAATCCAGAAGTATATTCTTTCATTAAAGATTACAGCAGAAGAAAAACAGTGGAATAAACAATAGAGTAACAATTATTAAGTGGAGAAGAAGTCATTCTGACACCTTTGGGAAACAGAATTCAACTAAAATAGAAGAAGTAAAATACAAGAACAAAGGCAAGGCAAGGCAAGTTTATTTGTGTAGCACATTTCAACAACAAGGTAATTCAAAGTGCTTCACATAAAACCATTAAAAGCATCAAAACACAAGGCAAAAGAAAAGGAGATTTCAAAAACAATTAAAAAACAGTGTAAGAAATAAAATACAGTAGTAAAATGCAGAAATGCAGGAAATTGATTAATATATGAATTGAATGTTGTTCAATTAAAGGCAGCAGCAAACAGAAAAGTCTTCAATCTTGATTTAAATGAGCTGAGGGTCTCAGCAGACCTGCAGCTTTCTGGACTTTGTTCCAGATATGTGGAGCAGAACAACTGAACGCTGCTTCTCCATGTTTAGTTCTGACTCTGGGAACAGAAAGTAGACCGGTCCCAGACGACCTGAGGGGTCGGGATGGTTCACGATGTAACCAAGTGGAACTGACGGTGTAACTAGTGGGTCCGTCGTGAGTCCACCTGCTTTCTCTCCCACAACAAGCGGAGCCGTATGGTGAGGCCGCATACGTTGCGTCAGTAGCGCAGTGTCGGAGAGGCGTCAGTTACGGAGGGGACAGCGTGTGTTTGGGGGATGGCTGTTTCAGGTATATTCATTTTATGTATTTCATGTGCTGGGGAAATTCAGTATAATTAAGGGATATGTAAAGGTGTATTTGTGTTATTTTAGAGTTTCCTGAGCAGTGCACCCAACGGTAGCTGGGGGGGAATCCAAGTGGGGGTGGCTGGGTTGCTGAACAGGTGGGTGGAAGGATAATCTTTTGGGTTGGTTTTCTGGTTATTGGCAGTTATTGGTGAGTACTTATGTTTTTGTTTTCATTTCTTTTCTAGTTAGTGGGACGCTGCCTTGGTCTTTTTGTTTTGTTTATTTGGCTTTAAATTGTTTATCTATCTTATCGCCTGGTCTGTGGACTCCTCCTGCCTGCTAACCCAGCTGTCACTGGTTACTCCACATAGGTTGGACCAATAAAGCATTTATATTTTTATAACACTGCTTCCTGTGTGTATGTGCCTTTACGGTGTTGTGAACCGGATCTCTGTGGTAACTAGGTGCTACAATAAGGTAGCAGCAGATCGGAGATGTATTTTGGCCCTAAACCATTCAGTGCTTTGTAAACCAACAGCAGGATTTTAAAGTCAATTCTTTGTTGGACAGGAAGCCAGTGCAAAGATTAAATGCAAGAGTGAAAATACAAAGTGCATCAGAAGTGATACTAACAGCAGTGTTGGGCTCTGGCCTATGGCTTAAACATGTGCTGTGGACAAAGAGAATCGGGCCTTCACTGTTTCAAGCAAAGGTCTCATCCTGACTTGTAGTTTGATGAGAACAAGCCTCCTCTGGGTGAAATTTCACACTCAGGTGTGAATCCCCCCCCCCCCCCCCCCCCCAAATAACCATGGTAACCGCGGCAATCTCATTGGCCGAAGGCCAAGAGACCCCAGGACCCCTATGGTTCAGTCACTGTTCTATAAAACTGTTTTTAGTTCACACTTCTAAGCTTTCCCCCTTCGACCTCGGTTGAGTTAGGGAGCACGCAAACGCTCTCTTCGCTCGGACACCCCCGTCCAGGCCACAGAAGAACCAGCTTTCCCCCCACGAGGGAGCCCCTCGAACCCTCATCAAACCCTGACAGGTCACGAGCCATTTCGCTGGACGAAACAGCCCGCGATAACGAATCTGCATCAGCATTCGTTCAGTGCTTTCTGCTTCTTTTTATTTTGTGCACAAACCGGCACAGAGGAGCCGACGAAGCCTCGCTCCTCTCCTGACCGATGATTACCGGGAGACCTACGGACAACGTCGTCTCAGCCGAAGTTAAACTGTCCTCCCTGCAGCGAGTACAGATCGGACCTGCGTTTGCTCCCGAGCCACGCCAACGGACCGAAGCCGCACCAGCAACGCCATGCGACACACAGCGCCCGCTGCAAAGCCGCGCTGCAAGCAGCCCCCCCCCTGTCCCCCTTCCCGACGAGGAAGACGGACCACTTTGCTCACAAACACTTCCACGTTGCAACGAAGCATCTACAAGTAAGGTTCTTGGCATTTGGGCATAGCTTAGCTTAAATTAACGTAAGTTTAATTCAGGCCATTCATTTATATGTTGATATCCCCGTGTTTTTGTGTGTTTAAATTACTGTCGCGTGATATCGAGATATTGCGCAATCATTACGGAACAGAGAAGTTCCGTTGTATTTGTGTATCAACTATGACTGTTTGCTTGGGATTTATTTGATTTCTTTTCATTCATTGTCTTCCACTCCGGGTGGAAGTTCTCTTTTCATTAACTCGACTCGGTGAGTGAGCTGAGGTGCGTGGTTTATCACGGCATAAGTTACCGGCAGTTCAAAGACGACAGCGGTATATTTATGCATGATAGAACCAGCAAGCAGGCTCCCTACCACATCGCACGCCGAAGCGTGATTCACTTCGAGTTCTCGCTCCTTTTCCTCTTTCCTCCTTTCACGAAACACACACGTGAATTACATACAGCAGCCTAACTGCCATTTTGGTCCGCGTCACTCGACTCCGCCATCTTTGTAGTTTTTAGCTGTAGTTCTTAAGGCCCCTCCCCTTTGGCCAGCGTCACTCGACGCCGCCATCTTTGTAGTTTTTAGCGATAGCTGTAAGACTCTCCTTCCTGTTCACCCACACACACACATACACACACAGACATACACCCTCATCCATTTTATTCATTCTTTAGTTTAGGCATATAAAATTGTATGATAACGTTTGTTGGTTGCAATATTAATTGATCTGATCATTTATTATTTTGATTCAATAAACTCTGTTATACTTTCAGGAGCAGTCGTCTGTGATTACTTGTGCATATGTATTTGATAAGACTGTATGTAGTAGCCTGTGCTCGAACTTAAAAACCTTCACTGTCACTGAATGTATAGTCATACGCAGACTATTGACATTATGAGTGACTACTAATTATGAGACTTAGTTTTATCGTTTGGTTATTGGTCCCTGTTCGCAGGGTGGTGCCCCGTTTATATTAATAATCATTAATAATTGTTACATACATCAATAATTCTATTGATGTCAAGAATTCAGTTTCTTAAATGCTGATAACCCAAACACGCTCCTTTAGATCCCAACATAATGGTGCCCCGTGTGAGGCTACGTTATTCCAGTTTTGTTACAGTATATATGCACATTAATCCATAATTATTTTTGAATAATTAATTTTCCAAAAAATATTTTTTTTCGAAAAATTATTTTTTTTTCTTCTTTTGAATGATCCAAATTCCTGAAACTTATTCCCCAAAATAGGTAGGCTTTGATCTTCAAAATCTTGTCTTATTGTAATTAAATTTTTGATTTTAAATTTTGATTTTTAATCTTAATCTTTAATTCCCTTCTCGAAATTTTATTTCGTTTCCAGGTTTAATTATTCGTTTCATTTCTTAAACTAACAGCCAGCTGTGTAGTAGATTTGATCGTTATTTGTAATACCTTGCTTGTTTTCTTAAATCCCTCAAAGAAGTTACACACAGCTGTCACAGGCCCAAAGTGCTAAACCACATTAGCATTTTCGCACCTCTGGCTGCAAAGCAGTAGTGATACCTCAGAGCAGCAACAGTAGAAACGTAAGTCACAGAGCTAGACATTTCACTGTACGCCTGCATGAACCGTAACACTAACAGTAATTAACATCTAACAGTAGAAATCCTAAGTTACAGAACTAGACATTTCACTGAGAACCGTAAACACGAACAGTTTCCGTTCTAACACTAGGGAATTAACAACCACTGGGAGTCGTGCTCATTAGAGAGAATGAGCGACGAGAAATTCCCCATTCCTGGAGCTGTAGCTCCAGAAGACACCGCATTACGAGATGCGGTGGCTGATGTCCTTGGACTCACAGCAAAGGAAAGAGAGTACTTTGCAAAATACACTGCTGTCCTATGCGACGAGCAATTAGAGCAGCTTATGTAAATAACCCAGCAGGTAACAGAGAGCGCCTGATTCAGGACGTAATCGGCGAAATACTGCTCATCTACCATCAGAAAATGCAGCTGCAAGCTGCCCGAACCCGGGCACAGAGCGACGAGCAGCAACGCGAGATCTGGACACTCCGAACAGAGGTTCAGGAGCTGTCACATGACTGTAGAGCCCTACAGTCAGAAAATAGTAGCCTGCGCAGTGACCTCAAAGAGGTCAACCTAAAACTCTCTAAAGCATCAGAGAGTGATGACAAACTGAAAGCGCTTCAAGGTGTTCCAGCAACCCCGGTAGGTACCGCTACCCCCTATCGAGCCTTTCAGCCCAGTCATTTCTTGGTCTCGGCTCCCTCATTCCCCGAGACCCGAACCACCTTGCATTTCTTGAAAACGACATCCCCAACCAGGAGGAGAGAGGACCAACACCAGGTCCTAGTCGGCCCAGGTGGCTTCAAAACCACCTCAGGCGAACGCAATCCTCCACGCAGTTCACGCGCGCGACAAGAACTGACCCCATCCCCCTCAGGGAGGGAGGATGATAGTCGTTACCACCATCGCGAGTATGGAGACTCAGACGACTCGGACGGCTTAGGCCCCATCAACCTTGGAGGCCTGCATACTCGACAGATCGAGCCTCTGGCAAAAGACGTAGAGCGCTTCAATCCCGATAACCACGACTCGAGCATCGATGACTACCTAAGGGAGATCGATCGCTGCCTCCTCGACCTATCGCGCCCCTCATCGCGCGAAAAGCTAAAGCTAGTGTGGAAAACCACTGCGCGAAGCGTCCACGCTTTCATTGAAACGCTCCAGCCGAGCATCCGCGACCGCTATTCATCCCTTTGTCACGCCCTTAGGGAGGAGTACTCCTTGTACAACGACCCAGCTTCTGCCACCCTCTGCGCCTTTGCCATTTCCCAGGAAAGGCTAGAGTCTCCGAGAGACTACTTCAGGCGCTTGAGATCTGCGTACTTCCAAGGACGTAACGCCCCAGGTCTAGAAGACCATGCCTTCAAGTCGCTATTCTTGCACAATCTCCACGACAACGTGAGATACGCTGTTACGATACACTGCAGAACGAGTAACCTCACCATGCCAGAGATTAGGAAATATGCGCAACTTGCATGGAAGACACGCGGACGGCCGACAAATCGGTACGAAGACACCGCCATAGTCTTAGGCATCCAACAGTCGAGCGACTCCGACCTAGCGTCGGAAGACGACAAGAGGACTTGGCCTAGCGAGCCCTGGTCACCCCCGAGGAACAAACGACCCTGGCGGTCGAAAGACCAACGGAACCAGGGGGGTGAAAGACACCCTCAAGGACAACCCATCAGGTAACGCTGACTCGCAGCCCACCTGACTAAGCCAAGTGACCTTTCCCCCTGCTGCCAAGTCGACGTGGTAGGGGGGGGGAAGAGAACTCAGCACACTTCCGGAAACGACCACTCCCATGTTCGCACCTCGTTCTTCAACCTTCTTGGACGACCTTGCTCGCAAAGGCAATGCCCGTTATGTATATCTCTATACATATTCTTCAGTCCTACTGGGGGGTCATAACACTCTTGCTCTACTCGACTCCGGGTCAGAAACGAGCCTCATGTGTTCCCCCACCTTTTCGCATACACCTCTAGGGTGCCACAACCTTAGAGGCCCTTCGAGCACCCCTTCGAGCACCCTAGCTCGTAAAATCTTACGTCAACTAAGCCTTGTTCTCCTGCTCTCTCAGCATGAGCCACCTCCAGCTTGTTCAACGAAGCCACCGCCTTCTTTCAGCCGAGTCATCGCCCGGTTCTGTCAAGTCGCCAGTGCCGTAGGTAACTGAACTTGACCTGTGCGCCGGACCTGTCTCCATCTCTAATTAGGAGGGTGGGGGGAGGGAGATATCACCAGCCCGCCATGACACACTCCAGAGTGAAACTGTTCGCGACGTTTCCCTGAGTGCTGGCGGTAACGTGGGATATCGGCCCTCGCCACTTGAACAGCGCGAGGGGGGTGGGCTCTCTGACAACAGAAACTTAGAGAGATGTACTTCACAGGAAGTACACTCTAATCTCGCCAGTGCCGAAACCAACCGGCAGAATGGCAGCTTACTATTGACTACTAACGTTTAACTGCATGCTCCAACTCACCCTGTAGACATGCACTAACCGCTAACACAGCCAACTTCAACCAGAACAGTTGCATGACCTGAAAAACGTTCATTGCGACTGTAAACTGATGCTCCACTCTCATAGAGAACCCTTTGCATGCTTTATAGACTCTACCAGAAGTAACCAAAGAAGACATAACCTCTGCCGTAGCAGTCAGATTTAACCCAGGACCTCATCCGAGAAGGCTCAGCTGTCAACAGCTGGAGCAGCGAAAGACCAGCCTAGCTAGTCACACTAGCCGTGCTAACGAAATCTGTAAATCTGCTACCACTACTGTTATGCAACCCTCACAGGTACCTCTGGCCTATAGTCTTGGCAACGCAACTCCAATATCGATAGATTCTAAAACTTAGACACAGGACTCGCTCTAAATCTACCGATCAGAGAGAGGTAGACGCACATATCATGTACTAATAGATCCAGAAGCGACAGACTAAACTGGATTCCCTCCTATTCATAACACCACGTAGCCAACCTACGACTGCTCCGCCGACGGACTCCAGTCCTGTCTAGGAGTTGAACCAGTAACCACTGTTTGCCCCTCACCTGCTTCTTGTCTTTCTATTCTTTCCTTCTCTCTCTTTGTGTTTTGTTTTGTTTTATTTGGGTTGTTACTTTCTTTGACACTGTGCCACAATGCTAGAATATCACAACATCATAATAGCAATTGAATTATTTGGGAATAATGTTTTGCTCACCTATGATGTGAATTGTGTATGATAGTAGATGTAGGTAGAAGTAGTTAAAGTCATCTGCCCAGATGCCACCTTAGTCATCTGCCCAGATGCCAATGAACTCTGAACTTGACCACCATGAACTTGACCACTATGAACCTTGAACTCTATGAACAATGAACACTGCCTGTTTTAACCACTGCTTTTGGTCTCAGGAACACTTGGACTGTCTCACCTCTTTAGGTTTCCCCACCACATGGGTGCACATGCCAGCCCTTGGTTTGCTCTAAAGACCGAAGCCAACACCTCGCTCTTCAGAACAAAGGGGGGATGTTGGGCTCTGGCCTATGGCTTAAACATGTGCTGTGGACAAAGAGAATCGGGCCTTCACTGTTTCAAGCAAAGCTCTCATCCTGACTTGTAGTTTGATGAGAACAAGCCTCCTCTGGGTGAAATTTCACACTCAGGTGTGAATTCCCCCTCCCCCCCAAAAAACCATGGTAACCGCTGCAGTCTCATTGGCCGAAGGCCAGGAGACCCCAGGACCCCTGTGGTTCAGCCGATGTTCTATAAAACTGTTTTTAGTTCACACTTCTAGGCTTTCCCCCTTCGACCTCGGTTGAGTTAGGGAGCACGCAAACGCTCTCTTCGCCCGGACCCCCCCCCCGTCCAGGCCACAGAGAATCCAGCTTTTTCCCGTCGACCTCCGTCGAACAGGGAGCACACCACGCTCTCTTTGCTCGGACACCCCCCGTCCAGGCCACAGAAGAACCAACTTTCCCCGCCAGCGCAACGCTGGCCACGAGGAAACAACGGCCCTTCTCCCCTCATCAAACCCTGACAAGCCGTTTCGCTGGATGAAACAGCCCGCGATAACGAATCTGCTTCAGCGATCAGTTCAGCGCTTTTTGCTCCTTTTTCTTGTGGTGCACACATTCCGGCGAAGGAAAGACGACAACGCCTCCCTCCTTCACCGACGATTCCCGGTAAGACGCACGGACCACGCCGTCAGCCGAAGTTAGATCACCCTCCCTGCCGTGAGGACAGATCACGTCTGCGTTTGCTCCAGAGCGAGCTGCGCCACGACAGACCGAAACAGCGCCAGCTCAACGCCGCGCTGAGAAGCACCCCCCCCCCCTTCCTCTCGAAGAAAAAGGACAACTTTGCTCACGGACACTTCCACGTTGCAACGAAGCATCTACAAGTAAGATTCTTGGCATTTGGGCATAGCTTAGCTTAAATTAACTTAAGTTTAATTCAGGCCATTCATTTATATGTTGATATTCCCGTGTTTTTGTGTGTTTAAGACTGTCGCGTGATATTGAGGTATTACGCAATCATTACGGAGCAGAGAAGCGCCGTTGTATTTGTGTATCAACTATGACTGTTTGCTTGGGATTTATTTGATTTCTTTTCATTCATTGTCTTCCACTCCGGGTGGAAGTTCTCTTTTCATTAACTCGACTCGGTGAGTGAGCTGAGGTGCGTGGTTTATCACGGCATAAGTTACCGGCAGTTCAAAGACGACAGCGGTATATTTATGCATGATAGAACCAGCAAGCAGGCTCCCTACCACATCGCACGCCGAAGCGTGATTCACTTCGAGTTCTCGCTCCTTTTCCTCTTTCCTCCTTTCACGAAACACACACGTGAATTACATACAGCAGCCTAACTGCCATTTTGGTCCGCGTCACTCGACTCCGCCATCTTTGTAGTTTTTAGCTGTAGTTCTTAAGGCCCCTCCCCTTTGGCCAGCGTCACTCGACGCCGCCATCTTTGTAGTTTTTAGCGATAGCTGTAAGACTCTCCTTCCTGTTCACCCACACACACACATACACACACAGACATACACCCTCATCCATTTTATTCATTCTTTAGTTTAGGCATATAAAATTGTATGATAACGTTTGTTGGTTGCAATATTAATTGATCTGATCATTTATTATTTTGATTCAATAAACTCTGTTATACTTTCAGGAGCAGTCGTCTGTGATTACTTGTGCATATGTATTTGATAAGACTGTATGTAGTAGCCTGTGCTCGAACTTAAAAACCTTCACTGTCACTGAATGTATAGTCATACGCAGACTATTGACATTATGAGTGACTACTAATTATGAGAATTAGTTTTATCGTTTGGTTATTGGTCCCTGTTCGCAGGGTGGTGCCCCGTTTATATTAATAATCATTAATAATTGTTACATACATCAATAATTCTATTGATGTCAAGAATTCAGTTTCTTAAATGCTGATAACCCAAACACGCTCCTTTAGATCCCAACACATGTATATATATATATACATGTATATATACATATATATATATATATATCTCACTTTTGTTGTGTATGTTGAAGTTTACTTGATGTCCTTTTGAGGATAAATTGTATCTGAGCTTGTATCAAATCTGTGCACAATGTATTTACATATCCTGAAGAAAAGTTAGTAAAATGTTTCATTTTTTACATTTGTCTTGTTATTTGGCCAAAGGTGGTGTCTGCATACGTATGGGTACCTTATGGTCCCGGGCTGTTTATCACAGGTGGTGACCTCTGACACCTGACCACATCCCATTCCAACACCTTCGGGATGAACCGGAGCGCCGGCTGTGAGGCGGACAGCAGATTGATGCCCATGATTTAGGAATCACGTGTTCAACTGTCATCGATCATGTTCAGATACGGAGATCATGATTGGATGGTCAGCTCTACTTTTGACTTGTATCAGTGTACAGCTGCATTAGGCTGAGCATATTAGCATATTACATTTTAAAAACTCCCTCACACACACACACACACACACTCTGTCCTCAGCTGACCAGTGACTGCTAATATATGAGTCTGGGGGTGGGGGTGTAGTCAGGGCTGTCAGATCCTGTCCTGTGTGCCAAAACAAACACACCCATCACCAGGAGGTTGCAGCCAGTCGGGGAAAATGTGCAGTTTGAGTGAGAGTGACTCGTCAGAGCATTTCTGTTTAATGTCAAATTAGTTACATAATGTCACATTACAATAACCGTCTCCAACACTCAACAACACAACATGAGTCAGCTGCAGGTGAGGGAGAGGAGTGAGGAAATACAAACACCTCTGATAGGCTGACATCTACCACCTGTTGGACAGGTTTTGACGTCTCACTGGTTTTATTTTAGACTTGGGCTCTGAAGTGATGAGGGTGTGACGGCGTCCTCAGATCAAATGGACACAGACACCAGGACTGACAGGAGGACATGAGCAGCTTCTTCTCTCCAGTGTTTCCTCCACACATGACGGTGCAACGTGTCTGTAAACTGACCTGAAGTGAGTTCAGCAGGTGAGAATCCTACCAGAGGAATCTGTACATGTTTGATCATCAGGATCACTTTGATCTCTTTGTGTTGTTTCTCTGTTTAACTGAGAATAGAACGATGTTTCTAAGGATAGATTTGTTATCTGCAGTAGAACTTCTCTCTGAGATAAAGAACAATGATTTATAGAAATATAATGTTCATGTTTCTCAAGTTTCAACAGAAGTTTGTAATCTGAGTGTCTGAACTGGTCTGACAGGTTGGATCAAGCTGAGTCAACACTCTGAATGTTCACAACACAACCTGTCACAGGGTGTGGTGGAGGACTCAAAAGCAGGCCAGACAGAGTAGTGTGAAGCAGGTATTTAATGAAGAATTAAATCAACACAGGAAACTTACAGGACACAACAGGGGATCCACAGACAAGACAGGAGACGAGGGGGAAAATCCAGCAGAATGAGGCAGTCGGGAAACCCGGGAACAAGACGAGCCAAACGGGCGGGTAGACATGAAAATGATCTGGCAAAGAGTGACAGAGAGGCAGAGTTCATATAGTGTCTAGAACAGGTGAAGGGAGTTGTGCTGATGAGGAGGGAGTGGCTGACCGGTAGAGTGAGGAGGGTGTGGAGCTACACAAAGACACGGAACACAGAAGACAAAGCCTGATTGGGACACAACCAGCTTAACAACCCTGACACACACTTGGTTCCACTAGTGGAGTCCTGTTTGCTCACTTCATGTCTCAACTGTCCCAGAGGACAGAACCCGTCCTAGAGGACCTGTGTGTGTGATGGTGTAGTAACAGTGGAAATGCTATAATAACCTGTAACATGTATGTAATAGACTGTAAATAAGTCACAGCATGTTAGCCGTCTTATGATCCTCCTGTTATACCTCAGAAAACATCCACAGGCCTGTAATTAATCCTCACATGTGCATTACGCAATCAAGCAACCTCCTTCATGCTCTCCTGAGAGAAACTCATTCCTATAAGCATCACTTCCTGTCACAGACCCTCTGCAGCACGCTCTATGTCAAACCCCTCTGGTGCTAACCACAGCTATTTACTGACAGTCCCTCTGAACCTCTGCTACCTCCTGCTCCTGACTATCAGCCGGTTCATTTGGGACTTTTAAACATCACATCTCTAAATAATGACTCGTTTTTATCTCAGTTTTACTTCATTTGAACATCTTGATTTGATGGTAAACTCTAAAGATCCAGTGATCACTTTAATAATCTACAGACCGTCCAGGCCTAACAGTGTTGTTATCAGAGTTACTGTCCCATGTTACATCAGCTGCTGTCACTTATTGTCTGATGAACAGCAGGACAACCTGGACTACCTCTGAAACCACAGGCACCACTTTCTTCTGTCACTCATCAAGTGTGTTTCTGTCTCATTCCATTGATTGAACTAAACTAGCAAAAGCTTCAATGCGTTTTAATTCAGTGTTCTATGTCTCATCTTGAACTCTTCAGTATTTGTTGTAATTAAAATAAATAATCAGATGTGAGCATTCTGACTGCATCAAACACTTTAACTCTTTGAGCGCTGCAGCGCGGTGGTAAAGCCCCCTGAGGTGAACTTGTGCTCTGTGACTTTGAGCTCCATCATTTCAATAGACTGAACACGATGCACACTGCTGATCCATTGATCTGCATGTAGAGAGCGTGTCTAAGAGCTTCATGTCATGTCTTTACTGACACTGCTCCAGGATCAGATCCAACATCCAGAGTGTCTCCAGTGTCTCATGTGAGCTGCACTTTGTATCTGAAACAGGAGCACTGAGTTTGATCCGAGTCCTTCAGTTTGATGGTCTGTTGGTGATAACATGAGATGTTCACGTGTTTCTTCTGCTTCTTCATCGTCATGTGATCTTCTGCTTATTTGACGGCTTCACACTGATTCTTTTGACTGTAAACTTTTAGAAGCTGCTGCTCATGAATGTTCCAACATGTAGGTTATAAATCAATATAGAAGAATGTGATTGAGGAACATGTTTCACCAAATCTTCATTCAAAATAACACTTTTATAGATAAATACATGTAAACGTCACATTGTGTCTCATCAGTGAGACGTGCATGTGATCCAAGTTGCTGCTGCTTCATTGAATCTTTCTGAACTGAGCTGATCTTCATCTCTTTAGATGGTTAGTGAGCATCATCTAGTGGACAGAGAGGAGAACTACATCACCTCACCTGTGATGTGTCTGATTGGCTCGCTGTGAGGACGTGTTATAAAGGAAAGGAAGGACTCAGTGAACACTTGATTTGATTTAAGAAAGCATAACACACATTACAATAACCGTCTCCAACACTCAACAACACAACATGAGTCAGCTGCAGGTGAGGGAGAGGAATGAGGAAATACAAACACCTCTGATAGGCTGACATCTACCACCTGTTGGACAGGTTTTGACGCACTGTCCTCACATGTGCATTACGCAATCAATCAACCTCCTTCATGCTCTCCTTTAAGTGGCTGATTGTCAGTAAATATGTACAGCATGATCATTATTCTTTCATCACATGACTTTAAAATGTAAGAATAATCGTATTTTGAAACAATGTCTTTTGTATCTTGACAGAGAGGACAGATGGAGACAACTAAAGAGCTCTTGGACACTTTGGAGAAGTTAGGAGACGACCAGTTTAAAACATTCAAGTGGTTTTTGGAGGAGGTCATAGAAGACTTCCCAGCAATCCCAAAGAGTCAACTGGAGAATGCAGACCGGATGGACACAGTGGATCAGATGGTCAAGAAATACAGCAGAGACACTATGAAAGTGGCCCGAATAGTTTTAGTGAAGATTGGTGAGAATGATCTCGTGAAGAGTTTATCAAAAACCAAATCAGAACCCAAAGGTAAGTCATGGTATGAACACAAAGATCAAACTTACATCTCACAAAGACTTTAAACGTAAAACAGCGAGTTGCACTTTGGCTTTCAGAAGAAACTACCAAACACACGTCCACCGGAGAAAATATGTTAAAAATTTCAGAAAAGTCAACGAAACAAAGGCAGACAATCCTGTTTCTGTTGCCTCTAATGTTTAGAAGTAGCACACTGGTGTGACTGTAAGATGCTGCTTGGACGTCATTGATTCCCTCTGTAATGAAGTAATAAACCTTCTGGTTATTTGCAGACCACAGAGTTCATGCACACATGAAGCACAACATGTCAGTTGATGTTAAATGATACAAAGTCATTCTACAATCGTTAACCTATTCAGAGCCTTTAGTTATCAAATGAGATAAATATATTTCATTGATACAGAAATGTGTACACTTGTTAGAAATGACTCACATTCACTGAAACAACCCCTCATTGATTTTTATCTTTGTTTTATTCATCCAGATATTCTGGAAGAAGACGAAGAAGGAGAAGAAGAAGAAGAAGAAGGAGAAGAAGGAGGAAAAGAAGAAGGAGAAGAAGGAGAAGGAGGAGAAAAAGAAGGAGAAGGAGAAGGAGAAGGAGAAGAAGGAGAAGAAGAAGAAGGAGAAGAAGGAGAAGAAGGAGAAGGAGAATAAGAAGGAGAAGAAGGAGAAGAAGAAGAAGAAGAAGAAGGTCAGCGTGGTTATTGTTTGTACCGTAGACAGTCTGTGGTTCATACTCATACATTCATACACATCGTCTGGTCTCTGTATGAGGTATCGTAGAGCTCTGGGTGAACACAGACGGATTCAATATGTTTATCCTCCATTTCTGATTCAACAGCGTCAGGACGTCAGCGATGAAGGAGGAGAATCTCAACGCTGAACGGCTTTAACGACACAGCCTCACGTGCATCTCTTACTCCATTGGAAATATTTAAATTTGCATCGCGTATTTCGCCTCATTGGCTCAAATGTACGTCTATTCGTGACTTTGCATTTACTTTGTATGTAATCGCGTCACTGAAACATCAGCTTGGCGTTTGTTGTGAACGCAGCATAACAGGGTTGAATCCATCTTTACAGTGAGCAGTGAACACCTCTCTGGTTCTGCAGTCATGATGCGTTCAGGACTCTCAGCACTTTATTTCAGTGGAACCTGCAGAGTCAACAGACTGGAGGCCCAACGTGTCTGCAGGTGTGTGAGCTTGGAGCTCAGTGTAGGTTAACATGAGAGCTGAGAGGAAGCTGCTCTTTCTACTGGATGTGCTGCGTCACTGACTGACGGCTGATGAAGGGAGTCTCTGTAAACACTCATTCATCTCTTCTCTTGTCTTCTTCTTCTTCTCTCATCAGGTGGAAGTGATCTCTGTCAGCTGAGTCCTGATGATCCAGAGAGCATCTGGAGACTGGAGACTGCTCCATCACCTCCACCTGGATTTTATTTAGTGTACCAAACACCAGAAGACTTTTAAAGACTAAAGTCTGACTCCCTCTCACATATACAGACATTGGGCCTCATATAACAACAGATGTACTCTTGTTTAGGGCTCGAGGACCTTTTGAAATTCAGATTATTTTTGTTAGGGTTCATATTTGTTGTCTGCCGCTTCAGCTCAAACTCCCGTGAGCTGGAATGAGGTAGAAAAATGAAACTTGGAACAATAACTGGAAATGATGTCCATGTGCTTCTCAAGACATAGAACTCCGATCGGCCACATGGTGGCGCTGTAATTAACGTCACAAAATGTGATTTTTGAAAAGCCACGCCCCTCACACCAGAAGTCATTGACTGGATATTTGATTTGTTTCATGATAATGTTCAACCACATTTGTAAAACTATTGTGAAAACGCTCAACAGGGGCACCACCAGT
Source organism: Melanostigma gelatinosum (assembly GCF_949748355.1). Classification (NCBI taxonomy): domain Eukaryota; kingdom Metazoa; phylum Chordata; class Actinopteri; order Perciformes; family Zoarcidae; genus Melanostigma; species Melanostigma gelatinosum. Next base: position 27,329,978 of record NC_136638.1, read on the forward strand.
AGTAATGATGTGCACGCTGCTTTCAGCTATTTTAAGTACGGAGTAAAGTTAAACTGTCACTAAAATTCTGTTGAAATACGTTCACTATACAGTGTATAGTATGGTGAACGTATTCTACCATCATTTTGAACAGAATTCAGCTGTTCACAGAGTCACAGGGTTAAAGAACTCCGACTCACAAAAAGAGGTTTTATTGTGAGCAGCAGGAGACTTGACTCTGTAATGTTGGTGTAGCCCCGCCCACCTATCAACTCGTATAAAAGCACCGCCTACTGACCAATCAGAGCTCAGTACGTGGATGGTTCAGAAATATTGAACCAATAAGAAGAAGTTAAGTCATAAAAGTAACAAAGTTCAAACTGCTGAATGCAGAAAGAACAGCTGGCAATAAATCACAGACTGTGAATGATGACATGAACAGATTCACAACATCACTGTCTCATCTAGAGCACAACATCTACTACATGTGTGTATTCTGCTACGTTAATGTGCTGCAGATGTATTCTGATGACATGAATGACGATATTTGAGTCTTATTCTTTCAGTTGTAACCCCGGCGCTGTGAAACAGACTTGGCTTGTTTTCTTTCGTTCTATTTCAGACTCATGAAGTCTTGATGCATTTAAGTTTTATTCTACTCTGTGAGTTACTGTTGATTTCTCTCCTATCAATGAATCTCTCATGACTTTACTTCTTTGATTTCTATTATTACTGAGTGGTCATTTAATGATGATGTTTAAGTGACTTTCAGTCATTTATCGATGTGATATCCGACATGCTCTGTGAATTATAATTGGTTGAGATGATTTCATGAGATAATCTTGGTTTGACACACTTTGCTCTGATCTTTGTCAGTCAGCAAAGGAAACAGGATGTAAGGTCAGATGCTGTAACCGTGTTAACTGTTTAGGAGACACGCTGACTGATGTTCCACCAGGAAGACCAGACAGCAACCTTAGAAATAACTGCTAACCAAAAGAAGTCTGTCATGAACTGTAAGATACGTAAACGGCTTCATCCAGTGATTTACTAATGTTTAGTTGTCGACCATATATGGACCAGGAAGTTAACGATGCTCCAAGTAAAAAGGTAGAAATAGGAGGAGACTACAAACAATCAGGGCTTTTGGGGTTTATTCAGGTGCTCCTAGCTTGGAGTCTTTTTGACGAGGATTATTTGGTGATATGAACTTTTGAATTTTGCCTTTTTCTTTTATTTGCTTTTCATATTATCCTTCTTTTGTAACTTTGAATCTTCTTTTTATTGTAAAAACCAAATAAAACTGGTTTGTATTTTGTACATTCCAACCAAAGCCCAGTGTTGCTGGTCTCTGAGGGTGTCTGCGTAGTCTCCATGAGGTCAGAGAGCTCTTCTCCTGAGAGGCTGGCAGCAGTGCATGATTGATATGAATATGAACAACAGACCTGCTACAAGCTGAGCTTAAATGCTGTTCTTCAGTCTGATGTGATTTACTAACTTGGTCGGCTCAGATAGTTTTCATGCTCTGCTGGTTTATCATGCTTGGTGTTCATGTGATTACAGGACTTACACATCACTGTTGTGTCTTTGGTGACGCAGTAGGGGTCAGATTGGTGCCTGATTTGAGGGTGTTAGGGTCAGAGTCCTGAAGCTGACCTTCATAACCGAGGGAGGATCCCAACCCCACAGGGTTCCTCCTCCTGTGGTGGCCTTTTAAACAGGTCCATCCTGGACTACTTCCAGTCCAACTAAAGGGGTTTGAAATGTGCAGTAAATAAAAAAAAGTAAAGTTACCCGGAAGATAGCTTGCTGTGCATCAAGTTAGCAAAAATAAAAGCAGAGATGAGACTGGCTTACTTCCGTTTAAAAAAAAACAACTTTATTTTAATCTTTTTAGTCTATATTTACGTTATTAATTACGTAATTACTTCACATTACGTTACTTATATATAAAATATATAAAAGTTCTATTGATTTATATTCATAAATCAATGTATATAAATATATGTACGTCCTTTCAAATTCTTCATTGCCCCCAAAAACGTTGCAATATAAAAATATGTCCGGTCTCCTTTATTTATTTATTTTTCATACCGGATATCCGGTTTCTCCGTTGATCAACGTCAGATTCACACCAGGTTGTGGACATTTGTGGAGTTTTTTTTTGGAGCAACGTTTGCTTGTCAGTCAGATGCGAAAGTCCACAGCTGGGTTTCACCACATCACTACAAACATGACCGTGAGTTATTCCCGTTACTTTAGCTTTAATTTACTTTTAGTGTGAAGTTAACTCAGCACTTCCTGTCCGCGTTGCGTTATAGCCTTCAAGCTAGCTGGCTGTCAAAGCCCATTTAGTTAGCGTTAGCTTGTAAGTTAACGTTCAATTATGTTCGTCACGTGATTGAGCAAACACGTGACTGGAGCAGCTCGTATGTATCGTCACATGCTGCACGTGAAATATGGGTGCGATGAATATAATGATGTATATGATAATAAAGTCATTACATAGACTGTAACACATTAAGATAACAGCACATTATATATATATATATATTTCTATATATATATATATATATATATATGTATGTATGTATGTATATACTTATTTATAAACATATATATTTATATCTATGCATGAATATATCTATTTATATTTATTTATGTATATTTATTTTTATTAATGTGTTAAGGTGTCTCTGTCTCTAACAGAAGCATGAGTTCGAGGTGGCGATGACGTGTGAGGGATGCTCCGGAGCTGTGACCAGAATCCTCAACAAACTGGAAGGTGAGACTGACGGCTGTCCTCCGTCTCACGCTGCTGCGTCCGCTACGACAAGAGCAACGATGGAGATCGTCAATATTTATATCGGTGTGCGTGTTGTGGCGTTTGTATTGGCCGTGCATGCTATCCACTTATACTGTGGTGCGTGCTCCCCTCAGAGCCCAACTACATCAGCGTTTAACACCTAAAATACAATAATACCTCCTTTGTGTCGTAAAAATTGTCTCTTGAAGCCAAAAGCACTTTAAAGTTGTCCTGGCAGTAAGTGTGAGGAGGCTCACCTTCTTACCCTGGCAAGAAGAAACACCTATAGACTGCACTTATTCAGTGACATTTATTGCTGTTCAAACACCTTATTTAAAGAAGTAAGTTCTGAATATTTACTGGAATACTCAGCGATCCTCATGCTTAAAAACCGGATGTACCAGTTCGTAGTTTCACTCTAGAAGCTGCCTTATCTTGGGCTTGTTTTACTGAAATGCACAGATGCAAATGTAAAATAATATATTTTTACAGCCTTCCCACGAGCAAAACATCTAACACCAGTGTGCATCATGTGCTCCCCTGCTGCCTCGCTGTGTAATGTGAAACGAATGACGCTGAAGCTCTCTCCGCTCTCAGAGAATCCAGTAGAAGCGAAAGCACAGTTTGAGAGCGTTTAAAGGCCGCTTGCGTCACACCTCATGACTTCTCTGTCTCTGAATGTTGGCCAACATGTCACCTGATGCAGAGGAACTCAAAGAAACACGTTTCATTTGGCTCGGCCGTCCTCTTCACTCTGCCGGATCTCAGCAATTCATGATGAGGTGAATTTGGTTTCCTTTGTTGGAGAACTGGAGAAATATAACTCGTCGCCCACTTTAGAGCCAAAGCGTCTTTTGGTGAGTCTTATTCGGTGTAAGCGCGCTGCACGCTGCTGCTTCCTGGAGTGAAACAAAGTGCCTCTGTTCTCTCAGATGTCAAGTTTGAGATCGACCTGCCGAAGAAGCTCGTCTGGATCGAGTCCGACAGAGACGTGGAGTTTCTCACGGACACGCTGAAGAAATGCGGGAAGGAGGTCAAGTACAACGGCACCAAGTGAAGGAGGATGTGCTTCACGGAGCAGGTGATTTATGATTATGATCTCCATGAACGAACTGTATATCTGTAGGGTTTAAGTGTTGTACTGTTATTAGACGTAATGTCCTTTAGAAATAGTTTTGTGTGAATCTGATGGCAATAAATATGTAAAGAAATGAGTTATTGATTTCTCTCAACAGCTGTAAATACAAACTGAGCGTATTAATCCTGCAAATCACAATCATTGTTTTACCATGATGTGATTTATTATGGATCCACAGACAGTCAGCTGACTTGCTGTATCTCTCTGTTTGTGTTTTCTTTAGGAAATCATGGCCGCTGATGCAAAATGAAGATTAATGCTGCAACTGAAGTTCTTTACCTGTCCGGATTTCTTCGTGTTTTTATGTTTTGTTAGTTGTGTTTATTATTATTATGATTATTATATTAGCTGGACAGCAGACGGGGAACTCCAGCTGTGTAGAATACAAACATCAGGACGTACAACTGTCTCCTGTTTGTGTAAAAGCTGCAAAACCATCGCCAGCAAACGTCCTGAGACACGATTACAGTTTACATTCAGAGGTTTGTGAAACATTCTGCAAACTATTGTCTGCGTCGGCCTGCAGCTCGGCCTCTCGTGTGACTGGTTTACAGTGATGAGAGACGTCTGTAGACGTGGAGGACTCCTGCTGGACTTACTACTGCTTCCTGTTCGCTGCATCACACTAATCTGTTCAAACCACAGGTCATATGAATCATGCTGATTGATGACTGACTCATCTTTGTTTTTCTATGAACGTGAAGCCTTTGTGCTTATGAACTCTTTCTGTTACTCTGTGAAGAAGAGCCTCCCTACACCGGGCTTCACTGTCTTCATGTTGTGTTCATGGGAAATAAAATCACTTCTGCCTCTGTGTCTACTGTTTGATTCCCTATTCTACAGCTTTACTAGTCAACACGTTGTTTCATTTATTATGGCTAAAACAGAGCAAATTCCTGTTGAACCGAGTTAAGTTGGTGTTTGTCTGCATGTTTATCTGAATACCAAATGAGAGACTGAGCGGCTTTATGTTTCATCAGTAGACATGAATAAACATCACAGGCAGCTCAGTATGCAAACATGTAATGTGTAACACCAGATATGCACATTTGCATATTCAAGTTCTCTCTGTCTCTCTCTCTGTGTCTCTGTCTCTCTCTCTCTGTGTCTGTCTCTCTCTCTCTGTGTCTCTCTCTCTCTGTGTCTCTCTCTCTCTCTCTGTGTCTCTCTCTCTCTCTGTGTCTCTCTGTCTCTGTGTCTCTGTCTCTCTCTCTCTGTGTCTCTCGTCCTGACTGAAAGTGTATGAAAGCCGAATGCTCGCTCACTCTCACCTGCAGGAGTGAAGATGTTCAGGTTGCACAATAACTCGATGGTTTGACCACCAGGAGGCGCTGTGAGATCAGCATGTGCTGACTTTGATGAGATCTTTTCATTGTTGTGTTTCATGCAGCCTCTTTCAGCTTCCCTGGAGAGCTCAATGACTTCTTTACTCGTACAGTTGGTAAGAATGATACATCTAGTGGAGCAGTTCATCATGCTGGTGATCCTCACAAGTCAAAAAAACATGGCTGCCTCTGCAGGATGGGGGGCGGGGGGGGATCACTCCTGGAGGAGTTTAATGTTTTAAATCTTCTTGTCAGACACGTCATCGGCTGCCAGCATTCACCAATGAAATGCTAATAACTCAAGTGTCACATAGAGCGGTGATGTGAACTTTGTGACCTGGATTCCTCCTAAAATGAGTGTTTTCATATCTGTTAAGTTATGAAGTCACAAACTTTAATTGGGGGGAAAGATTCCAGCAGCACAGGAAACAGAAAACATGCATTACAAAGCACCCTGATACAAGGAAATATACATGAAATATATATGAAGGTATTCACGGGACAACATCCAATGTGATGTATTTCCAATCTCAATGATTTACTAAATGTTTGTGATTTCCACTGCTTGTAAGTTTTCCATTCAGTACAACAACTGAACATTTGTATTTAAACTTCTGCCTGATGTACTTTTATTTCTTTGAATCTGCTGTTTGTGCAGAAGCTTGTGAAAGTTTGAGGTTGATTTCAGGAGCTCTCTTGGTGCATGGCGGTGTTCGGACGTGAGTAATTGGCTTTTTGTTTTTATTGGAGCTAACCAGTGCTATGCTAACTCTCTGTTGCACTCACACACTTAATCCCTGCAACGCTTTAAGCGCCCTGAACGCCTCAAGTTGAAGTAAATTGAGTTCAGTGTGGAAAAGCGGCAAAAGTCATCATGTTATTATTTCACTGTGGTGACTGTCGCTGTGTTTCCTTTTCTTTATCTTATGTTCTTGAGGAAACAGCCGGAGGGAGTTCAGTGCGGTCGTTGTGGTTCCGGGTGAGTTGTTTTCATTAATTCAAACAGACGAATGAACTATTCGGTGGCGTACAGTTCTTGGTTTGTGTTAAGCTAACGTTAGCACTCGTTCGCTGGTTGCTTTGTAATTATTTTACAGCTGGAGAATCCTTCAGGCGCTGCAGAGGGCAAAGAGTCCCTCGCTGGCCCCTCAGTCTGAACCAGCCACTGAGGGGAACAGAGGCTCATTGAGTACCACACGAACTCCAGATAACAGGGTTGTCAGTACAGTCACTGGATTCCTCATGTTACCCACACACACACACACACACACACACCCAAACAAACACCCAATACACACACACACACACGCACACACACCCAAACACACCCAATACACACACACACACACACATAAACACTGTCTCTTCACATAATCCACAGAAAGTCCAACTCCACTATGAAAACTAAAACGTTTAGTCGTGCATTCACCTTGACACTCACCTGTAACTATATATATACATATACATGTATATATATATATACATGTATATATACATATATATATATATATCACACTTTTGTTGTGTATGTTGAAGTTTACTTGATGTCCTTTTGAGGATAAATTGTATCTGAGCTTGTTTCAAATCTGTGCACAATGTATTTGCATATCCTGAAGAAAAGTTAATAAAATGTTTCATTTTTTACATTTGTCTTGTTATTTGGCCAAAGGCGGTGTCTGCATACGTATGGGTACCTTATGGTCCCGGGCTGTTTATCACAGGTGGTGACCTCTGACACCTGACCACATCCCATTCCAACACCTTCGGGATGAACCGGAGCGCCGGCTGTGAGGCGGACAGCAGATTGATGCCCATGATTTAGGAATCACGTGTTCAACTGTCATCGATCATGTTCAGATACGGAGATCATGATTGGATGGTCAGCTCTACTTTTGACTTGTATCAGTGTACAGCTGCATTAGGCTGAGCATATTAGCATATTACATTTTAAAAACTCCCTCACACTCACACACACACACTCTGTCCTCAGCTGACCAGTGACTGCTAATATATGAGTCTGGGGGTGGGGGTGTAGTCAGGGCTGTCAGATCCTGTCCTGTGTGCCAAAACAAACACACCCATCACCAGGAGGTTGCAGCCAGTCGGGGAAAATGTGCAGTTTGAGTGAGAGTGAGAGAGTGACTCGTCAGAGCATTTCTGTTTAATGTCAAATTAGTTCAGAACTCGTGAAACTGGATCGTATTTAAAAGAGGACTTATAAGACGGACACTTTAAAGGGCGTTGTAGAGACGTTGTCTCCTTTAACGCGACACAGTGGAACTACACAGACGTAGTTTAACAGACAAAGCCGCTCGCGTGTGAACATGAACTCCTGCAGCTCCTGTGGTTCAGTGAGTCGGTGACTTCCTCAGTAACCACAACGGTACTGAGAGCACATCATGAGCTACACTGCAGGTTTCACAATGAGGACTAAACTGAAGCACCGCGGAGATGACAATATGACGGGAGAGATTTCTGGCATTGAGATGTGGAGCATTTTTAAAGTTGCACAGGCTTTACAGCTCACTGCTACGTTAAATATTCATTCTTTGGAGCCCTCACCTCAGATGAAAGTTTATAAAGAGAGGAAATGAAAGATTCACTTAATCTGGGAATCTTTTCTAAGCTTTTACGAGAAGGTAGTAGATTACAACCGATCAACACCTGAAAGAGTCGTAGATTCATTTGTTCTGTGGATTGACTAGTTGAGCAACTTCTGTCGATGCAGAGAACTCTGTTTGAAGCTTTCGGTCTAAAAGGACCTTAATGAGAGCATGCACGGTTCAGCTGGAATGACAGGTGTAAACAAACAAACACATCATGTCCCGGAGCCTCTACCTCCAAGGTGTCCACAGGTGTGCTGGATACAGTGATTGGGAGTGTTCTTAACGTCAATAATAAATGTGTTTATTGTTTACTGATAATAAACTAACAGGGTGCGGTCAAACTAAAACACCGTCTTCATATGTTCCTTAATGTCCATTCATCACGCCAACACACGTAAATAATAATAGCAATGAAGGTGTGGGCTGACAATAGGATTTACTGGCGTTAAATTAGATACGTCATCAACAACAACAACAACAACAACAACAACACTACTCGTGAGCCGTTATTAGCATGGAAACATAGCGGTTTGTTCAGCATCTTCACCATATCACAGCTAACCTAGGTTAGCCACCGTTAGCTCTTCGTTGTTCGTAAATGTGCCATATTTGTAACCGTGAACAAGCCGAACCCATAAAGCTCGTAACGAACAACAACCTACCTCGTGCTAGCGGTTAACGTCGTGCTAACGTCGCCGTTGGACTTCTGAATGTCCGCTGGTACTCATGCTGGTCGTGGTCGGGAACTAATTGAATGCTATAAACCGGAGAGTCAGCTGGGCTCTTTCTGTGCGTCCGCCGAGAGCTTGGTCACGTGACAAAGCCGCTGGCTGGCTGCCAGTATTCGACCGAGAGTACTGGTCACGTTTAACAACTTTAAAGCAGCGTCACTTTTTAAGTATCTTACAACTATATTTCTATAAAAAGCAGTATGTGTGTAAATGACTCTTAATATCTTTTGTTAGGACGGTTTTTATTTGCTATTTTTTAACGTTTTGGGTCCTTTACTTTGAAGTTATGCTGGCGTAACCGGAAGCTGATACGAACTTGTCAGAGAGCAGTAACTTGATTTAGCGTAAAAAAAGTAAGATCATTGACGGTGTGTATGGAGTGGTCTCACCTACGTCACGATCTCCTTAGTTACGAGGTCTGTCGGCCATGTTGGAGTACATACAGATCCTACATGGCGGCGCGTAAACAAGGAAGTGCGGCGAAAATACAATACTTTGAATCACTGGATAGTGCATCAAAGGTTCGCTACCTGGCCAAATTGAAGGTTATTGGTCATTTAGATCCCTATACGATGAGTGCAGATGGTTTCAGTGCCGATCCTACTTATCTTCCATCGGTAAACTACGCCAACATCTACGCGTATCTCGTGAACACCCCCAGTCCTCACACAAAAGACGAGTTGGAGTGCTACAAAGGGCTCGACGCTTATAATCAGTTTGTCAGTGGATGGGTCCGAGACGTCAAAGCAACGGTCGTCGAGAATTCTCATCTCGTCATTGGAAGGGTAAATATATACAGATCTGGTCCGATATTTAGCAATATTCAATGTTTACTCAGCGCAAACAGACACGTGTGTTTGTGTACATTGTACATGCATGTCATTGTGTGCGTGTGTGTAGGAATTCACTTTCAACCAACCCCTAACTTCATACCCCCCCACACATATATATATATATATATACATATATATATATACGTATATATATATATATATATATATATATATATATATATATATATATGACGTTAAACTCATATCAAGCAATGCTGAGGCTGCATCTCTGTGTTTCGCCTGTTGTACACGCTCGACACGTCTCTGGCACCGACTGCTGTCACGGGCCGATGAAGCTTCGGTAACCTTCTCATGTCCAAGTTTAATTTATATTTCCTTTATTAAATACTGTTCACAAACGAATTTGTAAATAAAATCACTGACCACTTATAAAGTGATCCGCACATACTCTAGTGCAGCGGTTCTTAACCTTTTTGACCTCGGGGCCCAACTTTTCAAGTACAAAGTGTCCCGGGGCCCACTCTGACTATATGCATCAAAAGTGTCAGACAACCTGTAGGTCATACAGAAACAGAGCAGTGGGCCTTTGGAGTCAGTACAAATTGAAGATTTTTGTCCACATAAAATAAAAAAGTATATTTCAGTATAAATAACTGCCGGTGGCTGTATCTGTACAGGTAAAGGACAGTATAGGGCTGTAACTACACTATCAGTGAACAACTGCCTCAAATTTGAATAATTGGACAAAGTATGACCATTCTACAGTGTTTCTTCATGAAGAGATCCAGGCGGAGCTCTAAAAGGACATTTGGAGACCCAAATGGACACATGGTAACCACATGATATTCTGACACACTAAAGGTGTTTCTCCCTTTATATTGTGATATTATATTATTTTCCTTTTATTTTTAGCCTTTGCAAATTGCAAAAACTATGTATATAAGGTCGAAGACATGGTGTGTGAGTAGCGGACTTGCTGTGCTTAATGGCTGCGACCGAGCGCACGAACGAGAATGAGAATAGCTCAGTTACGCAAACGTTGGTTGACGGCTTATGGAAGAGGAGGATAAGGTTTGTACTATAAGTACTAGCGTTTTATGAAGCCAGTAGCTCCATGGTAACATCCGCTAGCACGTTGTCGGGTCTGTAATGTGTCTTTTTCCGTCGAAATGCTGCAAGATACGACTTGCAGCGGTTATGGCGACTTTGGACAGTGTGTATGTGGGCTCCTTTTGTGGAGAAACCATAAGAAATTAAAGAAAATCGATGATTTCTTTGCAAAGATGAGGATTTTGGGCATGCTGGGATACCAAACACGGACATGTTTTGTGACGTATTTGCGCAAACAAGCCGTAGGAACGGAAGGGGAGGGGATCGAGGATGCCGGTGTTGAACAGGCAAAACCCTTGTTAAATAAATGAGATGATAGAATGTGATGATCACAAAGACATTTATTATCATGTGTATGTAAACCTGCACACATAACAAGAAGCCCAACAGACTTTCACACGAGCGTTGGATGTTTCGTCGCTACGTGTCGCTTTATTGTTGAAGGCTTCAGTGCTTCGTTTGATAGCATTAGCCCACATTCCACACACTGAGCACTCGGCTCTGCCTCGTTGCCTCCGTTCACAAAGCCGTACTTAAGAAAGTCAGGGTTGTACTTGCGCACACATTTAGACTTTTGGGGGGTATGGCACCACTGTCGTCTTCATTTTTTCTTTTTAATAACTTATCCATAACTTTCGCTACAGGCTAGCGGCTAGCTGAGTGTCTTCTTCTGCTTATTGCAGCTTGTTAAACAACTGACTGACGCATTACCGCCACCCGGTGGTGGGAAGCTGTATTGTAACTGAGCGTCTCATGGATAACAGTAATATCTCTGGTGTCTTCAATTGATAACCTATGCGGTCCCGCGGCCCTCGCGGCCCACAGGTGCAAAACTGAAAGTTTTTCGCGGCCCTCTAGGTGGCGCTCGCGGCCAAATCATGGGCCGCGGCCCTATGGTTAAGAATCACTGCTTTAGGGGACTTGAGGAGGCTGACGCTGGGCTCGATCTTGGTCCAGTCCAGGTTCTCCTCCTCGGGGGTGTGTTCCACCATCAGCTGGTAGAGCTTCATCGAGATGATGTCGTGGTTATCTGGAAAATAACAAACGATCGGTTTAGAAAATCGATATGCATGTCGAGACTTTATCATCTCAGATCATATTCAAGTGAATGTCTTTGTGAGTTTCTACTCGTAAATGTAAGAATGTACTCTCCTCCCCGAGCTCTTCATATAGATCGTGTTTTACCTACAATGGCCCTCAACAAACCTCTGCTTCAGAACTTCAGCCGTGGATATCATGACTTCTCTACTTCGGTTGTTCGTTGGTGTGCGAGTGTGTAAACTCACCAGACAGATCTCCCGTAGCTGCCGAGGCACCGAAGAAATATCCGGTAGGAAGACGAACGCCTCCGATGTCGATGCACTCCTTCCATTCGTTCTTGTCCTCCACATCAATCATCACCTGCAGGACAAAGACGGGACGTAAGAGACTTAAAGCTGCTGAGAATAGTCAGGAAAATGCTCCTTATGTGGAAAAAGGAGAAGCTGTCCTCGTTTGTGTCTGGATCACATGTTCTTGATTGGACTAAAGGAAGAGGAGCTCCTCATCGAGTGTCTCTACGTACCGTGAGTCTTCCTTTGGAGTAGCGGATGGCGAGGTACGTGTCGTGCTCTCGGTTCCGGATCTCAGCCGAGCAGCCTCCGAGCTCCGACGAGCGGCCGTCTTTGCCGTGGTCGTAGTTCACCGAGCCGTTGTTCACCATGGCCGAGATGAACGGGAAGGAGCGCTGGAGACGGGGAGCAAAGAGTCAACGCGTGTGGAAATAAAAGGCATCGTATGAACTCTTGAATGAAGAAGATGCACAAATGAATACAGGAAACAAAATATAAGAAGCCCACATGATACATGTCAGGACACACACACACACACACACACACACACACAGCAGGCTTTTTAAAGTCATATCTGAAGTTTTGGACGTCTGTTTGTATTTACTAAGAACAAAAACTCTGACATCACTACAATTTGACCTGACAGGTCTGAATTACTGTATTTTCTAAGTTACCAAAGAGACTTGTAATAAAGCAAACTACTTGTTCTGTCGGTATTAAGTCTCACTGTTCCTCCTACTTGACAAGCTTTGACTTGTGCATGTTAAAGTAAATCAGATGGGGATCTGTGCCGTGTGAGTGTAGATTATTAATCTGAGGATATGTCTCCCATGAGAGGTTAGACAGAACTGGACACGTTCAGCTGCAATGTGAAAGTATAAAGCATAATTCACAAGACAAAGTTCTGGTGAAACAGAAACAACCTCCTTTAAACACAATAACTTGTGTCATTAAAGTCGAGACAAACACGTGAAAATATGGCAAATGAATTCTGAGGGGTTTGCAAATGTTAACATGCTTAAAACGTTGTGACGACATGCCGATTCAAAGTTCAAGAACAACAGCGTGCTGACGAGTAAAACCACTCACATCCGTGGCGTCATCGTTAGAGTAAGTGTCTATAAAAACAGCCAGCCCGTGGAAGAGAGCATTGTTGGAAAACACAGGCCCTGAAAAGAAACAAGCCGGTCAATCGCCTCGAGCCGCACACACACACACACACACACACACACACACACACACACTTACATCCATCCCATGGAGGTCATTGCGGAAGGTATCCACAAACAAAGCCAGGCCAAGAAACTGATCTTGGTTTCCAAACACAGGGCCTAGGATGGAGGCAGAGATGAGGCGACACATGAGCAGACGACAAGAGACACTTTCCTGTGGTCAGCAGTGAAGCTGAGAGGGTCGACACAAACATCTGGACGTGAAAGAATAAAACAGCTTTCTGATGGAGTGAGCACGATGAGCGTTCATTTTCACTTTAGATTTACTTTTCTCAGAGTTGCAGCGCTCTCACCTTTACCTCGTCATCATGCAGGTGAGCCGAGAGAACGCCGTCTCACTACATTAAGCTTTTAGTACTTCAGTAAATATGTATTACACGGTTTAGACTTTGTTCTAGAAGTTTCTTACATTGATCCGACAGAGAGCAGCCTCTTTGTTTTGATACACTTCGCTTTGCTGTAAATTATGATGTGACAGATTTCAACCAATGAGCTTCTTGAAGTCTTTTATTGTGGCGCAGCAGCAGGAAGTGCAATCCGACTTGTTTTTAATCTAAATATGACACGGGTAAGAAAAGGGGAACTGGGTCTGTGAAGAGCTGCAGGTGACAGGTGAGAATTGCATTTTGGGTAAATACAAACTCTGACTCGTTGCTGCAAGAAGGACCAGCGTGACCTGAAGTGAGATCAAGCTGGGTGGGTTTAAGGTGAACGTTACCTGGATGAAGTCTGTCCTTCGTGTACCAGACAGCGAGGCCGTCGCCGTGGAGGTTCTTCTTTCCTGACCCATGAACTTTAAACTGCACGTGCATCTCCCAGTCCTTCAGGTAGCACGGCTGTAGACCAGAACCACAACAGGTTTCAGAGAGTATTGGATTTTATATTCCAGGACACTGTCTGAATATAATATGCAAATGTGTATCAGGTATAAAATTAAACATATTTAATTACTGGGTTGCATATTTTTCACCTTCATCCACCAAACGTTAATGTCAGGTAACATATAACCTTTTATATTGTAATTATACATTATATTCTATTAGTTATTTGTACATATCTTCCATTCAAAGAAAGAGAAAATATAAACATGAGACTGAATGTAGGTTGATGAAGAGAGCGTGGCTTAAACATGTGCTCTCAACCAAAGGCTGGAGTAGCTTGGACTTGTGTACAAATAAACACATCAGAGTCAGACGGGGACAGCAGCCATGTTTGTAGTCTTTCCTCACCACAGTGTTCCAGATGGATCCCTGCTTGCTCTTCTCATCCGGAGTGAGTCGGACGTACGAGCTCGTCACCAACGTGCTTCCCCAGAAGTCCCACTGACTGCTGGGGCTGCTGCCGACACCTGAGAGACCAACGCGTGAGAGGACCGGACACGATCAGAGGATTCCATGTTTCATCAAGTTGTTTCTGTTTGTTGAACAGATCCGGTACATAAACCGTGCTCAGTGTCCCACCTAACAAGGCCACAGGCCGGTGCATCCCTAGTTGTGAGTCTGATCTGCAGACGCTGAATTAAACAGACACACCTCCCTCCACGTGCACTTCTAAGGACACGTCCTGACAAACACTTCCGTATGCTGAAGGCGCTCTGCACGTGTTGTCATCAACACATATTTACACGATAATGCAATTCTTGCCTCGCCCTGAATAACTGAAACAGTTCAGCCCCCTGCAGCACACGGTGAGAGGAGTGCAGTGATAAAGCGGCTTCCGTTACAAACAACTTCCTGCTGAGACTCACCACAGAAGCACGAGCTGCCTCGTGGATCAGAGGTCTGCAAATGTAGTCGAATAATTGTAATGTGCACCTTTGCTCTGCCTGCACGCATACATTGCAAAATGACCACTGATATAGCAATTTAGAATTCACACTGTTACATTTCCACGTGTCAAAGTAATTGTACTATGTGCTCCTTTGCTCTGTTCACACGCTTACATTGCAGATTACCTACTGATAGAGCAATTTTCCCATCAACTGGAAATGTGACACCCATGTTCAGCTCAGTCTGCTCTACAAAACAGCCTTTTGGACCGTATACATCCTTAATGTACTACATCTCAGAGGTACATGTTGTACTTTATACTGTCCTACATCTCAGAGGTACATATTGTACTTTATACTGTCCTACATCTCAGAGGTACATATTGTACTTTATACTGTACTACATCTCAGAGGTACATATTTTACTTTATACTGTACTACATCTCAGAGGTACATATTGTACTTTATACTGTCCTACATCTCAGAGGTACATATTGTACTTTATACTGTCCTACATCTCAGAGGTACATATTGTACTTTATACTGTACTACATCTCAGAAGTACATATTTTACTTTTTACTGTACTACATCTCAGAGGTACATATTGTACTTTATACTGTACTACATCTCAGAAGTACATATTGTACTTTTTACTGTACTACATCTCAGAGGTACATATTGTACTTTATACTGTACTACATCTCAGAGTTACATATTGTACTTTATACTGTACTACATCTCAGAAGTACATATTTTACTTTTTACTGTACTACATCTCAGAGATACATATTGTACTTTATACTGTACTACATCTCAGAGGTACATATTGTACTTTATACTGTCCTACATCTCAGAGGTACATATTGTACTTTATACTGTACTACATCTCAGAAGTACATGTTGTACTTTTTACTGTACTACATCTCAGAGGTACATGTTGTACTTTATACTGTACTACATCTCAGAAGTACATATTTTACTTTTTACTGTACTACATCTCAGAAGTACATGTTGTACTTTTTACTGTACTACATCTCAGAAGTACATATTGTACTTTATACTGTACTACATCTCAGAGGTACATATTGTACTTTATACTGTACTACATCTCAGAAGTACATGTTGTACTTTTTACTGTACTACATCTCAGAGGTACATGTTGTACTTTATACTGTACTACATCTCAGAAGTACATATTTTACTTTTTACTGTACTACATCTCAGAAGTACATGTTGTACTTTTTACTGTACTACATCTCAGAAGTACATGTTGTACTTTTTACTGTACTACATCTCAGAGGTACATATTGTACTTTATACTGTACTACATCTCAGAAGTACATATTTTACTTTTTACTGTACTACATCTCAGAAGTACATGTTGTACTTTTTACTGTACTACATCTCAGAGGTACATATTGTACTTTATACTGTCCTACATCTCAGAGGTACATATTGTACTTTATACTGTACTACATCTCAGAAGTACATATTTTACTTTTTACTGTACTACAGCTCAGAAGTACATGTTGTACTTTTTACTGTACTACATCTCAGAGGTACATATTGTACTTTATACTGTACTACATCTCAGAGGTACATATTGTACTTTATACTGTACTACATCTCAGAAGTACATATTTTACTTTTTACTGTACTACATCTCAGAAGTACATATTTTACTTTTTACTGTACTACATCTCAGAAGTACATGTTGTACTTTATCCTGTACTACATCTCAGAGTTACATATTGTACTTTATACTGTCCTACATCTCAGAGGTACATATTGTACTTTATACTGTACTACATCTCAGAGGTACATATTGTACTTTATCCTGTACTACATCTCAGAGTTACATATTGTACTTTATACTGTACTACATCTCAGAGTTACATATTGTACTTTATAGTGTACTACATCTCAGAGTTACATATTGTACTTTATACTGTACTACATCTCAGAGTTACATATTGTACTTTATACTGTACTACATCTCAGAGGTACATATTGTACTTTATACTGTACTACATCTCAGAGTTATATATTGTACTTTATACTGTACTACATCTCAGACGTACATATTGTACTTTATACTGTCCTACATCTCAGAGGTACATATTGTACTTCTTAATGTACTACATCTCAGTTACATTTTGTACTTTTTACTGGACTACAGCTCAGAAGTACATATTGTACTTTTTACTGTACTACATCTCAGAAGTACATATTGTACTTTTTACTGTACTACATCTCAGAAGTACATATTGTACTTTTTACTGTACTACATCTCAGAGGTACATATTGTACTTCTTAATGTACTACATCTCAGAGTTACATATTGTACTTCTTACTGTACTACATCTCAGAGGTACATATTGTACTTCTTACTGTACTACATCTCAGAGTTACATATTGTACTTCTTACTGTACTACATCTCAGAGGTACATATTGTACTTCTTAATGTACTACATCTCAGAGGTACATATTGTACTTTATACTGCACTACATCTCAGAGGTAATTATTGTACTTTGTACTTAGTGTGGTAAAGGATCTGAATACTTCTTACACCACTGAGTACAAGTCGCTCTTGTACTCAAGTGCAGTCCTCGAGAAAATATCCTTTAAATGTTACTTTTCTTTTGAAGAAAACGTTTGACAAAATATAACAGGTGTTTAAGTTTGAAAGAAAGGAACAGAGTGAGAGTTCCTCGTGGCTCCGCCCCGCTCAGCAGCAGCAGCAGCAGCAGCAGCAGCAGCAGCAGCAGCAGCAGCAGCAGCAGCAGCAGCAGCAGCAGCAGCAGCAGCAGCAGCAGCAGCAGCAGCAGCAGCAGCAGCAGCAGCAGCAGCAGCAGCAGCAGCAGCAGCAGCACGGAGGAATGTGACGGGTCTGTCGGTGCTCCAGGCCTCTCCTCTGCGGATCAAATCACAAGGTAAAGGTAAAGTGTGTTTCTGTGAGTTTAAATGAAGGTAAAGTGTGTTTCTGTGAGTATTAATGAAGGTAAAGTGTGTTTCTGTGAGTATTAATGAAGGTAAAGTGTGTTTCTGTGAGTATAAATGAAGGTAAAGTGTGTTTCTGTGAGTATAAATGAAGGTAAAGTGTGTTTCTGTGAGTATTAATGAAGGTAAAGTGTGTTTCTGTGAGTATAAATGAAGGTAAAGTGTGTTTCTGTGAGTATAAATGAAGGTAAAGTGTGTTTCTGTGAGTATAAATGAAGGTAAAGTGTGTTTCTGTTAGTATTAATGAAGGTAAAGTGTGTTTCTGTGAGTATTAATGAAGGTAAAGTGTGTTTCTGTGAGTATAAATGAAGGTAAAGTGTGTTTCTGTGACTTCTTCACATTTCCAGGCAGTGTAAATCTGTTTTTCAGTGAAAAGAGGAACAGAGAGAAACACTTCCTGGTGGTGAAACAGTTGAATCTTCTGCTGCTCAACATTTTGTAAGAGTTCAGAGCTGCTTCCGTCTCTGTTTCGTAACACAGCGATGATCGTCCATGTTTGTGAACTGAACGGATATGAGGAACTGCAGTGAGCGGTGAAAGACAAGACTGAGCATATGATCAATACAACAACAACAAAAATGCAACTCAAACTCGTTAAACTAAAAGAAGTCTGCCGGGTTTTTGCATTTAGATTCCTGAAGTTTTGTCTGAAACACAAACTGTTTCTGCTCAAACATTTCATTTAAATTAATTTATTTAACTGTTGTTGAAGCATTGAAATGATTTTTAACTTGTTTATCAACTCAAATATCTTCTGGTTTGTGATGTTATTTATTTTGTACATATTCTATGAACTTGGTCACTTTTATACAGGAGGCCTTTGACCTCTCAATGTCTCCACTTCACTATTTAACACAAAATCAAATTACATTTAACATCTTCCTCACTATTATTCAGATCATCCTCCTCAGGTTGTACATTGTTGTTGTTTATTTTATTTTAGATTTGTCTGATTTTCTGATGGCTCATCACTGCAGCAGTCGAGTCTCAAGTCTCAGATTGTCTTTGAATGCATCGCAAAGAAGAAAATAGTTTGTGAAGAAAAGATAAGATAGAACTTTATTAATCCAGAAGTATATTCTTTCATTAAAGATTACAGCAGAAGAAAAACAGTGGAATAAACAATAGAGTAACAAGTATTAAGTGTAGAAGAAGTCATTCTGACACCTTTGGGAAACAGAATTCAACTAAAATAGAAGAAGTAAAATACAAGAACAAAGGCAAGGCAAGGCAAGGCAAGTTTATTTGTGTAGCACATTTCAACAACAAGGCAATTCAAAGTGCTTCACATAAAACCATTAAAAGCATCAAAACACAAGGCAAAAGAAAAGGAGATTTCAAAAACAATTAAAAAACAGTGTAAGAAATAAAATGCAATAGTAAAATGCAGAAATGCAGGAAATTGATGAATATATTAATTGAATGTGGTTCAATTAAAGGCAGCAGCAAACAGAAAAGTCTTCAATCTTGATTTAAATGAGCTGAGGGTCTCAGCAGACCTGCAGCTTTCTGGACTTTGTTCCAGATATGTGGAGCAGAACAACTGAACGCTGCTTCTCCATGTTTAGTTCTGACTCTGGGAACAGAAAGTAGACCGGTCCCAGACGACCTGAGGGGTCGGGATGGTTCACGATGTAACCAAGTGGAACTGACGGTGTAACTAGTGGGTCCGTCGTGAGTCCACCTGCTTTCTCTCCCACAACAAGCGGAGCCGTATGGTGAGGCCGCATACGTTGCGTCAGTAGCGCAGTGTCGGAGAGGCGTCAGTTACGGAGGGGACAGCGTGTGTTTGGGGGATGGCTGTTTCAGGTATATTCATTTTATGTATTTCATGTGCTGGGGAAATTCAGTATAATTAAGGGATATGTAAAGGTGTATTTGTGTTATTTTAGAGTTTCCTGAGCAGTGCACCCAGCGGTAGCTGGGGGGGAATCCAAGTGGGGGTGGCTGGGTTGCTGAACAGGTGGGTGGAAGGATAATCTTTTGCGTTGGTTTTCTGGTTATTGGCAGTTATTGGTGAGTACTTATGTTTTTGTTTTCATTTCTTTTCTAGTTAGTGGGACGCTGCCTTGGTCTTTTTGTTTTGTTTATTTGGCTTTAAATTGTTTATCTATCTTATCGCCTGGTCTGTGGACTCCTCCTGCCTGCTAACCCAGCTGTCACTGGTTACTCCACATAGGTTGGACCAATAAAGCATTTATATTTTTATAACACTGCTTCCTGTGTGTATGTGCCTTTACGGTGTTGTGAACCGGATCTCTGTGGTAACTGGGTGCTACAATAAGGTAGCAGCAGATCAGAGATGTATTTTGGCCCTAAACCATTCAGTGCTTTGTAAACCAGCAGCAGGATTTTAAAGTCAATTCTTTGTTGGACAGGAAGCCAGTGCAAAGATTAAATGCAAGAGTAAAAATACAAAGTGCATCAGAAGTGATACTAACAGCAGTAACTAATGGAAACTAAAATAGAGAAGTCAGACTGAGCGAGATATTCAGAAAGTTATGTTGCTCATAGAAAGAAAAACAGCCAGTTCAGACACTCACAGACCTTCATCATCATCAACATGTTTAAAGATATTTATGCATTCAAACAAAACTAAAACTGAAGCTGAGTTCAGTTTCTGCAGACTGAAAGTCAGGAAATGAGTTTGGAAACTGATGTTTGAATGTTGTGAAAAAACACTGAATGATTCTTTACAAGTTGTTTTTAACGCTGAGGCGTCTCTGCTGGTCCCGTCTCTGCTGGTCCCGTCTCTGCTGGTTCTGACTCTGCTGGTCCAGACTCTGCTGGTCCTGACTCTGCTGGTTCTGACTCTGCTGGTCCTGACTCAGCTGTTTCTATCTTTGCTGGTCTTGAACATGATGCATACTGCTGATCCATTGATATGCATGTATATTCACATGAAAATGTAGCTGTGGATATTGACACAGATTTCAATATGTTCTAATCATTATTAGTAGTCGGGTGAGATCAATAACAAGACTAATAAATACATAAAGATTTGATCAACAGATACATTTCTCCAGAGAATAATATCCTCACATCCACCGTGTGAATAAAAGATTAAAGTCATATCTTCAATGACACTGCTCCAGGATCAGATCCAACATCCAGAGTGGTAGGCTGACATCTACCACCTCTGACAGGCTGACATCTACCACCTCTGATAGGCTGACATCTACCACCTCTGACAGGCTGACATCTACCACCTGTTGGACAGGTTTTGACGTCTCACTGGTTTTATTTTAGACTTGGACTCTGAAGTGATGAGGGTGTGACGGCGTCCTCAGATCAAATGGACACAGACACCAGGACTGACAGGAGGACATGAGCAGCTTCTTCTCTCCAGTGTTTCCTCCACACATGAAGGTGCAACGTGTCTGTAAACTGACCTGAAGTGAGTTCAGCAGGTGAGAATCCTACCAGAGGAATCTGTACATGTTTGATCATCAGGATCACTTTGATCTCTTTGTGTTGTTTCTCTGTTTAACTGGAAAATAGAACGATGTTTCTAAAGATAGATTTGTTATCTGCAGTAGAATTCCTCTCTGAGATAAAGAACAATGAGTTTTAGAAATATAATGTTCATGTTTCTCAAGTAGTTTCAACAGAAGTTTGTAATCTGAGTGGCTGAACTGGTCTGACAGGTTGGATCAAGCTGAGTTTTTTTTAACTGTTAACACTCTGAATGTTCACAACACAACCATCTTAACAACCCTGACACACACTTGGTTTCACTAGTGGAGTCCTGTTTGCTCACTTCATGTCTCGACTGTCCCAGAGGACAGAACCCGTCCTCGAGGACCTGTGTGTGTGATGGTGTAGTAACAGTGGAAATGCTATAATAACCTGTAACATGTATGTAATAGACTGTAAATAAGTCACAGCATGTTAGCCGTCTTATGATCCTCCTGTTATACCTCAGAAAACATCCACAGGCCTGTAATTAATCCTCACATGTGCATTACGCAATCAAGCAACCTCCTTCATGCTCTCCTGAGAGAAACTCATTCCTATAAGCATCACTTCCTGTCACAGACCCTCTGCAGCACGCTCTATGTCAAACCCCTCTGGTGCTAACCACAACTATTTACTGACAGTCCCTCTGAACCTCTGCTACCTCCTGCTCCTGACTATCAGCCGGTTCATTTGGGACTTTTAAACATCACATCTCTAAATAATGACTCGTTTTTATCTCAGTTTTACTTCATTTGAACATCTTGATTTGATAGTAAACTCTAAAGATCCAGTGATCACTTTAATAATCTACAGACCGTCCAGGCCTAACAGTGTTGTTATCAGAGTTACTGTCCCATGTTACATCAGCTGCTGTCACTTATTGTCTGATGAACAGCAGGACAACCTGGACTACCTCTGAAACCACAGGCACCACTTTCTTCTGTCACTCATCAAGTGTGTTTATGTCTCATTCCATTGATTGAACTAAACTAGCAAAAGCTTCAATACGTTTTAATTCAGTGTTCTATGTCTCATCTTGAACTCTTCAGTATTTGTTGTAATTAAAATAAATAATCAGATGTGAGCATTCTGACTGTATCAAACACTTTAACTCTTTGAGCGCTGCAGCGCGGTGGTAAAGCCCCCTGAGGTGAACTTGTGCTCTGTGACTTTGAGCTCCATCATTTAAACAGACTGAACACGATGCACACTGCTGATCCATTGATCTGCATGTAGAGAGCGTGTCTAAGAGCTTCATGTCATGTCTTTACTGACACTGCTCCAGGATCAGATCCAACATCCAGAGTGTCTCCAGTGTCTCATGTGAGCTGCACTTTGTATCTGAAACAGGAGCACTGAGTTTGATCCGAGTCCTTCAGTTTGATGGTCTGTTGGTGATAACATGAGATGTTCACGTGTTTCTTCTGCTTCTTCATCGTCATGTGATCTTCTGCTTATTTGACGGCTTCACACTGATTCTTTTGACTGTAAACTTTTAGAAGCTGCTGCTCAGAAATGTTACAACATGTAGGTTATAAATCAATATAGAAGAATGTGATTGAGGAACATGTTTCACCAAATCTTCATTCAAAATAACACTTTTATAGATAAATACATGTAAACGTCACATTGTGTCTCATCAGTGAGACGTGCATGTGATCCAAGTTGCTGCTGCTTCATTGAATCTTTCTGAACTGAGCTGATCTTCATCTCTTTAGATGGTTAGTGAGCATCATCTAGTGGACAGAGAGGAGAACTACATCACCTCACCTGTGATGTGTCTGATTGGCTCGCTGTGAGGACGTGTTCTAAAGGAAAGGAAGGACTCAGTGAACACTTGATTTGATTTAAGAAAGCATAACACACATTACAATAACCGTCTCCAACACTCAACAACACAACATGAGTCAGCTGCAGGTGAGGGAGAGGAATGAGGAAATACAAACACCTCTGATAGGCTGACATCTACCACCTGTTGGACAGGTTTTGACGCACTGTCCTCACATGTGCATTACGCAATCAATCAACCTCCTTCATGCTCTCCTTTAAGTGGCTGATTGTCAGTAACTATGTACAGCATGATCATTATTCTTTCATCACATGACTTTAAAATGTAAGAATAATAGTATTTTGAAACAATGTCTTTTGTATCTTGACAGAGAGGACAGATGGAGACACCTAAAGAGGTCCTCTTGGACACTTTGCAGAAGTTAGGAGACGACCAGTTTAAAAAATTCAAGTGGTTTTTGGAGGAGGTCATAGAAGACTTCCCAGCAATCCGAAAGAATCGACTGGAGAATGCAGACCGGATGGACACAGTGGATCAGATGGTCAACAACTACTGCATAGACAATATTAATAAAGTGGCCCGAATAGTTTTAGTGAAGATTGGTGAGAATGATCTCGTGAAGAGTTTATCAAGTTTATCTAAAGAGCTCTTGGACACTTTGCAGAAGTTAGAAGACGTCCAGTTTAAAGAATTCAAGTGGTTTTTGCAGAAGCAAGAGTACCTGGAAGACTTCCCAACAATCCCAAAGAGTCAACTGGAGAATGCAGACCGGATGGACACAGTGGATCAGATGGTCGAGAAATACAGCAGAGACACTATGAAAGTGACCCGAATAGTTTTAGTGAAGATGCGTGAGAATGTTCTAGAGAAGAGTTTATCAAAAACCAAATCAGAACCCAAAGGTAAGTCATGGTATGAACACAAAGATCAAACTTACATCTCACAAAGACTTTAAACGTAAAACAGCGAGTTGCACTTTGGCTTTCAGAAGAAACTACCAAACACACGTCCACCGGAGAAAATACATTGAAAATTTCAGAAAAGTCAACGAAATAAAGGCAGACAATCCTGTTTCTGTTGCCTCTAATGTTTAGAAGTAGCACACTGGTGTGACTGTAAGATGCTGCTTGGACGTCATTAATTCCCTCTGTAATGAAGTAATAAACCTTCTGGTTATTTGCAGACCACAGAGTTCATGCACACATGAAGCACAACATGTCAGTTGATGTTAAATGATACAAAGTCATTCTACAATCGTTAACCTCTTCAGAGCCTTTAGTTATCAAATGAGATAAATATATTTCATTGATACAGAAATGTGTACACTTGTTAGAAATGACTCACATTCACTGAAACAACCCCTCATTGATTTTTATCTTTGTTTTATTCATCCAGATATTCTGGAGTGTCAGCAGAAACTCAAATCCAACTTTCAAAAGAAGTTCCAGAGTGTGTTTGAGGGAATCGCTAAATTAGAAAAGAAACCCCTTCTGAATGAGATGTACACAGAGCTCTACATCACAGAGGGAGGGACTGCAGGGGTCAATGATGAACATGAGGTCAGACAGATTGAAACAGCATACTGCAAACCAGACAGACCAGAAACAACCATCAGACAAGAAGACCTCTTTAAAGCCTCACCTGGAGGAGAGGAACCAATCAGAACAGTGATGACAAAGGGAGTGGCTGGCATTGGGAAAACAGTCTTAACACAGAAGTTCACTCTGGACTGGGCTGAAGGCAAAGCCAACCAGGACATAGAGTTCATCTTTCCATTCACTTTCAGAGAGCTGAATGTGCTGAAACAGAAACAGTACAGCTTGGTGGAACTTGTTCATCACTTCTTCAGTGGAACCAAAGAAGCAGGAATCTACAGCTTTGAAAAGTTCCTGGTTCTGTTCATCTTTGACGGTCTGGATGAGTTTCGACTTCCTCTGGACTTCAACAACACTGAGATCCTGACTGATGTTACAGAGTCCACCTCAGTGGATGTGCTGCTGACAAACCTCATCAGGGGGAACCTGCTTCCCTCTGCTCGCCTCTGGATAACCACACGACCTGCAGCAGCCAATCAGATCCCGACTGAGTGTGTTGACATGACGACAGAGGTCAGAGGGTTCACTGACCCACAGAAGGAGGAGTACTTCAGGAAGAGATTCAGTGATAAGGAGCAGGCCAGCAGGATCATCTCCCACATCAAGACCTCACGAAGCCTCCACATCATGTGCCACATCCCAGTCTTCTGCTGGATCACTGCTGGAGTTCTGAAGAAGGTGTTGAAGACCAGAGAGGGAGGAGAGCTGCCCAAGACCCTGACTGAGATGTACATCCACTTCCTGGTGGTTCAGTCCAAACGGAAGAAGGTCAAGTATGATGGAGGAGCTGAGACAGATCCACACTGGAGTCCAGAGAGCAGGAAGATGACTGAGTCTCTGGGGAAACTGGCTTTTGAACAGCTGCAGAAAGGCAAACTGATCTTCTATGAATCCGACCTGACAGAGTGTGGCATCGATATCGCAGCAGCCTCAGTGTACTCAGGAGTGTTCACACAGATCTTTAGGGAGGAGAGTGAACTGTACCAGGACACGGTGTTCTGCTTCGTCCATCTGAGTGTTCAGGAGTTTCTGGCTGCTCTTCATGTCCATCTGACCTTCATCAACTCTGGTGTCAACCTGATGGCAGAAACACAACCAAGAACCCATTTGCCTAAAGTATTGAGAGCAAAACCTAAGCTAACACATCTCTACCAGAGTGCTGTGGACAAGGCCTTACAGAGTCCAAATGGACACCTGGACTTGTTCCTCCGCTTCCTCCTGGGTCTTTCACTGGAGACCAATCAGAAACTCCTACAAGGTCTGCTGACACAGACAGGAAGTAGTTCACAGACCAATCGGGAAACAGTCAAGTACATCAAGAAGAAGATCAGTGAGAATGTGTCTCCAGAGAAAAGCATCAATCTGTTCCACTGTCTGAATGAACTGAATGATGGTTCTCTAGTGGAGGACATCCAACAGTCCCTGAGTTCAGGACGTCTCTCCACAGATAAACTGTCTCCTGCTCAGTGGTCAGCTCTGGTCTTCATCTTACTGTCATCACAAAAAGATCTGGACGTGTTTGACCTGAAGAAATACTCTGCTTCAGAGAAGGCTCTTCTGAGGCTGCTGCCAGTGATCAAAGCCTCCAACAAAGCTCTGTATGTGGATACACTACGGATACATTACCATTACTAAATATGTTTGATATTTGACTTTGATTAAACATTATGTTTGTGTTGATCCCTGTTCCTCCCCTAGGCTGAGTGACTGTAACCTCTCACAGAGAAGCTGTGGAGCTCTGTCCTCCATCCTCAGCTCCCAGTCCTCTAGTCTGAAAGAGCTGGACCTGAGTAACAACAACCTGCAGGACTCAGGAGTGAAGCAGCTCTCTGCTGGACTGGCGAGTCCACATTGTACACTTGAAACTCTCAGGTCAGGATCAGGTGATTTACTACAAAGATGAGGAAGTGGTCTAAGTGTCAGATCTACTAAGTTCATGGTGGTGTTACCAACATGTTACTGTGGGATAACAATGTCTGCTAGTGTCTCTGCTAATATGCTGTTACGTTCCCCTTTTTGGCATCTAAGGGATGCGGGGAGTAACGGTGTTTATTTCCCGGGGAAAGAGACTGAGCAATGATGACGGTTTAACAAAAAGAGTATTTATTGTAAAAAGGCTAGCTGCTTGCACGGCAGCAAAAGAAAACTACTTCCTGACAGAAAGAAAGCGACACTATACACACAACAGCCCACACGGCTGGAACAAAGGTGCAACACACACGCAGCTCCACCACTACGCGTTGCCCAAGGGTTGTCAGCTCACACGCACAGCCTCACTACTGTGGTCTGCCCAAGAGGTTGTTCTTCAGGAGTTCCTCTCCTCTTATCCAACGCTGATCGCGATTGTCCGCAGCCGCGTCCAATCAGCCGCTGCAGCTTGCATCCGGGACAGAGGGTGGCACTCGAGAAGACAGCGGGAAACCAGAGGGAGAGCACAAGCACAACACGGCACGTAACATATGCGTTAGGAAATAATGGTGTAAACTGAATGGTGAACTGGTCACTGTCCTGCTCGGGATCAAAGTGTTGGATGACTTGTCCAACCAACATGAACATCCTTTGGCCCACCTGCTTTCAGGGAACCAGGACGGTTTAAGTCGTGCTTTTAGTTTGTTAGAGCGATCTACTACACTGGAATAACGTATTTCACTGTAATGATGATTTTAAATGTCTTTACAGTGACAGGACATTCACAAAATGTCTGTTTACAAAAGAAGATGAAACCAAAATGAAAGCCACTCATGTTCATGATGAAAATAATGATTCATTGTGTATCGATATAAGAAACTCTGTGTGTTGTTTTGTGTGTTTGCAGTCTGTATCGCTGTAAGATCACAGAGGAAGGCTGTTCTTCTCTGCACTCAGCTCTGAAGTCAAACCCCTCCCATCTGAGAAAACTGGATCTGAGTGGAAACAAGCTGAAGGATTCAGGAGTGAAGCTGCTGAGTGGTTTTCTGGAGAGTCCACATTGTAGACTGGAGACTCTGAGGTGGGTTCACTGTCTGCTGCTAGTGCAGCACCTTCATGTTTCATCAATAACTCTATTTGATTTATCTACGTATAGATCCATGAAGTGAGACATTTTCTGGTAATATGTTCCACTTCACATCAGCTGCCTCGTTGTCTGCATGTCATCCTCTACAATCATGAAATGTACAACTTGTCTGGCTTCATCCTGCTGTTGGATGGATTACTGAACAGGCCTACCGGGCACAGGCCCAGGGGCCCAAAGTGTCAGGGGCCCCCCTGACCTTTACCTACTAAATGTCACTCAAAGAGACACAAAAAGACACAAACTGACTACAAAGAGACACTAAAAGTTACTTGGATATACTCCACTATACTTGATGAATATACTACTTGAGAGACTCAATGTTCATCATTAATAAAAGAAAGTTTAATTGAATCACACTTAAAGAACCAAACCTTTTTTGAATTTTTAGGAAAATAACTGCTAAAGACTTTTTTTAACATTTCTGATGCTGACTTTTTGAGAGCATTTGGAATTTTTCAATATATTTTATGAATAATGTTTTATTTTCTGATCCGCTCTGAAGAATCTGGATCAATACTGATCAATGGTTTTAAATGTCTTTACAGTGACAGTTTTTTCACAAAATGTCTGTTTACAAAAGAAGATGAAACCAAAATGAAAGCCACTCATGTTCATGATGAAAATAATGATTCATTGTGTATCGATATAAGAAACTCTGTGTGTTGTTTTGTGTGTTTGCAGTCTGTCAGGCTGTGAGATCACAGAGGAAGGCTGTTCTTCTCTGGACTCAGCTCTGAAGTCAAACCCCTCCCATCTGAGAGAACTGGATCTGAGCTTCAACAACCTGAAGGATTCAGGAGTGAAGCTGCTGAGTGGTTTTCTGGAGAGTCCACATTGTAGACTGGAGACTCTGAGGTGGGTTCACTGTCTGCTGCTAGTGCAGCACCTTCATGTTTCATCAATAACTCTATTTCAATCAGGAGAGACTTGTTTCATAAGTTAACAATGATTTATTATACAAGCGTCAAATATGAAAAGTGCAAAGTCTTTGGCGATTGGACTCCATCCTGAAGTACTATCACCGAGGGTCGGGATACTGAGGTCCAACAGGCCTAATCCCCCCTGGAGTCCAGACACTGGTGGAGGTGATGAAGTACTGTATTCTGTCCAGCAGAATTCTTTCCAGGACTTTTGACAGGACGCTGGCCAAAGCAATGGGCCTGTAATTCTCTAGGCTACATACTTTACCAGCTTTGTTTTTAATGACTGGCACTGAGAGAACAGACAGCATTGAGTCTGGTAACAAGCCGTGAACCATGAAGCCAGTAAAACAAACAGCGAGGAGAGGAGCTAACCTCGGACTAGCATATTGAAGGTGTTCAGCAGTAATATGGTCTGAACCACTTGCTCTGCCTTCAGACAGTTTATTGATAGCTTGGTGCAGCTCATATGATGTAAGTGCCATTGACTCATTACTCTCAGAACTGTCCACGCTATGCAAATCACTTTTGATGCAGTTAAATAAGGTGCTATAATGCTGTCGCCATAACTCAGCAACATATAGTATAGATCCATAAAGTGATACATTTTCTGGTAATATGTTCCACTTCACATCAGCTGCCTCGTTTTACTATTAACTATTAAAGAAAGTAATATTTAAAAAAACATTTCTGATACAAACCTTTTTCAAAACATTTTGCTTTTCTGTTATATTGTTTTGTACAAAAGAAGATGAAACCAAAATGAAAGCCACTCATGTTCATGATGAAAATAATGATTCATTGTGTATCGATATAAGAAACTCTGTGTGTTGTTTTGTGTGTTTGCAGTCTGTCATGGTGTGAGATCACAGAGGAAGGCTGTTCTTCTCTGGGCTCAGCTCTGAAGTCAAACCCGTCCCATCTGAGAGAACTGTATCTGAGTGGAAACAACCTGAAGGATTCAGGAGTGAAGCTGCTGAGTGGTTTTCTGGAGAGTCCACATTGTAGACTGGAGACTCTGAGGTGGGTTCACTGTCTGCTGCCAGTGCAGCACCTTCATGTTTCATCAATAACTCTATTTGATTTATCTACGTATAGATCCATAAAGTGAGACATTTTCTGCTAATATGTTCCACTTCACATCAGCTGCCTCGTTTTACTATTAACTATTAAAGAAAGTAATATTTAAAAAAACATTTCTGATACAAACCTTTTTCAAAACATTGAGCTTTTCTTTTATATTGTTTTGTACAAAAGAAGATGAAACCAAAATGAAAGCCACTCATGTTTATGATGAAAATAATGATTCATTGTGTATCGATATAAGAAACTCTGTGTGTTGTTTTGTGTGTTTGCAGTCTGTCAGACTGTGAGATCACAGAGGAAGGCTGTTCTTCTCTGGGCTCAGCTCTGAAGTCAAACCCCTCCCATCTGAGAGAACTGTATCTGTGGGGAAACAACCTGAAGGGTTCAGACGTGAAGCTGCTGTCTGATCTTAAGAAGAGTCCACATTGTAGACTGGAGACTCTGAGGTCAGTAGAGGGTTGGAGTCAGTCCATGCTGGTTTCAGCAGTATTGTACCAAACACAGATCCACAGGCTTCAGGATTGGACGAGAGAGAGAGAGCAGTCAGCCAATCAGACGAGTCAGAAGCTTGTTGTGATTGTGTGTTTGAGTCGATGTGTTGTTCACGTCTACAGGAAGTGAAGCTTGTTAACAGCTGACGGCATCATCAGATGTTTAGAGACAGTGGTCCTCATTCATCAAGCTATCAAACTATTGATCAGTTCATCTTTGTCACAGCTCTGAGATCAGTCTGACTGAAGCCTGCACATCACTGCTCTCACTTCATAGAACCAGCGTTACATGCAGCCAATCATCAATCATGGCTGAAATAACCACTAGTGCTGCTTTGTACACGTTGAGGAAGTCCCAGATATCTGAAACCAAACTCCATCATGTGTGGTTCATGACATCATCTGGAGGCTGTATTCACTGTATCTATCCAGACACTCGTCGGCTGCTTTACTACAGCTGTATGAACCCAAAACAAACAGATTCAGCTGTGATTTAAGTTCAACAAACATTCAAAGGATGCTGAAATAACGATGTGATGATGTTGATTTGTAAAAAGTCTGAATTCATGCTTTGTCAGGTCTGTCCACAAGATGACAAGCAAACAACTGTTAAAATGGTTGTTTTCTGAATGGAGTCTGGATCAATAGATGCTATGCTATGCTAACATCGTAGCTGCTCCATCATCTCGGTGTAAATAGGTCAGCGTGGTTATTGTTTGTACCGTAGACAGTCTGTGGTTCATACTCATACATTCATACACATCGTCTGGTCTCTGTATGAGGTATCGTAGAGCTCTGGGTGAACACAGACGGATTCAATATGTTTATCCTCCATTTCTGATTCAACAGCGTCAGGACGTCAGCGATGAAGGAGGAGAATCTCAACGCTGAGCGGCTTTAACGACACAGCCTCACGTGCATCTCTTACTCCATTGGAAATATTTAAATTTGCATCGCGTCTTTCGCCTCATTGGCTCAAATGTACGTCTATTAGTGACTTTGCATTTACTTTGTATGTAATCGCGTCACTGAAACATCAGCTTGGCGTTTGTTGTGAACGCAGCATAACAGGGTTGAATCCATCTTTACAGTGAGCAGTGAACACCTCTCTGGTTCTGCAGTCATGATGCGTTCAGGACTCTCAGCACTTTATTTCAGTGGAACCTGCAGAGTCAACAGACTGGAGGCCCAACGTGTCTGCAGGTGTGTGAGCTTGGAGCTCAGTGTAGGTTAACATGAGAGCTGAGAGGAAGCTGCTCTTTCTACTGGATGTGCTGCGTCACTGACTGACGGCTGATGAAGGGAGTCTCTGTAAATACTCATTCATCTCTTCTCTTGTCTTCTTCTTCTCTCATCAGGTGGAAGTGATCTCTGTCAGCTGAGTCCTGATGATCCAGAGAGCATCTGGAGACTGGAGACTGCTCCATCACCTCCACCTGGATTTTATTTAGTGTACCAAACACCAGAAGACTTTTAAAGACTAAAGTCTGACTCCCTCTCACATATACAGACATTGGGCCTCATATAACAACAGATGTACTCTTGTTTAGGGCTCGAGGACCTTTTGAAATTCAGATTATTTTTGTTAGGGTTCATATTTGTTGTCTGCCGCTTCAGCTCAAACTCCCGTGAGCTGGAATGAGGTAGAAAAATGAAACTTGGAACAATAACTGTAAATGATGTTCATGTGCTTCTCAAGACATAGAACTCCGATCGGCCACATGGTGGCGCTGTAATTAACGTCACAAAATGTGATTTTTGAAAAGCCACGCCCCTCACACCAGAAGTCATTGACTGGATATTTGATTTGTTTCATGATAATGTTCAACCACATTTGTAAAACTATTGTGAAAACGCTCAACAGGGGCACCACCAGTAGTAATGATGTGCACGCTGCTTTCAGCTATTTTAAGTACGGAGTAAAGTTAAACTGTCACTAAAATTCTGTTGAAATACGTTCACTATACAGTGTATAGTATGGTGAACGTATTCTACCATCATTTTGAACAGAATTCAGCTGTTCACAGAGTCACAGGGTTAAAGAACTCCTACTCACAAAAAGAGGTTTTATTGTGAGCAGCAGGAGACTTGACTCTGTAATGTTGGTGTAGCCCCGCCCACCTATCAACTCGTATAAAAGCACCGCCTACTGACCAATCAGAGCTCAGTACGTGGATCGTTAGGAAATATTGAACCAATAAGAAGAAGTTAAGTCATAAAAGTAACAAAGTTCAAACTGCTGAATGCAGAAAGAACAGCTGGCAATAAATCACAGACTGTGAATGATGACATGAACAGATTCACAACATCACTGTCTCATCTAGAGCACAACATCTACTACATGTGTGTATTCTGCTACGTTAATGTGCTGCAGATGTATTCTGATGACATGAATGACGATATTTGACTCTTATTCTTTCAGTTGTAACCCCGGCGCTGTGAAACAGACTTGGCTTGTTTTCTTTCGTTCTATTTCAGACTCATGAAGTCTTGATGCATTTAAGTTTTATTCTACTCTGTGAGTTACTGTTGATTTCTCTCCTATCAATGAATCTCTCATGACTTTACTTCTTTGATTTCTATTATTACTGAGTGGTCATTTAATGATGATGTTTAAGTGACTTTCAGTCATTTATCGATGTGATATCCGACATGCTCTGTGAATTATAATTGGTTGAGATGATTTCATGAGATAATCTTGGTTTGACACACTTTGCTCTGATCTTTGTCAGTCAGCAAAGGAAACAGGATGTAAGGTCAGATTCTGTAACCGTGCTAACTGTTTAGGAGACACGCTGACTGATGTTCCACCAGGAAGACCAGACAGCAACCTTAGAAATAACTGCTAACCAAAAGAAGTCTGTCATGAACTGTAAGATACGTAAACAGCTTCATCCAGTGATTTACTAATGTTTAGTTGTCGACCATATATGGACCAGGAAGTTAACGATGCTCCAAGTAAAAAGGTAGAAATAGGAGGAGACTACAAACAATCAGGGCTTTTGGGGTTTATTCAGGTGCTCCTAGCTTGGAGTCTTTTTGACGAGGATTATTTTGTGATTTGAACTTTTGAATTTTGCCTTTTTCTTTTATTTGCTTTTCATATTATCCTTCTTTTGTAACTTTGAATCTTCTTTTTATTGTAAAAACCAAATAAAACTGGTTTGTATTTTGTACATTCCAACCAAAGCCCAGTGTTGCTGGTCTCTGAGGGTGTCTGCGTAGTCTCCATGAGGTCAGAGAGCTCTTCTCCTGAGAGGCTGGCAGCAGTGCATGATTGATATGAATATGAAAAACAGACCTGCTACAAGCTGAGCTTAAATGCTGTTCTTCAGTCTGATGTGATTTACTAACTTGGTCGGCTCAGATAGTTTTCATGCTCTGCTGGTTTATCATGCTTGGTGTTCATGTGATTACAGGACTTACACATCACTGTTGTGTCTTTGGTGACGCAGTAGGGGTCAGATTGGTGCCTGATTTGAGGGTGTTAGGGTCAGAGTCCTGAAGCTGACCTTCATAACCGAGGGAGGATCCCAACCCCACAGGGTTCCTCCTCCTGTGGTGGCCTTTTAAACAGGTCCATCCTGGACTACTTCCAGTCCTCCACCACCTGTCGCATTTTTACTGTACATCTCAGAGGTACATATTGTACTTTTTACTGTACTACATCTCAGAGGTACTATACCCACTTTTGGGTCGCGACCCACCAGTTGAGAATCACTGCACTACACCACCATCAACATACTGTGTTGTCTTGTCGGCTAAACTTAAACAACGTACAACACAGTCAGCAGTCGCTCCTCAGAGCAGAGGGCCACCAAATCAACTTGTGATCACACTGCACGTTTACCACGGAGCACTCTGTGTACTTCAGAGCAGAGCAGAGCCACATAGCATCACAACATGTAATACGTGCAGAGCCACATAGCATCACAACATGTAATACGTGCAGAGCCACATAGCATCACAACATGTAATACGTGCAGAGCCACATAGCATCACAACATGTAATACGTGCAGAGCCACATAGCATCACAACATGTAATACGTGCAGAGCCACATAGCATCACAACATGTAATACGTGCAGAGCCACATAGCATCACAACATGTAATACGTGCAGAGCCACATAGCATCACAACATGTAATACGTGCAGAGCCACATAGCATCACAACATGTAATACGTGCAGAGCCACATAGCATCACAACATGTAATACGTGCAGAGCCACATAGCATCACGACATGTAATACGTGCAGAGCCACATAGCATCACGACATGTAATACGTGCAGAGCCACATAGCATCACAACATGTAATACGTGCAGAGCCACATAGCATCACAACATGTAATACGTGCAGAGCCACATAGCATCACAACATGTAATACGTGAGAGCCACATAGCATCACAACATGTAATACGTGCAGAGCCACATAGCATCACGACATGTAATACGTGGTGGGCACACTCAAGAAGAAACCGAGCCAAGAGAGGTTTAGAGAGAGGCCATCGGCTGTCCACACAATATACAGTTTTAAGGACGACCATTCAACCTGGTCAATGAGCTGGACACAAATAGTGCCATCGTATATTACACAGTGTGATGCTATGTGAGTCAAATTAAATGTGATTATGTATTCTACTTATTAAACTCAAATTAACTCAACTGTTTGACGTCTCTGTGTTCTCGGCTGGTTAAATTCTTCATTTTATGTTTTAGCTTTTCTTGTTTACTCTCATGCTTTATGTCCGCATTGTGTATTTTCACCTCATGATGACATCACAAACATCTGCCTCATTCATTTGCAGCGATAGAAAGACGTTTTGAACTGTCAGAATTTAAAAAGGCACCATTTGTTTCGGAAACCAGCTTCTAAACTGCTCTGAAGTACAGAGTGCTCCATCGTGAGCGCGCAATCCACACAATATAAGTTCAAATCCCGTAAATATGATTTATTTATATTTATATATATGTGTCTTCTTCTGTTAACTGTGCTACAGAGTTCTACTTCGTGACACATGTTTGCACAAATCAAGCTCCAAAGACGTTTATGTGTTTTTTTACCAACTTTATTATTTCAAAGGAAGAGCAACGAGCTCTCTTCCTGTTTCACCATAAACAACAAGCGACGTTTCAAACTCCAGTACTTATTTCCTCAAAAGACTCTCCAACGAGGAATCCGGTCTGTTTTGACCAAAGACTGTAAATGAGAAGGTTTCACATTGTAATGCAAAACTAAACAATGCGGCATTCACGAGGACAGCTACGTGTTCTCTACCTGTTTTCAACAGCTGCCGTAACTACGACAACATGAGACGCATTGGGCTGGAAGTCGCCAGTTAACACGGTCACTTGTTGAACCATAACACCGGACTATATTGAGGCGTTTAGAGTCAACGCATTTTGTCTTTTCGTTTATTCTGTATTCTAGTACAACTTACTCGAGCAACTAAGAGAACATAAACTAAATACAACTAAAGGGGTTTGAAATGTGCAGTAAATAGAAAAAGTAAAGTTACCCGGAAGATAGCTTGCTGTGCATCAAGTTAGCAAAAATAAAAGCAGAGATGAGACTGGCTTACTTCCGTTTAAAAAAACAACAACTTTATTTTAATCTTTTTAGTCTATATTTACGTTATTAATTACGTAATTACTTCACATTACGTTACTTATATATAAAATATATAAAAGTTCTATTGATTTATATTCATAAATCAATGTATATAAATATATGTACGTCCTTTCAAATTCTTCATTGCCCCCAAAAACGTTGCAATATAAAAATATGTCCGGTCTCCTTTATTTATTTATTTTTCATACCGGATATCCGGTTTCTCCGTTGATCAACGTCAGATTCACACCAGATTGTGGACATTTGTGGAGGTTTTTTTTGGAGCAACGTTTGCTTGTCAGTCAGAGGCGAAAGTCCACAGCTGGGTTTCACCACATCACTACAAACATGACCGTGAGTTATTCCCGTTACTTTAGCTTTAATTTACTTTTAGTGTGAAGTTAACTCAGCACTTCCTGTCCGCGTTGCGTTATAGCCTTCAAGCTAGCTAGCTATCATAGCCCATTTAGTTAGCGTTAGCTTGTAAGTTAACGTTCAATTATGTTCGTCACGTGATTGAGCAAACACGTGACTGGAGCAGCGCGTATGTATCGTCACATGCTGCACGTGAAATATGGGTGCGATGAATATAATGATGAATATGACAATGAAGTCATTACATAGACTGTAACACATTAAGATAACAGCACATTATATATATATATATATTTATATATGTATGTATGTATGTATATACTTATTTATAAACATATATATTTATATCTATGCATGAATATATTTATTTATGTATATTTATATTAATTTATATTAATTTTTTTAATATCACCATTTATTGAGTCAAAGGTGTCTCTGTCTCTAACAGAAGCATGAGTTCGAGGTGGCGATGACGTGTGAGGGATGCTCCGGAGCTGTGACCAGAATCCTCAACAAACTGGAAGGTGAGACTGACGGCTGTCCTCCGTCTCACGCTGCTGCGTCCGCTACGACAAGAGCAACGATGGAGATCGTCAATATTTATATCGGTGTGCGTGTTGTGGCGTTTGCATTGGCCGTGCATGCTATCCACTTATACTGTGGTGCGTGCTCCCCTCAGAGCCCAACTACATCAGCGTTTAACACCTAAAATACAATAATACCTCCTTTGTGTCGTAAAAATTGTCTCTTGAAGCCAAAAGCACTTTAAAGTTGTCCTGGCAGTAAGTGTGAGGAGGCTCACCTTCTTACCCTGGCAAGAAGAAACACCTATAGACTGCACTTATTCAGTGACATTTATTGCTGTTCAAACACCTTATTTAAAGAAGTAAGTTCTGAATATTTACTGGAATACTCAGCGATCCTCATGCTTAAAAACCGGATGTACCAGTTCGTAGTTTCACTCTAGAAGCTGCCTTATCTTGGGCTTGTTCTGCTGAAATGCAGACAGATGCAAATGTAAAATAATATATTTTTACAGCCTTCCCACCAGCAAAACATCTAACACCAGTGTGCATCATGTGCTCCCCTGCTGCCTCGCTGTGTAATGTGAAACGAATGCCGCTGAAGCTCTCTCTGCTCTCAGAGAATCCAGTAGAAGCGAAAGCACAGTTTGAGAGCGTTTAAAGGCCGCTTGCGTCACACCTCATGACTTCTCTGTCTCTGAATGTTGGCCAACATGTCACCTGATGCAGAGGAACTCAAAGAAACACGTTTCATTTGGCTCGGCCGTCCTCTTCACTCTGCCGGATCTCAGCAATTCATGATGAGGTGAATTTGGTTTCCTTTGTTGGAGAACTGGAGAAATATAACTCGTCGCCCACTTTAGAGCCAAAGCGTCTTTTGGTGAGTCTTATTCGGTGTAAGCGCGCTGCACGCTGCTGCTTCCTGGAGTGAAACAAAGTGCCTCTGTTCTCTCAGATGTCAAGTTTGAGATCGACCTGCCGAAGAAGCTCGTCTGGATCGAGTCCGACAGAGACGTGGAGTTTCTCACGGACACGCTGAAGAAATGCGGGAAGGAGGTCAAGTACAACGGCACCAAGTGAAGGAGGATGTGCTTCACGGAGCAGGTGATTTATGATTATGATCTCCATGAACGAACTGTATATCTGTAGGGTTTAAGTGTTGTACTGGTATTAGACGTAATGTCCTTTAGAAATAGTTTTGTGTGAATCTGATGGCAATAAATATGTAAAGAAATGAGTTATTGATTTCTCTCAACAGCTGTAAATACAAACTGAGCGTATTAATCCTGCAAATCACAATCATTGTTTTACCATGATGTGATTTATTATGGATCCACAGACAGTCAGCTGACTTGCTGTATCTCTCTGTTTGTGTTTTCTTTAGGAAATCATGGCCGCTGATGCAAAATGAAGATTTATGCTGCAACTGAAGTTCTTTACCTGTCCGGATTTCTTCGTGTTTTTATGTTTTGTTAGTTGTGTTTATTATTATTGCCTCTGTGTCTACTGTTTGATTCCCTATTCTACAGCTTTACTAGTCAACACGTTGTTTCATTTATTATGGCTAAAAAAGAGCAAATTCCTGTTGAACCGAGTTAAGTTGGTGTTTGTCTGCATGTTTATCTGAATACCAAATGAGAGACTGAGCGGCTTTATGTTTCA
This sequence comes from Melanostigma gelatinosum, assembly GCF_949748355.1. Classification (NCBI taxonomy): domain Eukaryota; kingdom Metazoa; phylum Chordata; class Actinopteri; order Perciformes; family Zoarcidae; genus Melanostigma; species Melanostigma gelatinosum. The sequence goes on from NC_136638.1 coordinate 27,368,369, forward strand.
TCAGTAGACATGAATAAACATCACAGGCAGCTCAGTATGCAAACATGTAATGTGTAACACCAGATATGCACGTTTGCATATTCAAGTTCTCTCTGTGTCTCTGTGTCTCTCTCTCTGTGTCTGTCTCTCTCTGTGTCTCTGTCTCTCTGTGTCTCTCTCTCTGTGTCTCTCTCTCTGTGTCTCTGTGTCTCTCGTCCTGACTGAAAGTGTATAAAAGCCGAATGCTCGCTCGCTCTCACCTGCAGGAGTGAAGATGTTCAGGTTGCACAATAACTCGATGGTTTGACCACCAGGAGGCGCTGTGAGATCAGCATGTGCTGACTTTGATGAGAGCTTTTCATTGTTGTGTTTCATGCAGCCTCTTTCAGCTTCCCTGGAGAGCTCAATGACTTCTTTACTCGTACAGTTGGTAAGAATGATACATCTAGTGGAGCAGTTCATCATGCTGGTGATCCTCACAAGTCAAAAAAACATGGCTGCCTCTGCAGGATGGGGGGGGGGGGGGATCACTCCTGGAGGAGTTTAACGTTTTAAATCTTGTCAGACACGTCATCGGCTGCCAGCATTCACTAATGAAATGCTAATAACTCAAGTGTCACATAGAGCAGTGATGTGAACTTTGTGACCTGGATTCCTCCTAAAATGAGTGTTTTCATATCTGTTAAGTTATGAAGTCAAACTTTAATTGGGGGGAAAGATTCCAGCAGCACAGGAAACAGAAAACATGCATTACAAAGCACCCTGATACAAGGAAATATACATGAAATATATATGAAGGTATTCACGGGACAACATCCAATGTGATGTATTTCCAATCTCAATGATTTAATAAATGTTTGTGATTTCCACTACTTGTAAGTTTTCCATTCAGTACAACAACTGAACATTTGTATTTAAACTTCTGCCTGATGTACTTTTATTTCTTTGAATCTGCTGTTTGTGCAGAAGCTTGTGAAAGTTTGAGGTTGATTTCAGGAGCTCTCTTGGTGCATGGCGGTGTTCGGACGTGAGTAATTGGCTTTTTGTTTTCATTGGAGCTAACCAGTGCTATGCTAACTCTCTGTTGCACGAACACACTTAATCCCTGCAACGCTTTAAGCGCCCTGAACGCCTCAAGTTGAAGTAAATTGAGTTCAGTGTGGAAAAGCGGCAAAAGTCATCATGTTGTTATTTCACTGTGGTGACTGTCGCTATGTTTCCTTTTCTTTATCTTATGTTCTTGAGGAAACAGCCGGAGGGAGTTCAGTGCGGTCGTTGTGGTTCCGGGTGAGTTGTTTTCATTAATTCAAACAGACGAATGAACTATTCGGTGGCGTACAGTTCTTGGTTTGTGTTAAGCTAACGTTAGCACTCGTTCGCTGGTTGCTTTGTAATTATTTTACAGCTGGAGAATCCTTCAGGCGCTGCAGAGGGCAAAGAGTCCCTCGCTGGCCCCTCAGTCTGAACCAGCCACTGAGGGGAACAGAGGCTCATTGAGTACCACACGAACTCCAGATAACAGGGTTGTCAGTACAGTCACTGGATTCCTCATGTTACCCACCCACACACACACACACACACACACACACACACACACACACACACACACACACACACACACACACACACACACACACACACACACACACACACACACACACACACACACACACACACACACACACACACACACTGTCTCTTCACATAATCCACAGAAAGTCCAACTCCACTATGAAAACTAAAACGTTTAGTCGTGCATTCGCCTTGACACTCACCTGTAACTATATATATACATATACATGTATATATACATATATATATATATATATATATATCACACTTTTGTTGTGTATGTTGAAGTTTACTAAATGTCCTTTTGAGGATAAATTGTATCTGAGCTTGTTTCAAATCTGTGCACAATATATTTACATATCCTGAAGAAAAGTTAGTAAAATGTTTCATTTTTTACATTTGTCTTGTTATTTGGCCAAAGGTGGTGTCTGCATACGTATGGGTACCTTATGGTCCCGGGCTGTTTATCACAGGTGGTGACCTCTGACACCTGACCACATCCCATTCCAACACCTTCGGGATGAACCGGAGCGCCGGCTGTGAGGCGGACAGCAGATTGATGCCCATGATTTAGGAATCACGTGTTCAACTGTCATCGATCATGTTCAGATACGGAGATCATGATTGGATGGTCAGCTCTACTTTTGACTTGTATCAGTGTACAGCTGCATTAGGCTGAGCATATTAGCATATTACATTTTAAAAACTCCCTCACACTCACACACACACACACACACTCTGTCCTCAGCTGACCAGTGACTGCTAATATATGAGTCTGGGGGTGGGGGTGTAGTCAGGGCTGTCAGATCCTGTCCTGTGTGCCAAAACAAACACACCCATCACCAGGAGGTTGCAGCCAGTCGGGGAAAATGTGCAGTTTGAGTGAGAGTGAGAGAGTGACTCGTCAGAGCATTTCTGTTTAATGTCAAATTAGTTCAGAACTCGTGAAACTGGATCGTATTTAAAAGAGGACTTATAAGACGGACACTTTAAAGGGCGTTGTAGAGACGTTGTCTCCTTTAACGCGACACAGTGGAACTACACAGACGTAGTTTAACAGACAAAGCCGCTCGCGTGTGAACATGAACTCCTGCAGCTCCTGTGGTTCAGTGAGTCGGTGACTTCCTCAGCAACCACAACGGTACTGAGAGCACATCATGAGCTACACTGCAGGTTTCACAATGAGAGGACTAAACCGAAGCACCGCGGAGATGACAATATGACGGGAGAGATTTCTGGCATTGAGATGTTGAGATGTGGAGCATTTTTAAAGTTGCACAGGCTTTACAGCTCACTGCTACGTTAAATATTCATTATTTGGAGCACTCACCTCAGATGAAAGTTTCTAAAGAGAGGAAATGAAAGATTCACTTAATCTGGGAATCTTTTCTAAGCTTTTACGAGAAGGTAGTAGATTACAACCGATCAACACCTGAAAGAGTCGTAGATTCATTTGTTCTGTGGATTGACTAGTTGAGCAACTTCTGTCGATGCAGAGAACTCTGTGTTTGAAGCTTTCGGTCTAAAAGGACCTTAATGAGAGCATGCACGGTTCAGCTGGAATGACAGGTGTAAACAAACAAACACATCATGTCCCGGAGCCTCTACCTCCAAGGTGTCCACAGGTGTGCTGCATACAGTGATTGGGAGTGTTCTTAACGTCAATAATAAATGTGTTTATTGTATACTGATAATAAACTAACAGGGTGCGGTCAAACTAAAACACCGTCTTCATATGTTCCTTAATGTCCATTCATCACGCACACACACACACACACGTAAATAATAATAGCAATGAAGGTGTGGGCTGACAATAGGATTTACTGGCGTTAAATTAGATACGTCGTCGTCAACAACAACAACAACAACAACACTACTCGTGAGCCGTTATTAGCATGGAAACATAGCGGTTTGTTCAGCATCTTCACCATATCACAGCTAACCTAGGTTAGCCACCGTTAGCTCTTCGTTGTTCGTAAATGTGCCATATTTGTAACCGTGAACAAGCCGAACCCATAAAGCTCGTAACGAACAACAACCTACCTCGTGCTAGCGGTAAACCTCGTGCTAACGTCGCCGTTGGACCTCTGAATGTCCGCTGGTACTCATGCTGGTCGTGGTCGGGAACTAATTGAATGCTATAAACCGGAGAGTCAGCTGGGCTCTTTCTGTGCGTCCGCCGAGAGCTTGGTCACGTGACAAAGCCGCTGGCTGGCTGCCAGTATTCGACCGAGAGTACTGGTCACGTTTAACAACTTTAAAGCAGCGTCACTTTTTAAGTATCTTACAACTATATTTCTATAAAAAGCAGTATGTGTGTAAATGACTCTTAATATCTTTTGTTAGGACGGTTTTTATTTGCTATTTTTTAACGTTTTGGGTCCTTTATTTTGAAGTTATGCTGGCGTAACCGGAAGCTGATACGAACTCGTCAGAGAGCAGTAACTTGATTTAGGTTACTGTTAACATGTAGGTTATAAATCAATATAGAAGAATGTGATTGATGAACATGTTTCACCAAATCTTCATTCAAAATAACACTTTTATAGATAAATACATGTAAACGTCACATTGTGTCTCATCAGTGAGACGTGCATGTGATCCAAGTTGCTGCTGCTTCATTGAATCTTTCTGAACTGAGCTGATCTTCATCTCTTTAGATGGTTAGTGAGCATCATCTAGTGGACAGAGAGGAGAACTACATCACCTCACCTGTGATGTGTCTGATTGGCTCGCTGTGAGGACGTGTTCTAAAGGAAAGGAAGGACTCAGTGAACACTTGATTTGATTTAAGAAAGCATAACACACATTACAATAACCGTCTCCAACACTCAACAACACAACATGAGTCAGCTGCAGGTGAGGGAGAGGAATGAGGAAATACAAACACCTCTGATAGGCTGACATCTACCACCTGTTGGACAGGTTTTGACGTCTCACTGGTTTTATTTTAGACTTGGACTCTGAAGTGATGAGGGTGTGACGGCATCCTCAGATCAAATGGACACAGACACCAGGACTGACAGGAGGACATCAGCAGCTTCTTCTCTCCAGTGTTTCCTCCACACATGACGGTGCAACGTGTCTGTAAACTGACCTGAAGTGAGTTCAGCAGGTGAGAATCCTACCAGAGGAATCTGTACATGTTTGATCATCAGGATCACTTTGATCTCTTTGTGTTGTTTCTCTGTTTAACTGAGAATAGAACGATGTTTCTAAAGATAGATTTGTTATCTGCAGTAGAATTCCTCTCTGCGATAAAGAACAATGATTTATAGAAATATAATGTTCATGTTTCTCAAGTAGTTTCAACAGAAGTTTGTAATCTGAGTGTCTGAACTGGTCTGACAGGTTGGATCAAGCTGTGTTTTTTTTAAAGACTCTGAATGTTCACACCACAACCTGTCACAGGGTGTGGTGGAGGACTCAAAAGCAGGCCAGACAGAGTAGCGTGAAGCAGGTATTTAATGAAGAATTAAATCAACACAGGAAACTTACAGGACACAACAGGGGATCCACAGACAAGACAGGAGACGAGGGGGAAAATCCAGCAGAATGAGGCAGTCGGGAAACCCGGGAACAAGACGAGCCAAACGGGCGGGTAGACATGAAAATGATCTGGCAAAGAGTGACAGAGAGGCAGAGTTCATATAGTGTCTAGAACAGGTGAAGGGAGTTGTGCTGATGAGGAGGGAGTGGCTGACCGGTAGAGTGAGGAGGGTGTGGAGCTACACAAAGACACGGAACACAGAAGACAAAGCCTGATTGGGACACAACCAGCTTAACAACCCTGACACACACTTGGTTCCACTCGTGGAGACCTGTTTGCTCACTTCATGTCTCAACTGTCCCAGAGGACAGAACCCGTCCTAGAGGACCTGTGTGTGTGATGGTGTAGTAACAGTGGAAATGCTATAATAACCTGTAACATGAATGTAATAGACTGTAAATAAGTCACAGCATGTTAGCCGTCTTATGATCCTCCTGTTATACCTCAGAAAACATCCACAGGCCTGTAATTAATCCTCACATGTGCATTACGCAATCAAGCAACCTCCTTCATGCTCTCCTGAGAGAAACTCATTCCTATAAGCATCACTTCCTGTCACAGACCCTCTGCAGCACGCTCTATGTCAAACCCCTCTGGTGCTAACCACAACTATTTACTGACAGTCCCTCTGAACCTCTGCTACCTCCTGCTCCTGACTATCAGCCGGTTCATTTGGGACTTTTAAACATCACATCTCTAAATAATGACTCGTTTTTATCTCAGTTTTACTTCATTTGAACATCTTGATTTGATGGTAAACTCTAAAGATCCAGTGATCACTTTAATAATCTACAGACCGTCCAGGCCTAACAGTGTTGTTATCAGAGTTACTGTCCCATGTTACATCAGCTGCTGTCACTTATTGTCTGATGAACAGCAGGACAACCTGGACTACCTCTGAAACCACAGGCACCACTTTCTTCTGTCACTCATCAAGTGTGTTTCTGTCTCATTCCATTGATTGAACTAAACTAGCAAAAGCTTCAATGCGTTTTAATTCAGTGTTCTATGTCTCATCTTGAACTCTTCAGTATTTGTTGTAATTAAAATAAATAATCAGATGTGAGCATTCTGACTGTATCAAACACTTTAACTCTTTGAGCGCTGCAGCGCGGTGGTAAAGCCCCCTGAGGTGAACTTGTGCTCTGTGACTTTGAGCTCCATCATTTAAACAGACCGAACACGATGCACACTGCTGATCCATTGATCTGCATGTAGAGAGCGTGTCTGAGAGCTTCATGTCATGTCTTTACTGACACTGCTCCAGGATCAGATCCAACATCCAGAGTGTCTCCAGTGTCTCATGTGAGCTGCACTTTGTATCTGAAACAGGAGCACTGAGTTTGATCCGAGTCCTTCAGTTTGATGGTCTGTTGGTGATAACATGAGATGTTCACGTGTTTCTTCTGCTTCTTCATCGTCATGTGATCTTCTGCTTATTTGACGGCTTCAAACTGATTCTTTTGACTGTAAACTTTTAGAAGCTGCTGCTCAGAAATGTTACAACATGTAGGTTATAAATCAATATAGAAGAATGTGATTGAGGGACATGTTTCACCAAATCTTCATTCAAAATAACACTTTTATAGATAAATACATGTAAACGTCACATTGTGTCTCATCAGTGAGACGTGCATGTGATCCAAGTTGCTGCTGCTTCATTGAATCTTTCTGAACTGAGCTGGTCTTCATCTCTTTAGATGGTTAGTTAGCGTCATCTAGTGGACAGAGAGGAGAACTACATCAGCTCACCTGTGATGTGTCTGATTGGCTCGCTGTGAGGACGTGTTATAAAGGAAAGGAAGGACTCAGTGAACACTTGATTTGATTTAAGAAAGCATAACACACATTACAATAACCGTCTCCAACACTCAACAACACAACATGAGTCAGCTGCAGGTGAGGGAGAGGAATGAGGAAATACAAACACCTCTGATAGGCTGACATCTACCACCTGTTGGACAGGTTTTGACGCACTGTCCTCACATGTGCATTACGCAATCAATCAACCTCCTTCATGCTCTCCTTTAAGTGGCTGATTGTCAGTAAATATGTACAGCATGATCATTATTCTTTCATCACATGACTTTAAAATGTAAGAATAATAGTATTTTGAAACAATGTCTTTTGTATCTTGACAGAGAGGACAGATGGAGACACCTAAAGAGCTCTTGGACACTTTGGAGAAGTTAGGAGACGACCAGTTTAAAAAATTCAAGTGGACTTTGCAGAACCAAGAGTGCCTAGAAGACTTCCCAGCAATCCCAAAGAGTCGACTGGAGAATGCAGACCGGATGGACACAGTGGATCAGATGGTCAAGAAATACGGCAGAAACACTATGAAAGTGACCCGAATAGTTTTAGTGAAGATTGATGAGAATGATCTCGTGAAGAGTTTATCAAAAACCAAATCAGAACCCAAAGGTAAGTCATGGTATGAACACAAAGATCAAACTTACATCTCACAAAGACTTTAAACGTAAAACAGCGAGTTGCACTTTGGCTTTCAGAAGAAGCTACCAAACACACGTCCACCGGAGAAAATACATTGAAAACCTACCTATGTACAGGGATGGGTCAAATGCAGAGAAAAATTCCCCCTTAAAGGGATCAACATAGTATACATTATTATTATTATTATGAAGGCTGAAGACTTTCCTGTTTACTTTCCTGTGCTGTAACTGTAATCAGTGTATTTTATACCCGTTTTATGCTATTTTAGCTTGTTTTTATTTTGTCTCTTTAATGTATTTAAATATCTTTTTACAATGCCTCTTTTGCATTTTGGGCTTTTGATGTTTTATGTGAAGTGCTTTGAATTCTTGCTGAAATGATTGAAATAAATAAACTTGCCTTTCCTTACATGTACGGGTGCAACGGATCATAAAGCTCACGGTTCAGATCGGAGTCACGGATCTGATCAGCACAGCAGAAGAAAGGAGCAAATATAACGTTTAGAGATCCCTGATCACATTTATCTGCTGCAGATTACCGATCATAGATGATCCGTGTTGGCAGATACGTTTCTGTTGTTTTGTTATAGAAGCTGGTCTACAAGACTCCACCTCCAAAGAAATCTATTCAACCGCTCTGAAGTCAGAGTAAACATCAACATGTTTCAATTTGATCCTTTCACACGATTCAAATGATGAGGAAATACAGACTACATTTGAACACATCACGAACACATCATAACTTTACCTGAACAGAGCCTGAAGGCATCGTAATGTAACTGAATGGAACCTCCGTACGTTAGCCGTTAGCAGACAGAAAGCAGAAATGCTGATGTCCTGATTGTATATTTCTACGGATCAACAATGTTCCTTTACACCACTACTTACATGTAACACTACTGGGAACAATATGTGTAAATATATATATATATATATATATATATATATATATATATACATTCTATCCTTTTTCACACGGGAAGTGATTTACAAAGCAGAAATGTGAGAAATAGCTGGCTGTAGCAGTCCAACACAGACTTTTGAACTTTATAATATTTTCTTGGTTATCTTCCAGGTCCAAGAGCGGAAATTCAACAGAGAAATCCGGACAGGGTCCCGGCAGAGGACAGGGTCCCGGCAGAGGACAGGGTCCCGGCACAGGACAGGGTCCCGGCACAGGACAGGGTCCCGGCACAGGACAGGGTCCCGGCAGACCAGAAGCTGTTCTCAGTTCGGACTGAATTTGTCAACAGAGTGTCTGATTCTGTCCTGGATGAGCTGCTGGATAAACTTCTTCATCGCAGAGTGATTACTGACGCTGAAATGCAGTTGACCAGAACAAAACACAGAGCAGATAAAGCACGAGACGTGATCGACACGGTGAGAAGAAAGGGACCTGGAGCCTCCTCAGTTCTGATCGCTGCTCTCTGTGAGGTGGACCCGTGGCTTTACACAGAGCTGAACCGCAGCTGAAGATGAACCAAGAACTGTGGAGTGATGATGATGATGGTGGTGGTGATGGTGATGGTGGTGATGATGATGGTGATGATGGGGAATCTCTTCAACAGTTGTCTCACATGACTAATTGTAATTTTTAACGGTGCACAACACGAGGCAGCGGTTCCCACAGGGTTTGGTGGGACTGTGGAAGAAAAGTTTGTACGTTTTCAAAGTAAAATGCATCAATCTGGTGAACTTTGAGAGCAAAGATAAGACACTGGATCTATGAAGAGCTCTGTGCTCTTGTTCCATCAGTGGTGTAATGTAACTAAGTACATGTAGTGTTTCAGGATGTCATGTTTTTGGGAGTTGAAATAAACGGTGACAGTGGTGTGCAGCCACAAAGAGAAGTTTGCTGCACTTGTTTATTCCGGCGCTCCTACATTGGTGACCCTGAGTCTACTGGACGTTTCCAGAGACGAACATGACGCACTTTAGCTCAAGCTGCCGGAGTTTTGGAAGACGCAAGCGTCCGTCTGGTTTGCTGAAACTGAAGCACAGTTCTCTCTCAGAGACGTTACCGCGGATGCTACGACATACTATCATGTGGTAGCTAATGGATACAACGCTAGCTCTCCTACACAGTAAACCCCCGGTGTTACATATGCAGAGTCAAAGTCCATGGACTATTTCAGAGTTATTTCAACAACAGCTTGAGTAAGATGCCCCCTAGTGGTGGTGGACATGTACATAGTGAAACAGGTGGTGTCAGAAGTACTCTGAGAAGCCCCGCCCACCTCCTCACCTCATTTCTGACCCATCTGGATTTTTCACGCCGCCATTTTCTAACCGTCTTTTAGTCGCCTATTGAAACAAGTATTTGGCATTTCAACAGTTTAGAATAGTGTTGAGGAGGAAACTCGGGTGAACAGACTGAGATCGAGGTGTTTAGGTCAATTCAAGCAATAACATTTATTTGTAACAGAAGTATTATGTGCAGCAGTTCAACGTGCACGGACCTCAGAAAATCTGCTCTGTAGGAGCAAATGAAACTAAAAAGGCGCTTAGACAGAGTGCGCATGCGTTTGTATAGGTTCTCCTTATGGAAGCCTATTGGTTAAAGCAAAGTTGCAGGCGGAGCTGTGTTTAGCTGATCAGCGGCCTGGTTGAAGCACTTGGCATCTCCACCCACACTGGCTCACGATGGATCCTCCTTCGCTGCGTCATCAGTGTGAATGCATGTTGTTAACACTCGAGGTGCCGAAAGGGTGCAGTTCTAAGCTATTTCACAAGTCTCTGTGTGAATAGATAAGAGAGCTCTTCTCCTACTCTAAGATGGCGGTTTCTGCCCTAATCTGGTGGTTTAAGTAGGTGTTTCTTTTCAGGGCCACAGTATCTGTTTCTATCGTGCGAGCAGGCGCCGGAATGCCCTGCAAGTATTTGACCTACTTACATGTGACCTCACAACTCCGCAATATAACCATACAAGTATAGCGCATATTATTTACATAATTTATTATTACAATAGCTTCATGTTGTTGGTTCTTCATATTCCAGCTGTCTTTGCATTTTAAAATGCTGGAGTACAAAAGGCTAACATGACCGAGTTGGTGACGAGCTTATGTGTGAGGTCAACCGGGCTGCTAACCATCACATATGACGCGGCTTTGTTTCAGTTCCATTTGTAATGCACATTATTTAATGGAGACGTTCTTTGTCATGTGAAGCTCATGCTGCTCATTAGATAAGGGACACATCAGTGGGGACTGTGCGTAACGTTTTCATCTCCCTCTCGCTTCTCTAATCACGGCTACAATCTGTCTCCACGGCAACATCTCGTGAGCAGTCCCAACCGTCATCCCTTGATTCCTCAGACTCGCAGGATACAGCCATCATTCCAGAAAGCCCTTCTGTGAAACACCAGAGGCTGCATACAGAGGCTAAGCACGTGAGCGTTGACTCTGTAAATAAAATATATTCATGCACTGTTAAATAATATGCGCTATACTTGTAAAGCTTATATTGCGGAGTTGTGAGGTCACTGTAAGTAGGTCAAAAACGCCGAATGGTTTCCAAGCCTTTGCAATTTTATGTTTAGCTTCAAGAAGACAAAATATGACCATAATAATAATAATAATAACTTTAATTTATATAGCGCCTTTCAGGGGACCCAAGGCCGCTTTACAAGAGTGACAAAAACAGTTTAGACAGACAGCCAGACAAACAAAACAAGTAAACTAGGGGCCGAAAGCCTTGGCGAACAGATCTTCTTTTTGCTGCTGTTAAGTGTACAGTTTACTGGGAAACACCCAAAAAGACAGAGTTTTGGATTTAATGGAAGTTGTTCGTTAATACAGTTAGATACAGTTGTAAGAATCTCTTTCCAGAAATCCTTAATGAGGGTGCATTCCCAAAGGCAATGAGACGAGCTACCTTTATGAAGGCCACATTTAACACAAGCATCCGGTGTATTGGGGTACATGCGATGCAGTAACTCTGGAGTAATGTATGTTCTCATCACCCATTTATACTGGAGAAGTTTGAACCTTGAGTTGATTGTTGGGACTTGGGATACATATGTCCTGCCACTCTTCTTCAGTGATTTCTTCATGTAGGTCTGAACACCATGCTAGCCTTCTGTCATCGGAGGATTCTTTTGCTGCAGCGATGATCGTCTGATAGAACTCTGAGATCAGTCCAGCTGGTCCATAATGGTTTAGAGCGATATTTTCTAAAGAAGTTAGAGAGGGGAGATTTACAGAGTTCTGTGTCTTTATTATGAAGCATCTTATCTTTAGATACTTGAAAAAATGTTTTGTATCGATGCTAAACTTTTGCTTGGTGTCATTAAAACTTAAGAGTAAGAGTATCACAATCATATGAATCTGAAATCTTTCCGATACCTCTGTCTGCCCATAACTTAAACCAGAGTCGTTAGTACCTGCCGTAAAGTTTCTGTTCCCCCAAATAGGTGAGTATTGGGATAGAGGAGTTTTTCCCCAAGATAACTTAACGCCTCATGCCAAACTGTCAGCGTATTTTTAACAAAGGGGTTTGCAGTGTGTCTCTTCAAAGTGGCTGTTTGTTGAGTAGAGGTAGAGATAGAAGGGGATTTTGGAAGTTGTGCTTTCCTCCATCCTTATCCAGTGCAGCGTTGACTGGTGTTCAAACTGATGTGAAGCGGCTCGTAGTTGGGCAGCCCAATAGTGTCCCTGGAGGTAAGGGAGTTTTAACCCACCTCTGTCATATGGTAAGTATAACAGCGTCATGCGCAGTCTTGAGCGTCTATCGTTCCAAATGAAATTACAAAAAAGCCGTTTCATTTTAATAAAGAAATTAGGAGGAGCAAGTGGGATGTTTTGAAAAAGGTATAGGAATTTAGGAAGAATATTCATCTTCAGAATATTGATACGCCCAATCATGGAGATTGGCAAAGATTTCCATCTGTTAATAGATTAAACTGCTGACTCAGTCACAGGGTTATAGTTAGTAGGTGCCATGGATCCTATTGTAGGCGTGATTTTAACACGAGGTATGTGAAGCTGTCCACAATGTTCCTAAATGGAGAATTTAGTGGTGGAGTTAATCGCTCAGATCTTTTCTAAAATAGGATTGTAGACTTAGATGCATTAACCTTATAACCTGAGAAACTACCATATGTTCCTATTAAACTTAGTAAAGAAGGTAGATTGTTTCAAGTCTGTCAGAAAGAGCACTATATCATCAGCAAATAGTCCTATTTTATTCTCCATATCATTAATTGTGACACCAGTTATCTCACTATTGCCTCTAATTGCAATTGCTAGAGGTTCGATGGCCAGGACAAAAAGAAGAGGAGACAAGGGACACCCTTGTCTTGCATCTCTCTGACTTTATTTGACATTGTACTGTTAGAACATCATGTTTCGGTGATCGACGCTTCCCTTTTGACGTAGGACGGGCACGCGCAATCATCCTCTGGTCTCGAATTAACGAGACTGTTTGAGAGCGGATCAGCCTTGGAGAAACCGAGACAGCCTGACATCAATCATCGGGTTCATTTCAGCTGGCTTACAGGACATTTGATCGATTTAGTTATTATAAATATTAGTCGAAAATAATACACGCCTGTTCCCTTTCTGTGCTTCATGTAAAGCACAGAGCGGTGTTGTGTTGCGTGTGCAATGACAGTGATAGTTATGTGCTCTGGATACATCAGATTATCATCTGCACAATAATAATAATAATTATTATTCTCTGAGGTGAATCCTGACGTGTGGAGCAATGAGACGTTCTTCAGCTGGAGACCCAGAACATGACCTCAGCTCCTGCTGCTGACTCAGTGTCTGAGCAGCAGAGGGCGCTGACATCAACATCAACACGGTGGAGGACTCCGGCTGCATGGCCGCTCCGCCTCTGGAGCAAAACATGTTGTTCACCGATGGCGTCATGCTGTGAGGGGGAGGGGGGGTATTTATAGGCTGATAATGAGCATGTGTCCTTCAAGACCACGTTGTCCACACTCACAAACACAAGAGGCCAAAAGAAAGAAACTCTGCAGAGGTTTGGAAAAACAGAAAATGAGTTTATTAAGACAACAGAAAACAAGTGATAAGGCCTGAATACTCAGGAACACGATCAGATGCTTCGGTACGAAGCAGGCGTGGTGACTTCTTTACACAGAGAAGAAACAAATACAAAAACTAATCACAACTCCTCAGTCTAATGATCAGAGGGCCCGGCTCGGGTTTCCTGTGGGTGTCAGTGGCAGCAGCGGGTCCAGTCAGACGGGAACCCAGAGAGCTTGTGGCAGTTAGGGAGTGATCGAGTGAAGATAAACCGTCATCACTTCCTGAAGCAGAAAACAAACAACACGGAAGACGTGAAAAACAAGCAGTTCATAACATAGATATAGAATATTGTTACTCTTCACTGATATTTATATGCACGGTGTATTGATAGTATTAGAGATCAGATTTATTCAAATATGTGATGTTTGATCATTCACATAGCAGGGGTGTGTTCTGTGTGTTTTACTTCTGTTTTCTGTCTGGTTGAGTACGAATGTCATTCATAAATCAATGTTACTGCAGTTTAAGGGCCGTGCAGGTGCCTGGAGATAATAATAGTTAGTTTCCCTCTGCGCTGTTAATGTTCTCTGTGTTTGACTCAGAACAGAATCACTTCAAACTTCCAATGTTAGAGAACACAACAGATTGAGGATCAATCAAACGATTTGTCTTTTTTTACAAGCATTTTGATTTCAGTATATTATTTACGCTCACTTGAAGTGTTCTTGTGTCTTTGTTGAAAAAGAGTTGATGTGTTAAATGTGACATGGGAACTACTTTACAGAATACATTCTGACGTAGAACATTTAATTCACATGTTTCTGCTGACGGTGTCTTCCTGGATTTACATTTAGATTTTCTTTGTGTCCAGACAGAATGTAACATGATTCTAGCTGAGGTGAAGGAACAATTAAAACTTTGTTCTAAAGCATTCTCACGCGTTCTCTAGCGTTCTCTGGCATTCCCACGCGTTCTAAAGCGCTCTCAAGCGTTCTCAAGCATTCTCAAGCGTTCCCACTCACTCTCAAGCGTTCTCAAGCATTCTCAATCGTTCTCAAGCATTCTCAATCGTTCTCAAGCGTTCTTAAGCATTCTCAATCGTTCTCAAGCGTTCCCACTCACTCTCAAGCGTTCTCAATCGTTCTCAAGCGTTCTCAATCGTTCTCAAGCGTTCCCACTCACTCTCAAGCGTTCTCAAGCGTTCTCAAGCGTTCCCACTCACTCTCAAGCGTTCTCAATCGTTCTCAAGCGTTCTCAATCGTTCTCAAGCGTTCCCACTCACTCTCAAGCGTTCTCAATCGTTCTCAAGCATTCCCACTCACTCTCAAGCGTTCTCAATCGTTCTCAAGCATTTTCAAGCGTTCTCAATCATTCTCAAGCATTCTCAAGAGTTCCCACTCACTCTCAAGCGTTCTCAAGCGTTCTCAAGCGTTCTCACCCGGATGTTGTGACGTAGAAGGATGTCACAACATGGAGTTTAAAGGTCAGACAGTCACAGACTGTTTTTTAGACACAACATGTGAGCGGCCCTTTATTGAATCACAACCTTCCAGCGAGAAGGTTTTTAGTTGCTGCCCTGGACCAAGGTGTTCCTGTTAATGTGTCCATGCCCTGTGCAGTGTGTCAACCATCAGCACATCTTGAATAAGGAAGCCAAGAAATAAAATGACACACACTGTCCAACAGCCTCCAGTCCAACAGCCTCCTGTCCAACAGCCTCCTGTCCAACAGCCTCCAGTCCAACAGCCTCCTGTCCAACAGCCTCCAGTCCAACAGCCTCCAGTCCAACAGCATCCAGTCCAACAGCATCCAGTCCAACAGCCTCCAGTCCAACAGCCTCCTGTCCAACAGCCTCCAGTCCAACAGCATCCAGTCCAACAGCCTCCTGTCCAACAGCCTCCAGTCCAACAGCCTCCAGTCCAACAGCCTCCTGTCCAACAGCCTCCTGTCCAACAGCCTCCAGTCCAACAGCAGCCAGTCCAACAGCCTCCTGTCCAACAGCCTCCAGTCCAACAGCCTCCAGTCCAACAGCATCCAGTCCAACAGCCTCCAGTCCAACAGCCTCCAGTCCAACAGCCTCCAGTCCAACAGCCTCCTGTCCAACAGCCTCCTGTCCAACAGCCTCCTGTCCAACAGCCTCCAGTCCAACAGCCTCCTGCCCAACAGCCTCCAGTCCAACAGCCTCCAGTCCAACAGCCTCCTGTCCAACAGCCTCCTGTCCAACAGCCTCCAGTCCAACAGCCTCCAGTCCAACAGCCTCCAGTCCAACAGCATCCAGTCCAACATCCTCCAGTCCAACAGCCTCCAGTCCAAAAGCCTCCAGTCCAACAGCCTCCTGTCCAACAGCCTCCAGTCCAACAGCCTCCAGTCCAACAGCCTCCAGTCCAACAGCATCCAGTCCAACAGCCTCCAGTCCAACAGCCTCCTGTCCAACAGCCTCTAGTCGAACAGCCTCCTGTCTTCATGTTTCATCAATAACTCTATTTGATTTATCTACGTATAGATCCATAAAGTGATACATTTTCTGGTAAGTTTTAGGAAAATAACGATTAAAGTAATATTTAAATAAAACCATTTCTGATACTAACTTTTTTCAAAACATTTAACTTCCTACTCTACAGAAAATGGGGTAATGATCACTTCCAACAGTAGAATGCTTCCATACCTCCCACACAAATACCTGCAATGACCGTGATGCCATTGTCAGGTCTAAACTTGACTCATTACCTGACTTGTAATTCATTCTTGTGAACCTCCCATCATTTAAACATACAAGTTCCAAGGAGTCCATCACCTCCTCTCCTATCAATCCATTCCTATGAGTCTGATCCACTCCCCAGAGAGTGCTATGTGCATTCAAATCACCACACCAAATGACCCTTCTTCTGTCTGCTCCCTTTATTGCCTCTCATGCTTCTAATTCCAATCGTTGACACAGATTGTAGAAATTCACCTCTAACCACACTTCAACAACTACATATTCCAGGTCTTTCCCTTTTTCTGTTTCTCTGTAATGAATTCCTTTCCTAACAAAGGTAGCACATCCTCCCCATTACCCCGTTCTCTATCCCTTCTTATGCACACACATCCCTGAATCACTAAATCTGAGTTTAGTTTAAGCCATGTCTCTTCAACACATATTATATCTGGTTTATATTCTAACCCATGAAGAAAAGCTTTCAATTCTTGGCCATTTGCCAACAGACTGCTTGCATTCCACTGCAGAATTAACATCACGACTAGTCCTGTGAACGTGTTTCTTTCTTTAACTGTTCCTGTTTTTTAAGCTCTTCCTGAACAGCCATCCCAGTTATCCCATGAATATTTAGATATCTTGCTGCACTCTTTAATGTTGTTTCAATCTTCTCAGATCTCCCTTTTGCTTGGAATGTGCAGTTAAATACTTCAGCCATGAAATACACAAAGCTCTCCTTATTTACTATCAATATATTCCCATCTCCCCTTTGACTCTTTGTCACAAGTTGTTCATTTGACTGTTGAGACGGTTCCTTCCTTGATATATCTCCCCCCCCCCTCCACTCTACTCTCCCTCTGAACCATCTTTGCTGCTTCTGCATATGATATGTTCATTTTCACTTTCAGCTGCTGCACTTCCACTGCCTTCTTTCTCACTTCACACCCACCATAGGCCGCACCATGTGCACCTCCGCAATTTGCACATTTGAGCTCTGTCCCGTCCTCACATTTCCCATACTCATGTTCCCCTCCACATTTTCCACACTTTTGTTTCCCTTTGCACGCTGCTGCAATATGTCCATATTTTTGCCATTTGAAACACCTCAAAGGTGGACATAAGCTCTTACATTATAACTCATATATCCCACAGTGACTATCAGGCAAGTCTTAGAAATCCATCAACACTGACAAACTCTCAACCCTTTCTCCTCCTCTTCTTGCTTGCAGATGTTTAATCCCCATCATTTTTCCACCTCTTATACTGTATCTCAACTCCTCCACTGGGATACCATATACAACGCCTCTCACAAAGGGCCCATCACTTGTCTTCTTAGCGTTCCAACCACCATGGTGCACACTTTTTCAGCTTCATTGATTTCTCTCTCTGCTCCTCGTCCTTACACTTGATCAACAAGCCTCCATCACCCAGCACCTTCGCCATCAACATTTCACCAACTTTCTCCTTCAACCCGTGAGTCAGCGCCACCGGACTAACTTTCCTAAAATCATTTCCTTCCCTGAATCTCAAAATGACTTTGAACCGCTCATTCTCAACAGTCTTCCTCCTCATCACCCTGCCTTCCTCTCTCCCTTCCAAACTACTACCAGATACACTACTACGCTTCCTGGCTCGTTTATTGTTCCCTACTTCAGTCCAGTTATTGTAATCCATATCCTCACTCCCACCCTCTCCATCACTATTCCCTCCCATCCTTAGTCCAGTCACAGATCAGTTTATGCACAATCCGCTGAAACTACTTCTCCAAGCTCTCCGTCCGTGAGTTACTTCCTCGAGAGCGTCGATTCACACAAATACGTCACCTTCCTGCTTTTCCGGCCACCAGAGCTCCAGCCTGCTGCTGCTGAAGAGGAATGAGGGATAATTAGCAACCGGTTACAGCTGTGCCAATTAACCCTGGCACTGTTCCCCTGAACCACTCCCACAGATCTCTTCCCTGCAGCTGAGCACAGACCACGCCCACTACACAACTACAAAGAGACACTAAAAGACTACAAAGAGACACTAAAAGACTACAAAGAGACACTAAAAGACTACAAAGAGACACTAAAAGACTACAAAGAGACACTAAAAGACTACAAAGAGACACTAAAAGACTACAAAGAGACACTAAAAGACTACAAAGAGACACTAAAAGACTACAAAGAGACACTAAAAGACTACAAAGAGACACTAAAAGACTACAAAGAGACACTAAAGACTACAAAGAGACACTAAAAGACTACGAACAGACACTAAAAGACTACGAACAGACACTAAATTACTACAAAGAGACACTAAATGACTACAAAGAGACACTAAAAGACTACGAAGAGACACTAAAAGACTACGAAGAGACACTAAAAGACTACAAAGAGAAACTAAAAGACTACAAAGAGACACTAAATTACTAAAAAGAGACACTAAAAGACTACAAAGAGACACTAAAAGACTACAAAGAGAAACTAAAAGACTACAAAGAGACACTAAATTACTACAAAGAGACACTAAAAGACTACAAAGAGACACTAAAAGACTACAAAGAGACACTAAAAGACTACAAAGAGACACTAAAAGACTACAAAGAGACACTAAATGACTACAAAGAGACACTAAATGACTGTTAGGGTTTTAAACAGAAGGATGTGAGGCTTCAGCAAGCTTCAAGCTTCCTACTGCACACGCGCATCAGAAAAACGGAACTGGATCCGGTTTCAAAATTAAACAATATTTAATGTACTACACAAAGTTCACTTACAAACGGAATGAACTATCAATAGTAATGTTCTCGAGAACAGAGACCACACGCACGCATCTCACTCACAGGTCTGAATCCAGGTGCTGAAAAACGAGAGCAGATGTGGTCTGAGGAATTCTCTCCAGAACAGTCTCTTATGTGCCCCGACAGTTGGAAATGTCAAACAGTCATAAAACATCTGAATGACCCTCCGTGGCGATTAGTGATTGGCTCCATTTGAATTCTGTCTCCTCCCATTATCGATACATCTTCTCTCCTCGCAAAACATCTGTCTTGACTCCACCTCTGGTCAGCTTGTCCTCCCCACTGACCACATCCTCCATTTGCTGCATGTCTCATTCAGAATCCCTGTCTGACCCTCAAACTATTCTTAGTGCTTTAATACCTTTAGTGACTCTACTTTTATGATTTAATACATTCAATGAGTTAATATACTGTAACACATAATATCTTCTATTAGCAAGAATATTGTAAACATATTGTGACTGACATATTATTATTGTGACACTTCTACTCATCACTAGGAGGTTATTGAATCGTACTTATAATGCGTTTAATACTGAAATTCTCCACACTACAAAGAGACACTAAAGAGACTAAGAGACAAAAAAAGTCCACAAAGTGGCACAAAAAGACGACAAAGAGACAAAAGTTACTTGAATATACTACAATACACTTGATAAATATACTATGTATACTATACTTGATAGACTCAATGTTCATCATTAAAATAAAGTTAAATTGAATCACACCAAACCTTTTTTTATAATGTTTCGGGAAAATATTTCAGAGCTTTTGGTATTTTTCAATATATTTTATGAATAATATTTTATTTTCTGATCCGCTCTGAAGAATCTGGATCAATACTGATCAATGGTTTTAAATGTCTTTACAGTGACAGGATTTTCACAAAATGTCTGTTTACAAAAGAAGATGAAACCAAAATGAAAGCCACTCATGTTCATGATGAAAATAATGATTCATTGTGTATCGATATAAGAAACTCTGTGTGTTGTTTTGTGTGTTTGCAGTCTGTCAGAGTGTGAGATCACAGAGGAAGGCTGTTCTTCTCTGGGCTCAGCTCTGAAGTCAAACCCCTCCCATCTGAGAGAACTGCATCTGAGCTTCAACAAGCTGAAGGATTCAGGAGTGAAGCTGCTGAGTGGTTTTCTGGAGAGTCCACATTGTAGACTGGAGACTCTGAGGTGGGTTCACTGTCTGCTGCTAGTGCAGCACCTTCATGTTTCATCAATAACTCTATTTGATTTATCTACGTATAGATAGAAAGACTTTATTTCAGACTCGGGGTCCATAGAAACAGATACATAAAAGTACAGACACAAACAATAAAAGTACAGAGGCCTAGCAATGCCTTATGAAGAGACAGCTGTACCAATGTCTCCACAGCTGGGACTGGCAGCGTGTGGTGCTAAACCTTATGTTGGTTAAAACAACTATGATCACATTTCAGAGTCATTCAGTCTACAGATGAATTTGTACATGAGATTTCTTGAAACAGTTTGGAAAGTGTTGACTCGTGCAGCCACAAACATTTCACCAGCACTACTCCATCTCGCTCTCTTGAACAGTATTCTCATGGCGTCATTGTACGCTACTTGAAGTCTCTGCAAACTCTTTGTTCTGTAGTTTGACCACAAGTGTGCAGTGTAGAGTGGAGTACAATATGCTCTGAACAGAGACATCTTCACTCCATCTGTACACACACCAAACTTGCGTGAGACGGTGTTTGCTTGTGCAGACATCATACCACATTGCCTGGAAATGTCATTATCATCGGTCATGTGTTCTGTTAAAAAATGACCACGATATTTGACTTCACTACAGACACCAAGATTATTGTCAGACAATTTGAAGTCAGGGAAGTTTAGACATTTGTCCTCTTTAGTTGGACAGATCAGGATAGCACTCTTACTGGCGTTGTGTTTGATGTCATGTTCCACACCGTACACAGTACATATAGTGAGGAGCTGCTGAAGACCAGCGCTAGAAGGACTAAAGATCAGCAGATCATCTGCATACATGATGTGATTAACCAGAGTATTACCCATCATGCACCAGTAGTACAGGCTTTCAGTTGCTTGGACAGATCATCAATAGACAGATTAAACAGAACTTGTCTGACACCATTGCTAACCCCAAATGGGGCTGAGACACTTTCACCCCATTTTACTTGCATAGTCTGGTGCTCATACCAGTAAGCCAGAATTCTCACAATGTATGTGGGGACACCTCTTTGGCTCCGTTTAAAAAATCATTGACTGTGATTAACACGATCAAAAGCTTTGGAGGCATCAATAAAACACATAAGAAGTGATGAGTTTTGACCTCTGTATTTGTTTACAATGTCCTTTAAGGCATATACCGGTATACACAAGTCAGTGCCATGTTTGGCTTTAAAGCCCAACTGGTTATCTGTGGAGGTGATGAAGTCCTGTATTCTGTCCAGCAGAATTCTTTCCAGGACTTTTGACAGGACGCTGGCCAAAGCAATGGGCCTGTAATTCTCTAGGCTACATACTTTACCAGCTTTGTTTTTAATGACTGGCACTGAGAGAACAGACAGCATTGAGTCTGGTAACAAGCCGTGAACCATGAAGCCAGTAAAACAAACAGCGAGGAGAGGAGCTAACCTCGGACTAGCATATTGAAGGTGTTCAGCAGTAATATGGTCTGAACCACTTGCTCTGCCTTCAGACAGTTTATTGATAGCTTGGTGCAGCTCATATGATGTAAGTGCCATTGACTCATTACTCTCAGAACTGTCCACGCTATGCAAATCACTTTTGATGCAGTTAAATAAGGTGCTATAATGCTGTCGCCATAACTCAGCAACATATAGTATAGATCCATAAAGTGATACATTTTCTGGTAATATGTTCCACTTCACATCAGCTGCCTCGTTTTACTATTAACCATTAAAGAAAGTAATATTTAAAAAAACATTTCTGATACAAACGTTTTTCAAAACATTTTGCTTTTCTTTTATATTGTTTTGTACAAAAGAAGATGAAACCAAAATGAAAGCCACTCATGTTCATGATGAAAATAATGATTCATTGTGTATCGATATAAGAAACTCTGTGTGTTGTTTTGTGTGTTTGCAGACTGTTACGCTGTGAGATCACAGAGGAAGGCTGTTCTTCTCTGGGCTCAGCTCTGAAGTCAAACCCCTCCCATCTGAGAAAACTGGATCTGAGCTACAACAAGCTGAAGGATTCAGACGTGAAGCTGCTGTCTGATCTTGTGGAGAGTCCACATTGTAGACTGGAGACTCTGAGGTCAGTAGAGGGTTGGAGTCAGTCCATGCTGGTTTCAGCAGTATTGTACCAAACACAGATCCACAGGCTTCAGGATTGGACGAGAGAGAGAGAGCAGTCAGCCAATCAGACGAGTCAGAAGCTTGTTGTGATTGTGTGTTTGAGTCGATGTGTTGTTGTTCACGTCTACAGGAAGTGAAGCTTGTTAACAGCTGACGGCATCATCAGATGTTTAGAGACAGTGGTCCTCATTCATCAAGCTATCAAACTATTGATCAGTTCATCTTTGTCACAGCTCTGAGATCAGTCTGACTGAAGCCTGCACATCACTGCTCTCACTTCATAGAACCAGCGTTACATGCAGCCAATCATCAATCATGGCTGAAATAACCACTAGTGCTGCTTTGTACACGTTGAGGAAGTCCCAGATATCTGAAACCAAACTCCATCATGTGTGGTTCATGACATCATCTGGAGGCTGTATTCACTGTATCTATCCAGACACTCGTCGGCTGCTTTACTACAGCTGTATGAACCCAAAACAAACAGATTCAGCTGTGATTTAAGTTCAACAAACATTCAAAGGATGCTGAAATAACGATGTGATGATGTTGATTTGTAAAAAGTCTGAATTCATGCTTTGTCAGGTCTGTCCACAAGATGACAAGCAAACAACTGTTAAAATGGTTGTTTTCTGAATGGAGTCTGGATCAATAGATGCTATGCTATGCTAACATCGTAGCTGCTCCATCATCTCGGTGTAAATAGGTCAGCGTGGTTATTGTTTGTACCGTAGACAGTCTGTGGTTCATACTCATACATTCATACACATCGTCTGGTCTCTGTATGAGGTATCGTAGAGCTCTGGGTGAACACAGACGGATTCAATATGTTTATCCTCCATTTCTGATTCAACAGCGTCAGGACGTCAGCGATGAAGGAGGAGAATCTCAACGCTGAACGGCTTTAACGACACAGCCTCACGTGCATCTCTTACTCCATTGGAAATATTTAAATTTGCATCGCGTCTTTCGCCTCATTGGCTCAAATGTACGTCTATTAGTGACTTTGCATTTACTTTGTATGTAATCGCGTCACTGAAACATCAGCTTGGCGTTTGTTGTGAACGCAGCATAACAGGGTTGAATCCATCTTTACAGTGAGCAGTGAACACCTCTCTGGTTCTGCAGTCATGATGCGTTCAGGACTCTCAGCACTTTATTTCAGTGGAACCTGCAGAGTCAACAGACTGGAGGCCCAACGTGTCTGCAGGTGTGTGAGCTTGGAGCTCAGTGTAGGTTAACATGAGAGCTGAGAGGAAGCTGCTCTTTCTACTGGATGTGCTGCGTCACTGACTGACGGCTGATGAAGGGAGTCTCTGTAAACACTCATTTATCTCTTCTCTTGTCTTCTTCTTCTCTCATCAGATGGTGGTGATCTCTGTCAGATGAGTCCTGATGATCCAGAGAGCATCTGGAGACAGGAGACTGCTCCATCACCTCCACCTGGATTTTATTTAGTGTACCAAACACCAGAAGACTTTTAAAGACTAAAGTCTGACTCCCTCTCACATATACAGACATTGGGCCTCATATAACAACAGATGTACTCTTGTTTAGGGCTCGAGGACCTTTTGAAATTCAGATTATTTTTGTTAGGGTTCATATTTGTTGTCTGCCGCTTCAGCTCAAACTCCCGTGAGCTGGAATGAGGTAGAAAAATGAAACTTGGAACAATAACTGGAAATGATGTCCATGTGCTTCTCAAGACATAGAACTCCGATCGGCCACATGGTGGCGCTGTAATTAACGTCACAAAATGTGATTTTTGAAAAGCCACGCCCCTCACACCAGAAGTCATTGACTGGATATTTGATTTGTTTCATGATAATGTTCAACCACATTTGTAAAACTATTGTGAAAACGCTCAACAGGGGCACCACCAGTAGTAATGATGTGCACGCTGCTTTCAGCTATTTTAAGTACGGAGTAAAGTTAAACTGTCACTAAAATTCTGTTGAAATACGTTCACTATACAGTGTATAGTATGGTGAACGTATTCTACCATCATTTTGAACAGAATTCAGCTGTTCACAGAGTCACAGGGTTAAAGAACTCCGACTCACAAAAAGAGGTTTTATTGTGAGCAGCAGGAGACTTGACTCTGTAATGTTGGTGTAGCCCCGCCCACCTATCAACTCGTATAAAAGCACCGCCTACTGACCAATCAGAGCTCAGTACGTGGATCGTTAGGAAATATTGAACCAATAAGAAGAAGTTAAGTCATAAAAGTAACAAAGTTCAAACTGCTGAATGCAGAAAGAACAGCTGGCAATAAATCACAGACTGTGAATGATGACATGAACAGATTCACAACATCACTGTCTCATCTAGAGCACAACATCTACTACATGTGTGTATTCTGCTACGTTAATGTGCTGCAGATGTATTCTGATGACATGAATGACGATATTTGAGTCTTATTCTTTCAGTTGTAACCCCGGCGCTGTGAAACAGACTTGGCTTGTTTTCTTTCGTTCTATTTCAGACTCATGAAGTCTTGATGCATTTAAGTTTTATTCTACTCTGTGAGTTACTGTTGATTTCTCTCCTATCAATGAATCTCTCATGACTTTACTTCTTTGATTTCTATTATTACTGAGTGGTCATTTAATGATGATGTTTAAGTGACTTTCAGTCATTTATCGATGTGATATCCGACATGCTCTGTGAATTATAATTGGTTGAGATGATTTCATGAGATAATCTTGGTTTGACACACTTTGCTCTGATCTTTGTCAGTCAGCAAAGGAAACAGGATGTAAGGTCAGATGCTGTAACCGTGCTAACTGTTTAGGAGACACGCTGACTGATGTTCCACCAGGAAGACCAGACAGCAACCTTAGAAATACGTGCTAACCAAAAGAAGTCTGTCATGAACTGTAAGATACGTAAACAGCTTCATCCAGTGATTTACTAATGTTTAGTTGTCGACCATATATGGACCAGGAAGTTAACGATGCTCCAAGTAAAAAGGTAGAAATAGGAGGAGACTACAAACAATCAGGGCTTTTGGGGTTTATTCAGGTGCTCCTAGCTTGGAGTCTTTTTGACGAGGATTATTTGGTGAACTTTTGAATTTTGCCTTTTTCTTTTATTTGCTTTTCATATTATCCTTCTTTTGTAACTTTGAATCTTCTTTTTATTGTAAAAACCAAATAAAACTGGTTTGTATTTTGTACATTCCAACCAAAGCCCAGTGTTGCTGGTCTCTGAGGGTGTCTGCGTAGTCTCCATGAGGTCAGAGAGCTCTTCTCCTGAGAGGCTGGCAGCAGTGCATGATTGATATGAATATGAACAACAGACCTGCTACAAGCTGAGCTTAAATGCTGTTCTTCAGTCTGATGTGATTTACTAACTTGGTCGGCTCAGATAGTTTTCATGCTCTGCTGGTTTATCATGCTTGGTGTTCATGTGATTACAGGACTTACACATCACTGTTGTGTCTTTGGTGAAGCAGTAGGGGTCAGATTGGTGCCTGATTTGAGGGTGTTAGGGTCAGAGTCCTGAAGCTGACCTTCATAACCGAGGGAGGATCCCAACCCCACAGGGTTCCTCCTCCTGTGGTGGCCTTTTAAACAGGTCCATCCTGGACTACTTCCAGTCCTCCACCACCTGTCGCATTTTTACTGTACATCTCAGAGGTACATATTGTACTTTTTACTGTACTACATCTCAGAGGTACATATTGTACTTTTTACTGTACTACATCTCAGAGGTACTATACCCACTTTTGGGTCGCGACCCACCAGTTGAGAATCACTGCACTACACCACCATCAACATACTGTGTTGTCTTGTCGGCTAAACTTAAACAACGTACAACACAGTCAGCAGTCGCTCCTCAGAGCAGAGGGCCACCAAATCAACTTGTGATCACACTGCACGTTTACCACGGAGCACTCTGTGTACTTCAGAGCAGAGCAGAGCCACATAGCATCACAACATGTAATACGTGCAGAGCCACATAGCATCACGACATGTAATACGTGCAGAGCCACATAGCATCACAACATGTAATACGTGCAGAGCCACATAGCATCACAACATGTAAGACGTGCAGAGCCACATAGCATCACAACATGTAATACGTGCAGAGCCACATAGCATCACAACATGTAATACGTGCAGAGCCACATAGCATCACAACATGTAAGACGTGCAGAGCCACATAGCATCACAACATGTAATACGTGCAGAGCCACATAGCATCACAACATGTAATACGTGGTGGGCACACTCAAGAAGAAACCGAGCCAAGAGAGGTTTAGAGAGAGGCCATCGGCTGTCCACACAATATACAGTTTTAAGGACGACCATTCAACCTGGTCAATAAGCTGGACACAAATAGTGCCATCATGTATTACAGTGTGATGCTGTGTGAGTCAAATTAAATGTGATTATGTCTTCTACTTATTAAACTCAAATTAACTCAACTGTTTGACGTCTCTGTGTTCTCGGCTGGTTAAATTCTTCATTTTATGTTTTAGCTTTTTCTTGTTTACTCTCATGCTTTATGTCCGCATTGTGTATTTTCACCTCATGATGACATCACAAACATCTGCCTCATTCATTTGCAGCGATAGAAAGGTGTTTTGAACTGTCAGAATTTAAAAAGGCACCATTTGTTTCGGAAACCAGCTTCTAAACTGCTCTGAAGTACACAGAGTGCTCCATCGTGAGCGCGCAATCCACACAATATGAGTTCAAATCCCGTAAATATGATTTATTGATATTCACATTTATTTGTCTTCTTCTGTTAACTGTGCTACAGAGTTCTACTTCGTGACACATGTTTGCACAAATCAAGCTCCAAAGACGTTTATGTGTTTTTTTACCAACTTTATTATTTCAAAGGAAGAGCAACGAGCTCTCTTCCTGTTTCAACATGAACAACAAGCGACGTTTCAAACTCCAGTACTTATTTCCTCAAAAGACTCTCCAACGAGGAATCCGGTCTGTTTTGACCAAAGACTGTAAATGAGAAGGTTTCACATTGTAATGCTAAACTAAACAATGCGGCATTCACGAGGACAGCTACGTGTTATCTTCCTGTTTTCAACAGCTGCCGTAA
Source organism: Melanostigma gelatinosum (assembly GCF_949748355.1). Taxonomy (NCBI): domain Eukaryota; kingdom Metazoa; phylum Chordata; class Actinopteri; order Perciformes; family Zoarcidae; genus Melanostigma; species Melanostigma gelatinosum. Next base: position 27,395,776 of record NC_136638.1, read on the forward strand.
CTACGACAACATGAGACGCATTGGGCTGGAAGTCGCCAGTTAACACGGTCACTTGTTGAACCATAACACCGGACTACATTAGAGTCAACGCAGTTTGTCTTTTCGTTTATTCTGTATTCTAGTAGAACTTACTCGAGCAACTAAGAAAACATAAACTAAATACAACTAAAGGGGTTTGAAATGTGCAGTAAATAGAAAAAGTAAAGTTACCCGGAAGATAGCTTGCTGTGCATCAAGTTAGCAAAAATAAAAGCAGAGATGAGACTGGCTTACTTCCGTTTAAAAAAGAAAAAAACTTTATTTTAATCTTTTTAGTCTATATTTACGTTATTAATTACGTAATTACTTCACATTACGTTACTTATATATAAAATATATAAGTTGTTTTGATTTATATACATAAATAAATGTATATAAATATATGTACGTCCTTTCAAATTCTTCATTGCCCCCAAAAACGTTGCAATATAAAAATATGGCCGGTCTCCTTTATTTATTTATTTATCATACCGGATATCCGGTTTCTCCGTTGATCAACGTCAGATTCACACCAGTTTGTGGACATTTGTGGAGTTTTTTTTTGGAGCAACGTTTGCTTGTCAGTCAGAGGCGAAAGTCCACAGCTGGGTTTCACCACATCACTACAAACATGACCGTGAGTTATTCCCGTTACTTTAGCTTTAATTTACTTTTAGTGTGAAGTTAACTCAGCACTTCCTGTCCGCGCTGCGTTATAGCCTTCAAGCTAGCTGGCTATCAAAGCCCATTTAGTTAGCGTTAGCTTGTAAGTTAACATTCAATTATGTTCGTCACGTGATTGAGCAAACACGTGACTGGAGCAGCTCGTATGTATCGTCACATGCTGCACGTGAAATATGGGTGCGATGAATATAATGATGTATATGATAATAAAGTCATTACATAGACTGTAACACATTAAGATAACAGCACATTATATATATATATATATATATATATATATATATATATATGTATGTATGTATGTATATACTTATTTATAAACATATATTTATATCTATGCATGAACATATCTATTTATATTTATTTATGTATATTTATTTTTATTAATGTGTTAAGGTGTCTCTGTCTCTAACAGAAGCATGAGTTCGAGGTGGCGATGACGTGTGAGGGATGCTCCGGAGCTGTGACCAGAATCCTCAACAAACTGGAAGGTGAGACTGACGGCTGTCCTCCGTCTCACGCTGCTGCGTCCGCTACGACAAGAGCAACGATGGAGATCGTCAATATTTATATCGGTGTGCGTGTTGTGGCGTTTGTATTGGCCGTGCATGCTATCCACTTATACTGTGGTGCGTGCTCTCCTCAGAGCCCAACTACATCAGCGTTTAACACCTAAAATACAATAATACCTCCTTTGTGTCGTAAAAATTGTCTCTTGAAGCCAAAAGCACTTTAAAGTTGTCCTGGCAGTAAGTGTGAGGAGGCTCACCTTCTTACCCTGGCAAGAAGAAACACCTATAGACTGCACTTATTCAGTGACATTTATTGCTGTTCAAACACCTTATTTAAAGAAGTAAGTTCTGAATATTTACTGGAATACTCAGCGATCCTCATGCTTAAAAACCGGATGTACCAGTTCGTAGTTTCACTCTAGAAGCTGCCTTATCTTGGGCTTGTTCTGCTGAAATGCACAGATGCAAATGTAAAATAATATATTTTTACAGCCTTCCCACGAGCAAAACATCTAACACCAGTGTGCATCATGTGCTCCCCTGCTGCCTCGCTGTGTAATGTGAAACGAATGCCGCTGAAGCTCTCTCCGCTCTCAGAGAATCCAGTAGAAGCGAAAGCACAGTTTGAGAGCGTTTAAAGGCCGCTTGCGTCACACCTCATGACTTCTCTGTCTCTGAATGTTGGCCAACATGTCACCTGATGCAGAGGAACTCAAAGAAACACGTTTCATTTGGCTCGGCCGTCCTCTTCACTCTGCCGGATCTCAGCAATTCATGATGAGGTGAATTTGGTTTCCTTTGTTGGAGAACTGGAGAAATATAACTCATCGCCCACTTTAGAGCCAAAGCGTCTTTTGGTGAGTCTTATTCGGTGTAAGCGCGCTGCACGCTGCTGCTTCCTGGAGTGAAACAAAGTGCCTCTGTTCTCTCAGATGTCAAGTTTGAGATCGACCTGCCGAAGAAGCTCGTCTGGATCGAGTCCGACAGAGACGTGGAGTTTCTCACGGACACGCTGAAGAAATGCGGGAAGGAGGTCAAGTACAACGGCACCAAGTGAAGGAGGATGTGCTTCACGGAGCAGGTGATTTATGATTATGATCTCCATGAACGAACTGTATATCTGTAGGGTTTAAGTGTTGTACTGTTATTAGACGTAATGTCCTTTAGAAATAGTTTTGTGTGAATCTGATGGCAATAAATATGTAAAGAAATGAGTTATTGATTTCTCTCAACAGCTGTAAATACAAACTGAGCGTATTAATCCTGCAAATCACAATCATTGTTTTACCATGATGTGATTTATTATGGATCCACAGACAGTCAGCTGACTTGCTGTATCTCTCTGTTTGTGTTTTCTTTAGGAAATCATGGCCGCTGATGCAAAATGAAGATTTATGCTGCAACTGAAGTTCTTTACCTGTCCGGATTTCTTCGTGTTTTTATGTTTTGTTAGTTGTGTTTATTATTATTATGATTATTATATTAGCTGGACAGCAGACGGGGAACTCCAGCTGTGTAGAATACAAACATCAGGACGTACAACTGTCTCCTGTTTGTGTAAAAGCTGCAAAACCATCGCCAGCAAACGTCCTGAGACACGATTACAGTTTACATTCAGAGGTTTGTGAAACATTCTGCAAACTATTGTCTGCGTCGGCCTGCAGCTCGGCCTCTCGTGTGACTGGTTTACAGTGATGAGAGACGTCTGTAGACGTGGAGGACTCCTGCTGGACTTACTACTGCTTCCTGTTCGCTGCATCACACTAATCTGTTCAAACCACAGGTCATATGAATCATGCTGATTGATGACTGACTCATCTTTGTTTTTCTATGAACGTGAAGCCTTTGTGCTTATGAACTCTTTCTGTTACTCTGTGAAGAAGAGCCTCCCTACACCGGGCTTCACTGTCTTCATGTTGTGTTCATGGGAAATAAAATCACTTCTGCCTCTGTGTCTACTGTTTGATTCCCTATTCTACAGCTTTACTAGTCAACACGTTGTTTCATTTATTATGGCTAAAACAGAGCAAATTCCTGTTGAACCGAGTTAAGTTGGTGTTTGTCTGCATGTTTATCTGAATACCAAATGAGAGACTGAGCGGCTTTATGTTTCATCAGTAGACATGAATAAACATCACAGGCAGCTCAGTATGCAAACATGTAATGTGTAACACCAGATATGCACATTTGCATATTCAAGTTCTCTCTGTGTCTCTCTGTCTGTGTCTCTGTGTCTCTCTGTGTCTGTCTCTCTGTGTCTCTCTCTCTCTGTGTCTCTCTCTGTCTCTCTCTCTCTGTGTCTCTCGTCCTGACTGAAAGTGTATAAAAGCCGAATGCTCGTTCTCTGCTCGCTCGCTCTCACCTGCAGGAGTGAAGATGTTCAGGTTGCACAATAACTCGATGGTTTGACCACCAGGAGGCGCTGTGAGATCAGCATGTGCTGACTTTGATGAGAGCTTTTCATTGTTGTGTTTCATGCAGCCTCTTTCAGCTTCCCTGGAGAGCTCAATGACTTCTTTACTCGTACAGTTGGTAAGAATGATATATCTAGTGGAGCAGTTCATCATGCTGGTGATCCTCACAAGTCAAAAAAACATGGCTGCCTCTGCAGGATGGGGGGGGGGGGGATCACTCCTGGAGGAGTATAATGTTTTAAATCTTGTCAGACACGTCATCGGCTGCCAGCATTCACTAATGAAATGCTAATAACTCAAGTGTCACATAGAGCGGTGATGTGAACTTTGTGACCTGGATTCCTCCTAAAATGAGTGTTTTCATATCTGTTAAGTTATGAAGTCAAACTTTAATTGGGGGGAAAAGATTCCAGCAGCACAGGAAACAGAAAACATGCATTACAAAGCACCCTGATACAAGGAAATATACATGAAATATATATGAAGGTATTCACGGGACAACATCCAATGTGATGTATTTCCAATCTCAATGATTTAATAAATGTTTGTGATTTCCACTGCTTGTAAGTTTTCCATTCAGTACAACAACTGAACATTTGTATTTAAACTTCTACCTGAACGCCTCAAGTTGAAGTAAATTGAGTTCAGTGTGGAAAAGCGGCAAAAGTCATCATGTTGTTATTTCACTGTGGTGACTGTCGCTGTGTTTCCTTTTCTTTATCTTATGTTCTTGAGGAAACAGCCGGAGGGAGTTCAGTGCGGTCGTTGTGGTTCCGGGTGAGTTGTTTTCATTAATTCAAACAGACGAATGAACTATTCGGTGGCGTACAGTTCTTGGTTTGTGTTAAGCTAACGTTAGCACTCGTTCGCTGGTTGCTTTGTAATTATTTTACAGCTGGAGAATCCTTCAGGCGCTGCAGAGGGCAAAGAGTCCCTCGCTGGCCCCTCAGTCTGAACCAGCCACTGAGGGGAACAGAGGCTCATTGAGTACCACACGAACTCCAGAGAACAGGGTTGTCAGTACAGTCACTGGATTCCTCATGTTACCCACACACACACACACACCCAAACAAACACCCAATACACACACACACACACGCACACACCCAAACACACCCAATACACACACACACACACACACACCCAAACAAACACACATAAACACTGTCTCTTCACATAATCCACAGAAAGTCCAACTCCACTATGAAAACTAAAACGTTTAGTCGTGCATTCGCCTTGACACTCACCTGTAACCAGTGGTGTATAAAGTACTCAAAAGCCATACTTGAGTAAAAGTAAAGATACCTTACTGGAAAACTACTCAAGTAAAAGTAAAAAGTCACCTCTTAGAATACTACTTGAGTAAAAGTCTTAAAGTATCTGATATTTATTGTACTTAAGTACAAAAGTACTTAAGTATCAAAAGTAATTTTCTGACATTAAATGTACCTCATAACCTGAACATTAAATGAACATCATAACCTGTTCATTGAAAGTAAAAGTACAAGTAAATGCTGTTAATAAAAAAAGCAAAGGGTCAGAATTGTGAGAATGATGAAGTTTATTCTTTTAAGTGCTGTGGCACCATGACCAAGGACATGGAGCTGTGTTGAACATAATTGGGTTGCTGTGATCCATCCAGGAGCAACAATGTTCAACATAATATATTGTACATAAGTATACTTTTGCATCTACTATGAACTTATCATCATAATTCTCCGTAAAGCAATATGGCACTATGAAGGAGTTGTAACAGTGCGTTTATAAGTCTGCTCATTAGACTAGAGGATGTAGAGGACCAATGCATAATATTATGTTCAGCAAAACATATCCACTTGATGCATCAGGTCAGTGTTTAGAGAAAGGACACCTGCCTTGTAAACTCCTATGGGCCTGATTTGAACACAATAGACAAAGGTTTTGCTCAAGCTGAATCTGCAATTGGGCAACTGCTGCCATCATAACTCCATCTGATCATCCACAACATGACTCAAATATCAAAACATGATCAATACTAAAGCAGCAACACAGTCATTACTTGAAACTGAAACATGTCCTGTTCATCTTCAAAAGAAGTTGGTTTTCAAAATTGCGAGAATTCAGTCTCTCTCTTCTTGGGCTGAAGACTCGTCCTGCGATGCTAAATATCCTTTCACAGGCCGCTGAGGCAGGTAGAGGTGTGTTCAGCGTCACAGACAGCTTGCACACAGCTGCGAAGAATTCCCCGAATGCTGCGCTCTCGCGGCTCCCGTCAATCCGTGTATACAGCTATAGCTAACGTTAGCCAACTAGTGCTGCACAACTGTCAACACTTCCTCAGCTCACTAACTCGCTAGCGATCCACGGGTGTTGGTCTTCGTCACCACCGTCGTTTGTTGCGGGAGTAGCAGGTGCTTCCATTTCTGCTTCCATCATGAAATCAGTCATCGTAGAGTGGAATTCTACTCATGTAGTCGCCCGCTAGCTTATAGCATGTAGCATCCTGGGCATCACTGGGAATCAACACACCGCGGCTTTGAGAGCACTTGTTTGCAATTGCGCATTAACGTGATTAACCAATGATTTAACTTGCTGCTAGGACCACTGATTCACCAAACCTGCTTGCAGTCTGTGTTCCACCACAGTCCCGACGCTGCTCTCATGATTCATTTTGTTTCTGAAGATAGATTTGATTTTGTAGCGAGTAACGAAGGTTTCAGGGGAAATGTATCGGAGTAAAAGTATCAGTTTTCTTTGCAAAATGTAGTGAAGTAAAAGTAAAAAGTAAACAGAAATATAAGTAGTAAAGTAAAGTACAGATACCCAAAAAAACTACTTAAGTACAGTAACGAAGTATTTCTACTTCGTTACTATACACCACTGCCTGTAACTATATATATACATATACATGTATATATACATATATATATATATATATATATATATATATATATATATATATCACACTTTTGTTGTGTATGTTGAAGTTTACTTCATGTCCTTTTGAGGATAAATTGTATCTGAGCTTGTTTCAAATCTGTGCACAATGTATTTGCATATCCTGAAGAAAAGTTAATAAAATGTTTCATTTTTTACATTTGTCTTGTTATTTGGCCAAAGGTGGTGTCTGCATACGTATGGGTACCTTATGGTCCCGGGCTGTTTATCACAGGTGGTGACCTCTGACACCTGACCACATCCCATTCCAACACCTTCGGGATGAACCGGAGCGCCGGCTGTGAGGCGGACAGCAGATTGATGCCCATGATTTAGGAATCACGTGTTCAACTGTCATCGATCATGTTCAGATACGGAGATCATGATTGGATGGTCAGCTCTACTTTTGACTTGTATCAGTGTACAGCTGCATTAGGCTGAGCATATTAGCATATTACATTTTAAAAACTCCCTCACACACACACACACACACACACACACTCTGTCCTCAGCTGACCAGTGACTGCTAATATATGAGTCTGGGGGTGGGGGTGTAGTCAGGGCTGTCAGATCCTGTCCTGTGTGCCAAAACAAACACACCCATCACCAGGAGGTTGCAGCCAGTCGGGGAAAATATGCAGTTTGAGTGAGAGTGAGAGAGTGACTCGTCAGAGCATTTCTGTTTAATGTCAAATTAGTTCAGAACTCGTGAAACTGGATCGTATTTAAAAGAGGACTTATAAGACGGACACTTTAAAGGGCGTTGTAGAGACGTTGTCTCCTTTAACGCGACACAGTGGAACTACACAGACGTAGTTTAACAGACAAAGACGCTCGCGTGTGAACATGAACTCCTGCAGCTCCTGTGGTTCAGTGAGTCGGTGACTTCCTCAGCAACCACAACGGTACTGAGAGCACATCATGAGCTACACTGCAGGTTTCACAATGAGAGGACTAAACCGAAGCACCGCGGAGATGACAATATGACGGGAGAGATTTCTGGCATTGAGATGTTCAGATGTGGAGCATTTTTAAAGTTGCACAGGCTTTACAGCTCACTGCTACGTTAAATATTCTCATTAATCTTCATTCTTTGGAGCACTCACCTCAGATGAAAGTTTCTAAAGAGAGGAAATGAAAGATTCACTTAATCTGGGAATCTTTTCTAAGCTTTTACGAGAAGGCCGGCTCGTGATCAGCTGATGAAAATACAATTCCTAATCATTTTTGTATGTGATGAATGCTCATCAGGGCTGCGGATAAACAATTATTTTCATTATCGATTAATCTGGTAATCTTTTATGCGGTGATGTCAGAAACCGGTAGATTACAACCGATCAACACCTGAAAGAGTCGTAGATTCATTTGTTCTGTGGATTGACTAGTTGAGCAACTTCTGTCGATGCAGAGAACTCTGTGTTTGAAGCTTTCGGTCTAAAAGGACCTTAATGAGAGCATGCACGGTTCAGCTGGAATGACAGGTGTAAACAAACAAACACATCATGTCCCGGAGCCTCTACCTCCAAGGTGTCCACAGGTGTGCTGCATACAGTGATTGGGAGTGTTCTTAACGTCAATAATAAATGTGTTTATTGTTTACTGATAATAAACTAACAGGGTGCGGTCAAACTAAAACACCGTCTTCATATGTTCCTTAATGTCCATTCATCACGCCAACACACGTAAATAATAATAGCAATGAAGGTGTGGGCTGACAATAGGATTTACTGGCGTTAAATTAGATACGTCGTCGTCAACAACAACAACAACAACAACAACACTACTCGTGAGCCGTTATTAGCATGGAAACATAGCGGTTTGTTCAGCATCTTCACCATATCACAGCTAACCTAGGTTAGCCACCGTTAGCTCTTCGTTGTTCGTAAATGTGCCATATTTGTAACCGTGAACAAGCCGAACCCATAAAGCTCGTAACGAACAACAACCTACCTCGTGCTAGCGGTAAACGTCGTGCTAACGTCGCCGTTGGACCTCTGAATGTCCGCTGGTACTCATGCTGGTCGTGGTCGGGAACTAATTGAATGCTATAAACCGGAGAGTCAGCTGGGCTCTTTCTGTGCGTCCGCCGAGAGCTTGGTGACGTGACAAAGCCGCTGGCTGGCTGCCAGTATTCGACCGAGAGTACTGGTCACGTTTAACAACTTTAAAGCAGCGTCACTTTTTAAGTATCTTACAACTATATTTCTATAAAAAGCAGTATGTGTGTAAATGACTCTTAATATCTTTTGTTAGGACGGTTTTTATTTGCTATTTTTTTTAACGTTTTGGGTCCTTTATTTTGAAGTTATGCTGGCGTAACCGGAAGCTGATACGAACTCGTCAGAGAGCAGTAACTTGATTTAGGTTACTGTTAACATGTAGGTTATAAATCAATATAGAAGAATGTGATTGAACATGTTTCACCAAATCTTCATTCAAAATAACACTTTTATAGATAAATACATGTAAACGTCACATTGTGTCTCATCAGTGAGACGTGCATGTGATCCAAGTTGCTGCTGCTTCATTGAATCTTTCTGAACTGAGCTGATCTTCATCTCTTTAGATGGTTAGTTAGCATCATCTAGTGGACAGAGAGGAGAACTGCATCACCTCACCTGTGATGTGTCTGATTGGCTCGCTGTGAGGACGTGTTCTAAAGGAAAGGAAGGACTCAGTGAACACTTGATTTGATTTAAGAAAGCATAACACACATTACAATAACCGTCTCCAACACTCAACAACACAACATGAGTCAGCTGCAGGTGAGGGAGAGGAATGAGGAAATACAAACACCTCTGATAGGCTGACATCTACCACCTGTTGGACAGGTTTTGACGTCTCACTGGTTTTATTTTAGACTTGGACTCTGAAGTGATGAGGGTGTGACGGCGTCCTCAGATCAAATGGACACAGACACCAGGACTGACAGGAGGACATGAGCAGCTTCTTCTCTCCAGTGTTTCCTCCACACATGACGGTGCAACGTGTCTGTAAACTGACCTGAAGTGAGTTCAGCAGGTGAGAATCCTACCAGAGGAATCTGTACATGTTTGATCATCAGGATCACTTTGATCTCTTTGTGTTGTTTCTCTGTTTAACTGGAGAATAGAACGATGTTTCTAAAGATAGATTTGTTATCTGCAGTAGAACTTCTCTCTGAGATAAAGAACAATGATTTATAGAAATATAATGTTCATGTTTCTCAAGTAGTTTCAACAGAAGTTTGTAATCTGAGTGTCTGAACTGGTCTGACAGGTTGGATCAAGCTGAGTTTTTTTTAAACACTCTGAATGTTCACAACACAACCTGTCACAGGGTGTGGTGGAGGACTCAAAAGCAGGCCAGACAGAGTAGTGTGAAGCAGGTATTTAATGAAGAATTAAATCAACACAGGAAACTTACAGGACACAACAGGGGATCCACAGACAAGACAGGAGACGAGGGGGAAAATCCAGCAGAATGAGGCAGTCGGGAAACCCGGGAACAAGACGAGCCAAACGGGCGGGTAGACATGAAAATGATCTGGCAAAGAGTGACAGAGAGGCAGAGTTCATATAGTGTCTAGAACAGGTGAAGGGAGTTGTGCTGATGAGGAGGGAGTGGCTGACCGGTAGAGTGAGGAGGGTGTGGAGCTACACAAAGACACGGAACACAGAAGACAAAGCCTGATTGGGACACAACCAGCTTAACAACCCTGACACACACTTGGTTCCACTACTGGAGACCTGTTTGCTCACTTCATGTCTCGACTGTCCCAGAGGACAGAACCCGTCCTCGAGGACCTGTGTGTGTGATGGTGTAGTAACAGTGGAAATGCTATAATAACCTGTAACATGTATGTAATAGACTGTAAATAAGTCACAGCATGTTAGCCGTCTTATGATCCTCCTGTTATACCTCAGAAAACATCCACAGGCCTGTAATTGATCCTCACATGTGCATTACGCAATCAAGCAACCTCCTTCATGCTCTCCTGAGAGAAACTCATTCCTATAAGCATCACTTCCTGTCACAGACCCTCTGCAGCACGCTCTATGTCAAACCCCTCTGGTGCTAACCACAACTATTTACTGACAGTCCCTCTGAACCTCTGCTACCTCCTGCTCCTGACTATCAGCCGGTTCATTTGGGACTTTTAAACATCACATCTCTAAATAATGACTCGTTTTTATCTCAGTTTTACTTCATTTGAACATCTTGATTTGATGGTAAACTCTAAAGATCCAGTGATCACTTTAATAATCTACAGTCCTTCAGTTTGATGGTCTGTTGGTGATAACATGAGATGTTCACGTGTTTCTTCTGCTTCTTCATCGTCATGTGATCTTCTGCTTATTTGACGGCTTCACACTGATTCTTTTGACTGTAAACTTTTAGAAGCTGCTGCTCATGAATGTTCCAACATGTAGGTTATAAATCATGATAGAAGAATGTGATTGATGAACATGTTTCACCAAATCTTCATTCAAAATAACACTTTTATAGATAAATACATGTAAACGTCACATTGTGTCTCATCAGTGAGACGTGCATGTGATCCAAGTTGCTGCTGCTTCATTGAATCTTTCTGAACTGAGCTGATCTTCATCTCTTTAGATGGTTAGTTAGCATCATCTAGTGGACAGAGAGGAGCACTACATCACCTCACCTGTGATGTGTCTGATTGGCTCGCTGTGAGGACGTGTTATAAAGGAAAGGAAGGACTCAGTGAACACTTGATTTGATTTAAGAAAGCATAACACACATTACAATAACCGTCTCCAACACTCAACAACACAACATGAGTCAGCTGCAGGTGAGGGAGAGGAATGAGGAAATACAAACACCTCTGATAGGCTGACATCTACCACCTCTGATAGGCTGACATCTACCACCTCTGATAGGCTGACATCTACCACCTCTGATAGGCTGACATCTACCACCTGTTGGACAGGTTTTGACGTCTCACTGGTTTTATTTTAGACTTGGACTCTGAAGTGATGAGGGTGTGACGGCGTCCTCAGATCAAATGGACACAGACACCAGGACTGACAGGAGGACATGAGCAGCTTCTTCTCTCCAGTGTTTCCTCCACACATGAAGGTGCAACGTGTCTGTAAACTGACCTGAAGTGAGTTCAGCAGGTGAGAATCCTACCAGAGGAATCTGTACATGTTTGATCATCAGGATCACTTTGATCTCTTTGTGTTGTTTCTCTGTTTAACTGGACGGTAGAAATGGTTCTTGATGCTGATTGGCTGATTATTTATTTTTGCTTTCAGGTGGAAATATTGTCTGTAGTTTTTATTTAAGTTTATTGAAGACAGTGATTGGATAATGATGTGCATGTCTTAGAAAAAGCGCTAACGCCTAGAACCAACTTGAGTTTGACTCACTCATGAAATCTGCGTCTGAACGGGTTTGACAGCTTTTGTACAGAGTTTGTGTTCAGTGATGTGAGTCTTGTAGTGATGAATGACTGCATGTTGTGTTTGTGTGAAGGTGGACTCTGCTATGAGTCAGTGTGAGGACAGAGAGGAGGGGGTCCCTCCCTCTAAAGCCGCTCTGTGTGGGGAACATGACATCCAGACCAAAGCTCAGAGGTGAGATGAGGATCTCTAACTGTCCAGGACACATCGCTCCACCATCATTGTTCACCCTCTAAGCTCTGTGTGTGTTGTGTTGAACAGACCAGACTCTTCTGAACCTGGACATGGACCTGGACCTGGATCCAGCTGTGTGTCCATGAAGAGTGAAGCGTCCATGAACCCTCCTCTTGTTTTTAAAAGTAAACTTCCTTCAGAGACTCAGTGAGTTAAGATATTGTACATCACTGTCTGCGAGTGTTCATTGTAGCTGATGAACACTCGCATATACATTATATACATATACTGTATATATAGTACCACGTGTGTATTATTAATGACAATATCACTCCGTCTGTTCAAGGAAGCTTGACAGGATTTGAGTTTATCTGTCTTCACAGTCTGTTGCTGGTTGTTGACAGCAGCCTACACTTTACATCTTTGAGAAGAATGTGAACTGACTTTTTAAAAGTTCTTTATTCTTCTTTCAATCAGGTTCAAGAAGCAGAACTCAGACTCTCCTGAACCCAGCTGTGTGAGCATGAAGAGTGCACGGTCTATAAATCCTCCTCTTAATTTCAAAGATGCTCAGCAGATAACAGAATGGAGCTTAATAAGGTACGGAAAGCATCTGAGATACTTTCACTCCTTCATGCTTAGGATGTTTTGAAAATCATTTATTATTTTTTTTACTTTTAACTGGTTGTGAACCAGTCTCAGTTTAGTCCTGATCCTCTATCAGACCTCCATCAGTAAACGAGACCATCAGAGAGACGATGGTCTGTTTCTATTGAGTTATTCTTAAAGCTCGGCATCGGAGCCACCGGGTCGGATTCTGATGAAACCAGATGAACTCATGCAGGTTCACCAGAACCTCCTTCAGCTCAGACTCCAGCAGAGACCGGTCCACCGTGGACAGACCCAGATCCTCCAGCAGAGACCGGTCCACCGTGGACAGACCCAGATCCTCCAGCAGAGACCGGTCCACCGTGGACAGACCCAGATCCTCCAGCAGAGACCGGTCCACCGTGGACAGACCCAGATCCTCCAGTAGAGACCGGTCCACCGTGGACAGACCCAGATCCTCCAGCAGAGACCGGTCCACCGTGGACAGACCCAGATCCGGCTTCACCTGCAGCCTTGGACCTGTGGTCGGAGCTCCGGACAGCAGCATCAGCGTCTCCTCCTCCTCCTCCTCCTCCTCCTCCTCCTCCTCCTCCTCCTCCTCCTCCAGGAGCAGAGCTTCTCCTCTCTGGGAGCCAACACCGACACCACACTGCTGGAGACCCAGGACCTATTGCTGGACCCGCTGGAGGGACGGGAGGCACGGGAGAACCAGAACCAGGACTGAGAGGGGCAGACTGTCAGACCCTGCTGCAGTAACATGAGAGGTTTTCTCAAGAGACTCTGGTGCTCAGAAACACTTCCACTTTACTCCACAATGACCAACAGAAACAACACAAAGTCAAAGGTCCTTGAAGTAACTTTAAGAGTGGAACTGCTTTTTTTTCAGGGCTCTTAACTCCTCATGAGTTCAGTCTATGAACTCAACTGAAACTGTGTCCTTTAGTGGGTCTCTGAATGCATCAAACACTTGTGTTTTGTATTTGTATTGTTTGTCACATTTTGTCTCCCCGAGCAAACACCAAGACAAACTCCACAAATGATTGAATCGTAAACTAAAAGAAACACTTTTCTGGAATTCCCTGTGAAGATGTTTGCTGAACATGTGCACTTATCAGAACTGTTTCTATCAGTGTCGACCAGCAGAGAGCAGACTCTGAACCCAGCTGTGTGTCCACCAACAGTGACCGGTCCAGTACTGTCCCTCGGGGGTTCCTACATGGACATCAGTCCGATAAACAAGGGTAAACTTTTCAACCAAAAGAAACTTTTTTCTCTTATTTCATATGAAGAATTTAGCTGACCATGTCTTCATTTAATAGTAATGTGTTTCTATCAGTGTTGATGAGCAGACAGCAGAATATCCTGGACCCAGCTGTCTGTCCGTGAGGAATCATCTGGATCAGGGGTCTCAAACTCATTTTCACTCCGGGCCACATCAGCATCATGGTCGCCCACAAAGGGCCGGTTGTAAATGTAACTACTCGTAACATATTGTTAAATAACTCTCTGCATTCACAGTTTAAATTAGTCTTCAATGTACTCACAATACATTTCCATGTTAAATGTACAGTAACCAGCCAAAGAGCTGCTTCTATGACTGTTTAAGTATCTCATAATTTTGACTTTCAATCTCATAATTGTGACTGTCAATCTCATAATTTAGATTTTCAATCTCATAACTTCGACTTTCTGTCTCATAATTTCGACTATGGGGATATTTTTATTTTCAAGTCTAACTTAAAAAAAAAAGAAGTTATTATTTGTTTTACTTTTTTTTTTGCTGGCGGATTCGCGGGCCACATAAAATGACGTCGCGGGCCGAATCCGGGAGTTTGAGACCCCTGATCTAGACAGACAAAATATCAAGCAGTTTAAAATAACGCCTCTCTCTGTGTAAGTCTTTATTTTTCTGGTTTCTCATAATATGACATGGAATTACTTTGTTGTCATTAAGCCTGAACCCTTTTTCTCTACAGGCTTCAGAGATCAGAGGTTCCCAGTAGTCGGCATGTCCAGAAGCCTCAAGCAAACTTGGATTCAGTGTTTAAGGTGTGTACATTTCAACTCTGATCCGTGTAAACCAGGGGTCCCCAAACCTTTTCCTGTGAGGGCCACATAACTTTTCCCTTCTCTGATGGGGGGCCGGGGTCAGTTTGTAACAGAAAAAGTGTGACGATCGCAGGGGTGCCCAAACGTAAAAACGTATTGTTTTCCAGAAAGCCACACATAACCAAATAACCCTTTCCGGGTTCTTCACAGAAAAAAAAGTCAGGAAATAAATAATAATAGAGTGGTCACGTGTGACGTCACAGTTTAGCTGTCGGCCATGTTGGAGTACACACAAAGCCACTGGCATGCACGGCTGAGTCGCACAACCTATCGGTGGTGAACTTTTGTGCTGTCTTTGGTTGTGGCAGCAGAGCTGATAGAGACAAGAAATCATTCTTTGGTTTGCCAGCGGTCATTACACATCAAGGAAATGACACGAAGGAGCTATCCAAGCGACGTCGCCAGAAATGGCTGTCACGCATCTCTCGAGATATAAAGGAATGGAATTTGGCGTACACTAGAGTATGTGCGGATCACTTCATAAGTGGTCAGTGATTTTATTTACTAATTCGTTTGTGAACAGTATTTAATAAAGGAAATATAAATTAAACTTGGACATGAGAAGGTTACCGAAGCTTCATCGGCCCGTGACAGCAGTCGGTACCAGAGACGTGTCGAGCGTGTACAACAGGCGAAACACAGAGATGCAGCCTCAGCATTGCTTGATATGAGTTTAACGTCAGATCATATATATATATATATATATATATATATATGTGTGGGGGGGGGGGGGATGAAGTTAGGGGTTGGTTGAAAGTTAATTCCTACACACACGCACACAATGACATGCATGTACAATGTACACAAACACACGTGTCTGTTTGCACTGAGTAAACATTGAATATTGCTAAATATCGGACCAGATCTGTATATATTTACCCTCCCAATGACGAGATGAGAATTCTCGACGACCGTTGCTTTGACGTCTCGGACCCATCCACTGACAAACTGATTATAAGCGTCGAGCCCTTTGTAGCACTCCAGCTCGTCTTTTGTGTGAGGACTGGGGGTGTTCACGAGATACGTGTAGATGTTGGCGTAGTTTACCGATGGAAGATAAGTAGGATCGGCACTGAAACGATCTGCACTCATCGTATAGGGATCCAAGTTACCAATAACCTTCAATTTGGCCAGGTAGCGAACCTTTGATGCACTATCCAGTGATTCAAAGTATGGTATTGGAGTGCAGATATATATATATATATATATATATATATATATATATATATATACATATATATATATATATATATATATATATGTGTATATATATATATATATATATATATATATATATATATGTATATATATATGCTGAGTATACTTTATATTTATAATATATGTTGGCGTACCTTGCATAACTGCATGAACCCTTATGGCACAATACAATGCTGTACATTTTTGGTCGTTACCTTACTCTGATGACTTGCACTGAATGGGATTGGCCAGAGTTGCATAGTCCGGACAGTAGCTGCTGGTAGCCGCCTCAAGCAGACTTCAGATGATCATCAGTCATGGTGGAACGGTGTTTGGACTTCATGTGGGAAAAGGCTGACTCACATAAATGAGTAGAGCTGAATCATGCAGTCAAGAAGGTTTCACATGTCCTCATGTTTGGGGACTTTTCCTCTGTGAGAAAACTTCCCATGAGCCCTGGACTTCAGCTGAATGTCAGCTTGCAGTGTCAACATCTCATCCTCCAGAAGAGTTCAGGTGAAACAGCGTTGCAATTTTTGATGCGAGTAAATCAACCTCAATATCTCCCCGAAATGTGCAGCACATAAGTGTAGCAACTGGCTCGAGTAAAGCAAAGTCTCGAAAGCGTTTGTCAAACTCTGACAGACACTTGTCAACCTGCTCTGTGTAGCGCGCACTGTCAAATTACGCACACGCCTTCCGCTGAGTCTCCAGTTCTGACGCCAGGTTTTTGGAAGTTTCCCAAATCATGGCGCTACAGCTTTAGCTTCTTTCGTGGAAATAAATTGGAAGGCTAACTAATTAGCTCGCCGGAGTTTTGCAGTAGCTCGCGCGGTTGACCGCGCATACGTGGTGACCCGTGTGTCAGAAAATCAAGTGTCAAATGTCATGCGGACATCTTATTTAAAATGAAAGAAAAGATTTTTTGAATGGCATGCGATCTACCCGCACTACCTCCGCGATCGACGTATTGGGCACCCCTGCATTAGACCATGAAGCAGTGTATGAGATCGTATTAGACCATGATGCATTAACAGTGACCCACTTACCAGAGTACAGCAGACAGAGGGAATTAGCAGAGAGTTGTGAATAGAAGTTATCAAGAACAATGAAATGAATAACAAATAAATACAAAAGTAGAATACATCAACAGGAAGACATCTTGCAACGCAATCGCGGCACCACAACGCAAAATCAGGCCAGGCTGTAAAGTGAGGCGGGCCAATGGGTCATTCCCCACTTCTTACCCACCTACTCCTGCCGGCCTTGCTCGGACTGCACACATCTTTGAACTCTGCCGTTTTTTTTTGTGTTCCTACGATACACTTGAAAAGATTTGTGACCAAATCTATTGTGACACTATTACCACGACAAATCTGCCCTGAGACAGACAAGCAAAGTACTAAAGACCGCTTCTGTGGAAGTTCTGCTACAGAAGTTGCCTACAGGACATTTTTTCCATGATGACGCACGAGGTGAAAACAATACCAGCCGCACACTGAGGCGAAATATAATAGAAGATAACATTTAAAAAAATAACTATCGATGATTTGAATGATTGTGACCAGAAAGATGTGAATGTTATGTCGAGCTCAGCTATGACCAGAAAATCTGGTTGTCAGAGGACAGTGAGCAGCGACGTAGCTGTGAAGCAAAAACTCCACCACCAGTTATATGCAGGTGTATATAAAATCTGAGCAAGGCACAAATACAGAGCGAGCACTTTCCCTGCCACGTGAAAGATTGCGATGATGACTTGTGTGGCCGCCAACTGCATGATGCTATCACATGAATCATGAAGAGGAATGCTGAGGACTGATTGAGGCATGAGAGTGAGGCGTTTGTGTTTCGGTTGCTGGCCCCAGACATGAGAGCTTCTGCGGTCAGATATCTCACACAATGCAGATTATATCAAATCTGGAGTGGAGGGAAGCCGGAGTCTGAGAACCACTGATCCCTCAAAAGCCCATGGACAGACATGAGTCCCAACTTCAGAGTCAAAAGAAATATAATGGCAAAACATGGAAGAGTTTTTCCGCTATGCCAACTGAGCATGCTTGTTGTGGTTTGTGATGAGGTCAGCAATGACCAGGGTACATTGGTTTTAGTTACCAAATCTAGATGAAAGATTAAAGCTAGAAACTGAAAGCTACACTGTCAAACTAGAAACGTATCAATGCTCTGAATGAACCACAACACACCAGTTAGCAATAGTCTTTCAGTCCATGACGGAAAGGTGTGATGTTATTTTCTGTTGGTTTACATTTAAATATGTTTCTGTTTCAGCTGCTTGAAGAAAACATTGTCACCTTTGTGAAGAACGAGTTAAGGAAGTTCCAAAAGGTTCTGAGTCCAGATTACCGACAATGCTCTGATAATGAGGAGGTGTTGGACGGTGAGGAGGAAGAGCAAACGAGGAGCAGCAGGGAGGCAATTCTGAAGATCACACTAAACCTCCTGAGGAGAATGAAGGAGGAGGAGCTGGCTGACCGTCTGCAGAGCAGTAAGATGATTTTAAAAACTTTAAAATGAAATAGAAGAAAACCACTCACTAATTCCATTCTATGATTTTTTTTATTTCAGGAACTAGTGCTGTACGGTGCAAAAGTAAACTCAAATTTAACCTGAAGAAGAAGTTCCAGAGTGTGTTTGAGGGAATCGCTAAAGCAGGAAAGAAACCCCTTCTGAATGAGATCTACACAGAGCTCTACATCACAGAGGGAGGGACTGCAGAGGTCAATGATGAACATGAGGTCAGACAGATTGAAACAGCATCCAGCAAACCAGACAGACCAGAAACAACCATCAGACAAGAAGACCTCTTTAAAGCCTCACCTGGAGGAGAGGAAGCAATCAGAACAGTGATGACAAAGGGAGTGGCTGGCGTTGGGAAAACAGTCTTAACACAGAAGTTCACTCTGGACTGGGCTGAAGGCAAAGCCAACCAGGACATAGAGTTCATCTTTCCATTCACTTTCAGAGAGCTGAATGTGCTGAAACAGAAAAAGTACAGCTTGGTGGAACTTGTTCATCACTTCTTCAGTGGAACCAAAGAAGCAGGAATCTACAGCTTTGAAAAGTTCCTGGTTCTGTTCATCTTTGACGGTCTGGATGAGTTTCGACTTCCTCTGGACTTCAACAACACTGAGATCCTGACTGATGTTACAGAGTCCACCTCAGTGGATGTGCTGCTGACAAACCTCATCAGGGGGAAACTGCTTCCCTCTGCTCGCCTCTGGATAACCACACGACCTGCAGCAGCCAATCAGATCCCGACTGAGTGTGTTGACAGGACGACAGAGGTCAGAGGGTTCACTGACCCACAGAAGGAGCAGTACTTCAGGAAGAGATTCAGTGATGAGGAGCAGGCCAGCAGGATCATCTCCCACATCAAGACCTCACGAAGCCTCCACATCATGTGCCACATCCCAGTCTTCTGCTGGATCACTGCTGGAGTTCTGAAGAAGGTGTTGAAGACCAGAGAGGGAGGAGAGCTGCCCAAGACCCTGACTGAGATGTACATCCACTTCCTGGTGGTTCAGTCCAAACAAAAGATGGTCAAGTATGATGGAGGAGCTGAGACAGATCCACACTGGAGTCCAGAGAGCAGGAAGATGACTGAGTCTCTGGGAAAACTGGCTTTTGATCAGCTGCAGAAAGGTAACCTGATCTTCTATGAATCCGACCTGAGAGAGTGTGGCATCGATATCTCAGCAGCCTCAGTGTACTCAGGAGTGTTCACACAGATCTTTAGGGAGGAGAGAGGACTGTACCAGGACAAGGTGTTCTGCTTCGTCCATCTGAGTGTTCAGGAGTTTCTGGCTGCTCTTCATGTCCATCTGACCTTCATCAACTCTGGTGTCAACCTGCTGCGGTCCTCCTGGTGGCCGAGTGTCTTCAGAATCTATTGGCCTAAAGTATTGAGAGCAAAACCTGAACTAACACATCTCTACCAGAGTGCTGTGGACAAGGCCTTACAGAGTCCAAATGGACACCTGGACTTGTTCCTCCGCTTCCTCCTGGGTCTTTCACTGGAGACCAATCAGAAACTCCTACACGGTCTGCTGACACAGACAGGAAGTACCTCACAGACCAATCAGCAAACAGTCCAGTACATCAAGAAGAAGATCAGTGAGAATGTGTCTCCAGAGAAAAGCATCAATCTGTTCCACTGTCTGAATGAACTGAATGATGGTTCTCTAGTGGAGGAGATCCAACAGTCCCTGAGTTCAGGACGTCTCTCCACAGATGAACTGTCTCCTGCTCAGTGGTCAGCTCTGGTCTTCATCTTACTGTCATCACAAAAAGATCTGGACGAGTTTGACCTGAAGAAATACTCTGCTTCAGAGGAGGCTCTTCTGAAGCTGCTGCCAGTGATCAAAGCCTCCAACAAAGCTCTGTATGCGGATACACTACGGATACATCACCATTACTAAATATGTTTGATATTTGACTTTGATTAAACATTATGTTTGTGTTGATCCCTGTTCCTCCCCTAGGCTGAGTGACTGTAACCTCTCACAGAGAAGCTGTGAAGCTCTGTCCTCCATCCTCAGCTCCCAGTCCTCTAGTCTGAAAGAGCTGGACCTGAGTAACAACAACCTGCAGGACTCAGGAGTGAAGCAGCTCTCTGCTGGACTGGCGAGTCCACATTGTACACTTGAAACTCTCAGGTCAGGATCAGGTGATTTACTACAAAGATGAGGAAGTGGTCTAAGTGTCAGATCTACTAAGTTCATGGTGGTGTTACCAACATGTTACTGTGGGATAACAATGTCTGCTAGTGCCTCTGCTAATATGCTGTTACGTTCCCCTTTTTGGCATCTAAGGGATGCGGGGAGTAACGGTGTTTATTTCCCGGGGAAAGAGACTGAGCAATGATGACGGTTTAACAAAAAGAGTATTTATTGTAAAAAGGCTAGCTGCTTGCACGGCAGCAAAAGAAAACTACTTCCTGATAGAAAGAAAGCGACACTTTACACACAACAGCCCACACGGCTGGAACAAAGGTGCAACACACACGCAGCTCCACCACTACGCGTTGCCCAAGGGTTGTCAGCTCACACGCACAGCCTCACTACTGTGGTCTGCCCAAGAGGTTGTTCTTCAGGAGTTCCTCTCCTCTTATCCAACGCTGATCGCGATTGTCCGCAGCCGCGTCCAATCAGCCGCTGCAGCTTGCATCCGGGACAGAGGGTGGCACTCGAGAAGACAGAGGGAAAACAGAGGGAGAGCACAAGCACAACACGGCACGTAACATATCGAGGGCCAAAGCACAAAACCTCCTATCTGCAGAATTTTCTGATTGCCGGATTTCATTTTGGATGATGAGAACAAGGAAGGCTGTTCATATTCAGTCTGTTTTAAAATAATCCCGCCCTTCATTGAAACTTAATTTAGAGCATCATGTTGTAGAACCTCGTCCAACTTGCACCAAATGATGGAAAGATTGCAAATATCCGATCTGACAAATGATCCAGGCATTTTTCAGACAGGAGGTTTTGCTCTTCGGCCATCGATATGCGTTTGGAAATAATGGTGTAAACTGAATGGTGAACTGGTCACTGTCCTGCTCGGGATCAAAGTGTTGGATGACTTGTCCAACCAACATGAACATCCTTTGGCCCACCTGCTTTCAGGGAACCAGGACGGTTTCCGTATAGATGCAACGCCCATGCATGGAGGCACATTGCACACAGACCCATTCATCAACATGCATCATGGCTGCTGTGACGGGGACGCTGGCGACTCTAACGCCGCTCCGTCTGGCAGGTTTTTTTGATTTTCCTACCGTAATCACAAATGAACCTACATTTTGGTTTTATTTAACAGTGTCGTTAAGTTCAATCACCGTAAATAGCCATTCTTCTCTGTTTTGAACTCTACTCGTCTTGGATTTGTTTGCTTACCTGTTGCACCTGCTCTCCACTGCTACGTCTACTCCCTGAACAACTAGCTGGCGGTCTCTCGCTAGCCGGCGGCTACCGACGACCAGCCGGCTCCCTGCTGGCTCCCCTTGTCCACGCTCCTTGCTACTGCCCTGAGGCGGGTTGCCTGGATAGCCTCTCAACTGTGCTGGTGCGGTCAGTCTGACTGCTGCTTCTTCAGCTAGCTGTTAGCTAGCCGCCCTCCAGTCAGCGTGTAGCTACGTTGGCAGCTGACTGAACTGCCTCCTCCGTTTCCTCGCCTCATCCATCACCACTTTTTCACTCTGCTCCGATCTCCTGCCTGTTGTGGATTATCCTGACGTGCCTGTCACTTCTCCAACTCCGGTCATCAGGTCCGTGGCTACTGACAAAAGACCTCAGGCTGACATGGTTCTGCAATACTCCTCCAACTCAACAACTTCTCTGTTCCTCCGTGTATCTCAGCCATTAAACCGCTTGGGCTCCTCCGTCGGCCCCGGTGCATCCGCGGAGCCTCCCGCAGCAAGTTTGTTTGCTCCTGGCCTGATCGCCCCAATCTGTCATACCCTCCCTCTGGTCAGCCGAGCGCACTCTGAACACATCACACAGCACCCTACCTTCCCATTCCGCACAGTTTCTCCAGTTATTCGTTTCAGTTTTTTGTTGTTGTTTTTTTAAACCAAAGTCTGCTGTTTGTTTGTTCTGTTTGTCTTTGCCCTGTAAAGCGTCTTTGGGTATCTTGAAAAGCGCTATAGAAAATCGATGTATTATTATTATTATTATTTAAGTCGTGCTTTTAGTTTGTTAGAGCGATCTACTTATTTCACTGTAATGATGATTTTAAATGTCTTTACAGTGACAGGATTTTCACAAAATGTCTGTTTACAAAAGAAGATGAAACCAAAATGAAAGCCACTCATGTTCATGATGAAAATAATGATTCATTGTGTATCGATATAAGAAACTCTGTGTGTTGTTTTGTGTGTTTGCAGTCTGTCAGGCTGTGAGATCACAGAGGAAGGCTGTTCTTCTCTGGGCTCAGCTCTGAAGTCAAACCCCTCCCATCTGAGAAAACTGGATCTGAGCTACAACAACCTGAAGGATTCAGACGTGAAGCTGCTGAGTGGTTTTCTGGAGAGTCCACATTGTAGACTGGAGACTCTGAGGTGGGTTCACTGTCTGCTGCTAGTGCAGCACCTTCATGTTTCATCAATAACTCTATTTGATTTATCTACGTATAGATCCATGAAGTGAGACATTTTCTGGTAATATGTTCCACTTCACATCAGCTGCCTCGTTGTCTGCATGTCATCCTCTACAATCATGAAATGTACAACTTGTCTGGCTTCATCCTGCTGTTGGATGGATTACTGAACAGGCCTACCGGGCACAGGCCCAGGGGCCCAAAGTGTCAGGGGCCCCCTGACCTTTACCTACTAAATGTCACTCAAAGAGACACAAAAAGTGAATTGAATATACGAGACTGTACTATACTTGATGAATATACTTTATATACTATACTTGAGAGACTCAATGGTAATCATTAAAAAATTATGTTTAATTTAATCACACTTAAAGAACCAAACCTTTTTTAATTTTAGGAAAATAACTGATAAAGTAATTTAAAAAAATAACATTTCTGATGCTGACTTTTTTCAGAGCATTTGGTATTTTTCAATATATTTTATGAATAATATTTTATTTTCTGATCCGCTCTGAAGAATCTGGATCAATACTGATCAATGGTTTTAAATGTCTTTACAGTGACAGGATTTTCACAAAATGTCTGTTTAGAAAAGAAGATGAAACCAAAATGAAAGCCACTCATGTTCATGATGAAAATAATGATTCATTGTGTATCGATATAAGAAACTCTGTGTGTTGTTTTGTGTGTTTGCAGTCTGTCAGAGTGTGAGATCACAGAGGAAGGCTGTTCTTCTCTGGGCTCAGCTCTGAAGTCAAACCCCTCCCATCTGAGAGAACTGGATCTGAGCGGAAACAAGCTGAAGGATTCAGGAGTGAAGCTGCTGAGTGGTTTTCTGGAGAGTCCACATTGTAGACTGGAGACTCTGTGGTGGGTTCACTGTCTGCTGCTAGTGCAGCACCTTCATGTTTCATCAATAACTCTATTTGATTTATCTACGTATAGATAGATAGAAAGACTTTATTTCAGACTCGGGGTCCATAGAAACAGATACATAAAAGTACAGACACAAACAATAAAAGTACAGAGGCCTAGCAATGCCTTATGAAGAGACAGCTGTACCAATGTCTCCACAGCTGGGACTGGCAGCGTGTGGTGCTAAACCTTATGTTGGTTAAAACAACTATGATCACATTTCAGAGTCATTCAGTCTACAGATGAATTTGTACATGAGATTTCTTGAAACAGTTTGGAAAGTGTTGACTCGTGCAGCCACAAACATTTCACCAGCACTACTCCATCTCGCTCTCTTGAACAGTATTCTCATGGCGTCATTGTACGCTACTTGAAGTCTCTGCAAACTCTTTGTTCTGTAGTTTGACCACAAGTGTGCAGTGTAGAGTGGAGTACAATATGCTCTGAACAGAGACATCTTCACTCCATCTGTACACACACCAAACTTGCGTGAGACGGTGTTTGCTTGTGCAGACATCATACCACATTGCCTGGAAATGTCGTTATCATCGGTCATGTGTTCTGTTAAAAAATGACCAAGATATTTGACTTCACTACAGACACCAAGATTATTGTCAGACAATTTGAAGTCAGGGAAGTTTAGACATTTGTCCTCTTTAGTTGGACAGATCAGGATAGCACTCTTACTGGCGTTGTGTTTGATGTCATGTTCCACACCGTACACAGTACATATAGTGAGGAGCTGCTGAAGACCAGCGCTAGAAGGACTAAAGATCACCAGATCATCTGCAGACATGATGTGATTAACCAGAGTATTACCCATCATGCACCAGTAGTACAGGCTTTCAGTTGCTTGGACAGATCATCAATATACAGATTAAACAGAACTTGTCTGACACCATTGCTAACCCCAAATGGGGCTGAGACACTTTCACCCCATTTTACTTGCATAGTCTGGTGCTCATACCAGTAAGCCAGAATTCTCACAATGTATGTGGGGACACCTCTTTGGCTCCGTTTAAAAAATAATTGACTGTGATTAACACGATCAAAAGCTTTGGAGGCATCAATAAAACACATAAGAAGTGATGAGTTTTGACCTCTGTATTTGTTTACAATGTCCTTTAAGGCATATACCGGTATACACAAGTCAGTGCCATGTTTGGCTTTAAAGCCCAACTGGTTATCTGTGGAGGTGATGAAGTCCTGTATTCTGTCCAGCAGAATTCTTTCCAGGACTTTTGACAGGACGCTGGCCAAAGCAATGGGCCTGTAATTCTCTAGGCTACATACTTTACCAGCTTTGTTTTTAATGACTGGCACTGAGAGAACAGACAGCATTGAGTCTGGTAACAAGCCGTGAACCATGAAGCCAGTAAAACAAACAGCGAGGAGAGGAGCTAACCTCGGACTAGCATATTGAAGGTGTTCAGCAGTAATATGGTCTGAACCACTTGCTCTGCCTTCAGACAGTTTATTGATAGCTTGGTGCAGCTCATATGATGTAAGTGCCATTGACTCATTACTCTCAGAACTGTCCACGCTATGCAAATCACTTTTGATGCAGTTAAATAAGGTGCTATAATGCTGTCGCCATAACTCAGCAACATATAGTATAGATCCATAAAGTGATACATTTTCTGGTAATATGTTCCACTTCACATCAGCTGCCTCGTTTTACTATTAACTATTAAAGTAATATTTAAAAAAACATTTCTGATACAAACTTTTTTCAAAACATTTTGCTTTTCTTTTATATTGTTTTGTACAAAAGAAGATGAAACCAAAATGAAAGCCATTCATGTTTATGATGAAAATAATGATTCATTGTGTATCGATATAAGAAACTCTGTGTGTTGTTTTGTGTGTTTGCAGTCTGTTACGCTGTGAGATCACAGAGGAAGGCTGTTCTTCTCTGGGCTCAGCTCTGAAGTCAAACCCCTCCCATCTGAGAGAACTGTATCTGAGTGGAAACAACCTGAAGGGTTCAGGAGTGAAGCTGCTGTCTGATCTTGTGGAGAGTCCACATTGTAGACTGGAGATTCTGAGGTCAGTAGAGGGTTGGAGTCAGTCCATGCTGGTTTCAGCAGTATTGTACCAAACACAGATCCACAGGCTTCAGGATTGGACGAGAGAGAGAGAGCAGTCAGCCAATCAGACGAGTCAGAAGCTTGTTGTGATTGTGTGTTTGAGTCGATGTGTTGTTCACGTCTACAGGAAGTGAAGCTTGTTAACAGCTGACGGCATCATCAGATGTTTAGAGACAGTGGTCCTCATTCATCAAGCTATCAAACTATTGATCAGTTCATCTTTGTCACAGCTCTGAGATCAGTCTGACTGAAGCCTGCACATCACTGCTCTCACTTCATAGAACCAGCGTTACATGCAGCCAATCATCAATCATGGCTGAAATAACCACTAGTGCTGCTTTGTACACGTTGAGGAAGTCCCAGATATCTGAAACCAAACTCCATCATGTGTGGTTCATGACATCATCTGGAGGCTGTATTCACTGTATCTATCCAGACACTCGTCGGCTGCTTTACTACAGCTGTATGAACCCAAAACAAACAGATTCAGCTGTGATTTAAGTTCAACAAACATTCAAAGGATGCTGAAATAACGATGTGATGATGTTGATTTGTAAAAAGTCTGAATTCATGCTTTGTCAGGTCTGTCCACAAGATGACAAGCAAACAACTGTTAAAATGGTTGTTTTCTGAATGGAGTCTGGATCAATAGATGCTATGCTATGCTAACATCGTAGCTGCTCCATCATCTCGGTGTAAATAGGTCAGCGTGGTTATTGTTTGTACCGTAGACAGTCTGTGGTTCATACTCATACATTCATACACATCGTCTGGTCTCTGTATGAGGTATCGTAGAGCTCTGGGTGAACACAGACGGATTCAATATGTTTATCCTCCATTTCTGATTCAACAGCGTCAGGACGTCAGCGATGAAGGAGGAGAATCTCAACGCTGAACGGCTTTAACGACACAGCCTCACGTGCATCTCTTACTCCATTGGAAATATTTAAATTTGCATCGCGTCTTTCGCCTCATTGGCTCAAATGTACGTCTATTCGTGACTTTGCATTTACTTTGTATGTAATCGCGTCACTGAAACATCAGCTTGGCGTTTGTTGTGAACGCAGCATAACAGGGTTGAATCCATCTTTACAGTGAGCAGTGAACACCTCTCTGGTTCTGCAGTCATGATGCGTTCAGGACTCTCAGCACTTTATTTCAGTGGAACCTGCAGAGTCAACAGACTGGAGGCCCAACGTGTCTGCAGGTGTGTGAGCTTGGAGCTCAGTGTAGGTTAACATGAGAGCTGAGAGGAAGCTGCTCTTTCTACTGGATGTGCTGCGTCACTGACTGACGGCTGATGAAGGGAGTCTCTGTAAACACTCATTCATCTCTTCTCTTGTCTTCTTCTCCTCTCATCAGATGGAAGTGGGATTAAGCTGAGTCCTGATGATCCAGAGAGCATCTGGAGACTGGAGACTGCTCCATCACCTCCACCTGGATTTTATTTAGTGTACCAAACACCAGAAGACTTTTAAAGACTAAAGTCTGACTCCCTCTCACATATACAGACATTGGGCCTCATATAACAACAGATGTACTCTTGTTTAGGGCTCGAGGACCTTTTGAAATTCAGATTATTTTTGTTGGGGTTCATATTTGTTGTCTGCCGCTTCAGCTCAAACTCCCGTGAGCTGGAATGAGGTAGAAAAATGAAACTTGGAACAATAACTGGAAATGATGTCCATGTGCTTCTCAAGACATAGAGCTCCGATCGGCCACATGGTGGCGCTGTAATTAACGTCACAAAATGTGATTTTTGAAAAGCCACGCCCCTCACACCAGAAGTCATTGACTGGATATTTGATTTGTTTCATGATAATGTTCAACCACATTTGTAAAACTATTGTGAAAACGCTCAACAGGGGCACCACCAGTAGTAATGATGTGCACGCTGCTTTCAGCTATTTTAAGTACGTAGTAAAGTTAAACTGTCACTAAAATTCTGTTGAAATACGTTCACTATACAGTGTATAGTATGGTGAACGTATTCTACCATCATTTTGAACAGAATTCAGCTGTTCACAGAGTCACAGGGTTAAAGAACTCCGACTCACAAAAAGAGGTTTTATTGTGAGCAGCAGGAGACTTGACTCTGTAATGTTGGTGTAGCCCCGCCCACCTATCAACTCGTATAAAAGCACCGCCTACTGACCAATCAGAGCTCAGTACGTGGATCGTTAGGAAATATTGAACCAATAAGAAGAAGTTAAGTCATAAAAGTAACAAAGTTCAAACTGCTGAATGCAGAAAGAACAGCTGGCAATAAATCACAGACTGTGAATGATGACATGAACAGATTCACAACATCACTGTCTCATCTAGAGCACAACATCTACTACATGTGTGTATTCTGCTACGTTAATGTGCTGCAGATGTATTCTGATGACATGAATGACGATATTTGAGTCTTATTCTTTCAGTTGTAACCCCGGCGCTGTGAAACAGACTTGGCTTGTTTTCTTTCGTTCTATTTCAGACTCATGAAGTCTTGATGCATTTAAGTTTTATTCTACTCTGTGAGTTACTGTTGATTTCTCTCCTATCAATGAATCTCTCATGACTTTACTTCTTTGATTTCTATTATTACTGAGTGGTCATTTAATGATGATGTTTAAGTGACTTTCAGTCATTTATCGATGTGATATCCGACATGCTCTGTGAATTATAATTGGTTGAGATGATTTCATGAGATAATCTTGGTTTGACACACTTTGCTCTGATCTTTGTCAGTCAGCAAAGGAAACAGGATGTAAGGTCAGATGCTGTAACCATGCTAACTGTTTAGGAGACACGCTGACTGATGTTCCACCAGGAAGACCAGACAGCAACCTTAGAAATAACTGCTAACCAAAAGAAGTCTGTCATGAACTGTAAGATACGTAAACAGCTTCATCCAGTGATTTATTAATGTTTAGTTGTCGACCATATATGGACCAGGAAGTTAACGATGCTCCAAGTAAAAAGGTAGAAATAGGAGGAGACTACAAACAATCAGGGCTTTTGGGGTTTATTCAGGTGCTCCTAGCTTGGAGTCTTTTTGACGAGGATTATTTGGTGATATGAACTTTTGAATTTTGCCTTTTTCTTTTATTTGCTTTTCATATTATCCTTCTTTTGTAACTTTGAATCTTCTTTTTATTGTAAAAACCAAATAAAACTGGTTTGTATTTTGTACATTCCAACCAAAGCCCAGTGTTGCTGGTCTCTGAGGGTGTCTGCGTAGTCTCCATGAGGTCAGAGAGCTCTTCTCCTGAGAGGCTGGCAGCAGTGCATGATTGATATGAATATGAACAACAGACCTGCTACAAGCTGAGCTTAAATGCTGTTCTTCAGTCTGATGTGATTTACTAACTTGGTCGGCTCAGATAGTTTTCATGCTCTGCTGGTTTATCATGCTTGGTGTTCATGTGATTACAGGACTTACACATCACTGTTGTGTCTTTGGTGACGCAGTAGGGGTCAGATTGGTGCCTGATTTGAGGGTGTTAGGGTCAGAGTCCTGAAGCTGACCTTCATAACCGAGGGAGGATCCCAACCCCACAGGGTTCCTCCTCCTGTGGTGGCCTTTTAAACAGGTCCATCCTGGACTACTTCCAGTCCAACTAAAGGGGTTTGAAATGTGCAGTAAATAAAAAAAAGTAAAGTTACCCGGAAGATAGCTTGCTGTGCATCAAGTTAGCAAAAATAAAAGCAGAGATGAGACTGGCTTACTTCCGTTTAAAAAAACAACAACTTTATTTTAATCTTTTTAGTCTATATTTACGTTATTAATTACGTAATTACTTCACATTACGTTACTTATATATAAAATATATAAAAGTTCTATTGATTTATATTCATAAATCAATGTATATAAATATATGTACGTCCTTTCAAATTCTTCATTGCCCCCAAAAACGTTGCAATATAAAAATATGTCCGGTCTCCTTTATTTATTTATTTTTCATACCGGATATCCGGTTTCTCCGTTGATCAACGTCAGTTTCACACCAGGTTGTGGACATTTGTGGAGTTTTTTTTTGGAGCAACGTTTGCTTGTCAGTCAGAGGCGAAAGTCCACAGCTGGGTTTCACCACATCACTACAAACATGACCGTGAGTTATTCCCGTTACTTTAGCTTTAATTTACTTTTAGTGTGAAGTTAACTCAGCACTTCCTGTCCGCGTTGCGTTATAGCCTTCAAGCTAGCTAGCTATCATAGCCCATTTAGTTAGCGTTAGCTTGTAAGTTAACGTTCAATTATGTACGTCACGTGATTGAGCAAACACGTGACTGGAGCAGCGCGTATGTATCGTCACATGCTGCACGTGAAATATGGGTGCGATGAATATAATGATGAATATGACAATGAAGTCATTACATAGACTGTAACACATTAAGATAACAGCACATTATATATATATATTTATATATGTATGTATGTATATACTTATTTATAAACATATATATTTATATCTATGCATGAATATATTTATTTATGTATATTTATATTAATTTATATTAATTTTTTTAATATCACCATTTATTGAGTCAAAGGTGTCTCTGTCTCTAACAGAAGCATGAGTTCGAGGTGGCGATGACGTGTGAGGGATGCTCCGGAGCTGTGACCAGAATCCTCAACAAACTGGAAGGTGAGACTGACGGCTGTCCTCCGTCTCACGCTGCTGCGTCCGCTACGACAAGAGCAACGATGGAGATCGTCAATATTTATATCGGTGTGCGTGTTGTGGCGTTTGTATTGGCCGTGCATGCTATCCACTTATACTGTGGTGCGTGCTCTCCTCAGAGCCCAACTACATCAGCGTTTAACACCTAAAATACAATAATACCTCCTTTGTGTCGTAAAAATTGTCTCTTGAAGCCAAAAGCACTTTAAAGTTGTCCTGGCAGTAAGTGTGAGGAGGCTCACCTTCTTACCCTGGCAAGAAGAAACACCTATAGACTGCACTTATTCAGTGACATTTATTGCTGTTCAAACACCTTGTTTAAAGAAGTAAGTTCTGAATATTTACTGGAATACTCAGCGATCCTCATGCTTAAAAACCGGATGTACCAGTTCGTAGTTTCACTCTAGAAGCTGCCTTATCTTGGGCTTGTTTTACTGAAATGCACAGATGCAAATGTAAAATAATATATTTTTACAGCCTTCCCACGAGCAAAACATCTAACACCAGTGTGCATCATGTGCTCCCCTGCTGCCTCGCTGTGTAATGTGAAACGAATGACGCTGAAGCTCTCTCCGCTCTCAGAGAATCCAGTAGAAGCGAAAGCACAGTTTGAGAGCGTTTAAAGGCCGCTTGCGTCACACCTCATGACTTCTCTGTCTCTGAATGTTGACTCGGCCAACATGTCACCTGATGCAGAGGAACTCAAAGAAACACGTTTCATTTGGCTCGGCCGTCCTCTTCACTCTGCCGGATCTCAGCAATTCATGATGAGGTGAATTTGGTTTCCTTTGTTGGAGAACTGGAGAAATATAACTCGTCGCCCACTTTAGATCCAAAGCGTCTTTTGGTGAGTCTTATTCGGTGTAAGCGCGCTGCACGCTGCTGCTTCCTGGAGTGAAACAAAGTGCCTCTGTTCTCTCAGATGTCAAGTTTGAGATCGACCTGCCGAAGAAGCTCGTCTGGATTGAGTCCGACAGAGACGTGGAGTTTCTCACGGACACGCTGAAGAAATGCGGGAAGGAGGTCAAGTACAACGGCACCAAGTGAAGGAGGATGTGCTTCACGGAGCAGGTGATTTATGATTATGATCTCCATGAACGAACTGTATATCTGTAGGGTTTAAGTGTTGTACTTTTATTAGACGTAATGTCCTTTAGAAATAGTTTTGTGTGAATCTGATGGCAATAAATATGTAAAGAAATGAGTTATTGATTTCTCTCAACAGCTGTAAATACAAACTGAGCGTATTAATCCTGCAAATCACAATCATTGTTTTACCATGATGTGATTTATTATGGATCCACAGACAGTCAGCTGACTTGCTGTATCTCTCTGTTTGTGTTTTCTTTAGGAAATCATGGCCGCTGATGCAAAATGAAGATTTATGCTGCAACTGAAGTTCTTTACCTGTCCGGATTTCTTCGTGTTTTTATGCTTTGTTAGTTGTGTTTATTATTATTATATTAGCTGGACAGCAGACGGGGAACTCCAGCTGTGTAGAATACAAACATCAGGACGTACAACTGTCTCCTGTTTGTGTAAAAGCTGCAAAACCATCGCCAGCAAACGTCCTGAGACACGATTACAGTTTACATTCAGAGGTTTGTGAAACATTCTGCAAACTATTGTCTGCGTCGGCCTGCAGCTCGGCCTCTCGTGTGACTGGTTTACAGTGATGAGAGACGTCTGTAGACGTGGAGGACTCCTGCTGGACTTACTACTGCTTCCTGTTCGCTGCATCACACTAATCTGTTCAAACCACAGGTCATATGAATCATGCTGATTGATGACTGACTCATCTTTGTTTTTCTATGAACGTGAAGCCTTTGTGCTTATGAACTCTTTCTGTTACTCTGTGAAGAAGAGCCTCCCTACACCGGGCTTCACTGTCTTCATGTTGTGTTCATGGGAAATAAAATCACTTCTGCCCCTGTGTCTACTGTTTGATTCCCTATTCTACAGCTTTACTAGTCAACACGTTGTTTCATTTATTATGGCTAAAAAAGAGCAAATTCCTGTTGAACCGAGTTAAGTTGGTGTTTGTCTGCATGTTTATCTGAATACCAAATGAGAGACTGAGCGGCTTTATGTTTCATCAGTAGACATGAATAAACATCACAGGCAGCTCAGTATGCAAACATGTAATGTGTAACACCAGATATGCATGTTTGCATATTCAAGTTCTCTGTGTCTCTCTCTCTGTGTCTCTGTCTCTCTCTCTCTCTCTGTGTCTGTCTCTCTCTCTCTGTGTCTCTCTGTGTCTCTCTCTGTGTCTCTCTCTGTGTCTCTCTGTGTCTCTGTGTCTCTCGTCCTGACTGAAAGTGTATAAAAGCCGAATGCTCGCTCACTCTCACCTGCAGGAGTGAAGATGTTCAGGTTGCACAATAACTCGATGGTTTGACCACCAGGAGGCGCTGTGAGATCAGCATGTGCTGACTTTGATGAGAGCTTTTCATTGTTGTGTTTCATGCAGCCTCTTTCAGCTTCCCTGGAGAGCTCAATGACTTCTTTACTCGTACAGTTGGTAAGAATGATATATCTAGTGGAGCAGTTCATCATGCTGGTGATCCTCACAAGTCAAAAAAACATGGCTGCCTCTGCAGGATGGAGGGGGGGGGATCACTCCTGGAGGAGTTTAACGTTTTAAATCTTGTCAGACACGTCATCGGCTGCCAGCATTCACGAATGAAATGCTAATAACTCGTGTCACATAGAGCGGTGATGTGAACTTTGTGACCTGGATTCCTCCTAAAATGAGTGTTTTCATATCTGTTAAGTTATGAAGTCACAAACTTTAATTGGGGGGAAAGATTCCAGCAGCACAGGAAACAGAAAACATGCATTACAAAGCACCCTGATACAAGGAAATATACATGAAATATATATGAAGGTATTCACGGGACAACATCCAATGTGATGTATTTCTAATCTCAATGATTTAATAAATGTTTGTGATTTCCACTGCTTGTACGTTTTCCATTCAGTACAACAACTGAACATTTGTATTTAAACTTCTACCTGATGTACTTTTATTTCTTTGAATCTGCTGTTTGTGCAGAAGCTTGTGAAAGTTTGAGGTTGATTTCAGGAGCTCTCTTGGTGCATGGCGGTGTTCGGACGTGAGTAATTGGCTTTTTGTTTTTATTGGAGCTAACCAGTGCTATGCTAACTCTCTGTTGCACGAACACACTTAATCCCTGCAACGCTTTAAGCGCCCTGAACGCCTCAAGTTGAAGTAAATTGAGTTCAGTGTGGAAAAGCGGCAAAAGTCATCATGTTGTTATTTCACTGTGGTGACTGTCGCTGTGTTTCCTTTTCTTTATCTTATGTTCTTGAGGAAACAGCCGGAGGGAGTTCAGTGCGGTCGTTGTGGTTCCGGGTGAGTTGTTTTCATTAATTCAAACAGACGAATGAACTATTCGGTGGCGTACAGTTCCTGGTTTGTGTTAAGCTAACGTTAGCACTCGTTCGCTGGTTGCTTTGTAATTATTTTACAGCTGGAGAATCCTTCAGGCGCTGCAGAGGGCAAAGAGTCCCTCGCTGGCCCCTCAGTCTGAACCAGCATCTGAGGGGAACAGAGGCTCATTGAGTACCACACGAACTCCAGATAACAGGGTTGTCAGTACAGTCACTGGATTCCTCATGTTACCCACACACACACACACACACCCACACACACACACCCAAACACACACACACACACACACACACACACACACCCAAACACACACACGCACACACACACACACACACACACACACACACACACACACACACACACTCTGTCCTCAGCTGACCAGTGACTGCTAATATATGAGTCTGGGGGTGGGGGTGTAGTCAGGGCTGTCAGATCCTGTCCTGTGTGCCAAAACAAACACACCCATCACCAGGAGGTTGCAGCCAGTCGGGGAAAATGTGCAGTTTGAGTGAGAGTGAGAGAGTGACTCGTCAGAGCATTTCTGTTTAATGTCAAATTAGTTCAGAACTCGTGAAACTGGATCGTATTTAAAAGAGGACTTATAAGACGGACACTTTAAAGGGCGTTGTAGAGACGTTGTCTCCTTTAACGCGACACAGTGGAACTACACAGACGTAGTTTAACAGACAAAGACGCTCGCGTGTGAACATGAACTCCTGCAGCTCCTGTGGTTCAGTGACTTCCTCAGCAACCACAACGGTACTGAGAGCACATCATGAGCTACACTGCAGGTTTCACAATGAGAGGACTAAACCGAAGCACCGCGGAGATGACAATATGACGGGAGAGATTTCTGGCATTGAGATGTTCAGATGTGGAGCATTTTTAAAGTTGCACAGGCTTTACAGCTCACTGCTACGTTAAATATTCATTATTTGGAGCCCTCACCTCAGATGAAAGTTTCTAAAGAGAGGAAATGAAAGATTCACTTAATCTGGGAATCTTTTCTAAGCTTTTACGAGAAGGTAGTAGATTACAACCGATCAACACCTGAAAGAGTCGTAGATTCATTTGTTCTGTGGATTGACTAGTTGAGCAACTTCTGTCGATGCAGAGAACTCTGTGTTTGAAGCTTTCGGTCTAAAAGGACCTTAATGCGAGCATGCACGGTTCAGCTGGAATGACAGGTGTAAACAAACAAACACATCATGTCCCGGAGCCTCTACCTCCAAGGTGTCCACAGGTGTGCTGCATACAGTGATTGGGAGTGTTTGTTTCTAAACCTGCCAGTCCAGCTCAACCATGTATACCCTGAAGGTCCTTTAGAGCCAAAGTGTTTTCTGCATAGGTTGAAGTGTGCAGATATCTATTCTACCAGTGGGAGCTTGTTTGATGCTTCCTGCACCTCGTTTAAAATAAGATTGTTGTATAAAATGCCTCACTAATGTGCCCCAATGAACAACGTTTAGATACAGTTTGCTTTCTCGTGTTCTGTCATGAAAACAAGACATGAAGTCATTTCAGCTCATAAAACATTATAAGAAAGGTACAAACTGTGACGTTTACATTCAAATGTGTTTATTGTATACTGATAATAAACTAACAGGGTGCGGTCAAACTAAAACACCGTCTTCATATGTTCCTTAATGTCCATTCATCACGCACACACACACACGTCCATTCAACAACAACAACAACAACAACAACAACAACAACAACACTACTCGTGAGCCGTTATTAGCATGGAAACATAGCGGTTTGTTCAGCATCTTCACCATATCACAGCTAACCTAGGTTAGCCACCGTTAGCTCTTCGTTGTTCGTAAATGTGCAATATTTGTAACCGTGAACAAGCCGAACCCATAAAGCTCGTAACGAACAACAACCTACCTCGTGCTAGCGGTAAACGTCGTGCTAACGTCGCCGTTGGACCTCTGAATGTCCGCTGGTACTCATGCTGGTCGTGGTCGGGAACTAATTGAATGCTATAAACCGGAGAGTCAGCTGGGCTCTTTCTGTGCGTCCGCCGAGAGCTTGGTCACGTGACAAAGCCGCTGGCTGGCTGCCAGTATTCGACCGAGAGTACTGGTCACGTTTAACAACTTTAAAGCAGCGTCACTTTTTAAGTATCTTACAACTATATTTCTATAAAAAGCAGTATGTGTGTAAATGACTCTTAATATCTTTTGTTAGGACGTTTTTATTTGCTATTTTTTAACGTTTTGGGTCCTTTATTTTGAAGTTATGCTGGCGTAACCGGAAGCTGATACGAACTCGTCAGAGAGCAGTAACTTGATTTAGCGTAAAAAAAGTAAGATCATTGACGGTGTGTATTAAAATAAAAGTGTTTGTAAGAAATCCGTTTGCAATGAGGGTTGCTTCATCAACGGTTGAGCTCCTTGCTGGAAAGGGAACAATGTATTGTGTGTTTGGTAAAGCTTACACATTTATTACAGGTCTAATTCTGGAGAAAACTCGGCATCACTGCTGAAAGGGCTTTTATTTTGAAAGAATTAAATGTAATGTATTTGGAAGCGCTTGATTTGAGCGCCACGGCGGGCTGTTGTTGTCGTAGTTTCGGCAGCTGTTGAAAGCAGGAAGAAGATAACACGTAGCTGTCCTCGTGAATGCCGCATTGTTTAGTTTTGCATTACAATGTGAAACCTTCTCATTCACAGTCTTTGGTCAAAACAGACCGGATTCCTCGTCTTTTGAGGAAATAAGTACTGGAGTTTGAAACGTCGCTTGTTGTTCATGTTGAAACAGGAAGAGAGCTCGTTGCTCTTCCTTTGAAATAATAAAGTTGGTAAAAAAACACAAACGTCTTTGGAGCCTGTTTTGTGCAAACATGTGTCACGTGGAATAACTCTGTAGCACAGTTAAAAGAAGAAGACATATATATAAATATCAATAAATCATATTTACGGGATTTGAACTCATATTGTGTGGATTGCGCGCTCACGATGGAGCACTCTGTACTTCAGAGCAGTTTAGAAGCTGGTTTCTGAAACAAATGGTGCCTTTTTAAATTCTGACAGTTCAAAACATCTTTCTATCGCTGCAAATGAATGAGGCAGATGTTTGTGATGTCATCATGAGGTGAAAATACACAATGCGGACATAAAGCATGAGAGTAAACAAGAAAAGCTAAAACATAAAATGAAGAATTTAACCAGCCGAGAACACAGAGATGTCAAACAGTTGAGTTCATTTGAGTTTAATAAGTAGAATACATAATCACATTTAATTTGACTCACATAGCATCACACTGTAATACACGATGTCCAGCTCATTGACCAGGTTGAATGGTCGTCCTTAAAACTGTATATTGTGTGGACAGCCGATGGCCTCTCTTGGCTCGGTTTCTTCTTGAGTGTGCCCACCACGTATTACATGTTGTGATGCTATGTGGCTCTGCACGTATTACATGTTGTGATGCTATGTGGCTCTGCACGTATTACATGTTGTGATGCTATGTGGCTCTGCACGTATTACATGTCGTGATGCTATGTGGCTCTGCACGTATTACATGTCGTGATGCTATGTGGCTCTGCACGTATTACATGTTGTGATGCTATGTGGCTCTGCACGTATTACATGTTGTGATGCTATGTGGCTCTGCACGTATTACATGTTGTGATGCTATGTGGCTCTGCACGTATTACATGTTGTGATGCTATGTGGCTCTGCACGTCTTACATGTTGTGATGCTATGTGGCTCTCCACGTCTTACATGTTGTGATGCTATGTGGCTCTGCACGTATTACATGTTGTGATGCTATGTGGCTCTGCACGTATTACATGTTGTGATGCTATGTGGCTCTGCACGTATTACATGTCGTGATGCTATGTGGCTCTGCACGTATTACATGTTGTGATGCTATGTGGCTCTGCACGTATTACATGTTGTGATGCTATGTGGCTCTCCACGTATTACATGTTGTGATGCTATGTGGCTCTCCACGTATTACATGTTGTGATGCTATGTGGCTCTGCACGTATTACATGTTGTGATGCTATGTGGCTCTCCACGTATTACATGTTGTGATGCTATGTGGCTCTCCACGTATTACATGTTGTGATGCTATGTGGCTCTCACGTATTACATGTTGTGATGCTATGTGGCTCTGCACGTATTACATGTTGTGATGCTATGTGGCTCTGCACGTATTACATGTTGTGATGCTATGTGGCTCTCACGTATTACATGTTGTGATGCTATGTGGCTCTCACGTATTACATGTTGTGATGCTATGTGGCTCTGCTCTGAAGTACACGGCAGAGATCCGTGGTAAACTTGCAGTGTGGTCACAAGTTGATCTGGTGACACAACATGAGTCAGCTGCAGGTGAGGGAGAGGAGTGAGGAAATACAAACACCTCTGATAGGCTGACATCTACCACCTGTTGGACAGGTTTTGACGTCTCACTGGTTTTATTTTAGACTTGGGCTTGTTGATAAAACTAGCTTATATACAGCTTAATCAGCCACTAGCTTATATACAGTTTAATTAATCACTAGCATATTTGCAGTTTTAATAACCATTAGCTTATGCAGCTCTATTAACCACTCATACAATACACACAGTACACGCTAGGGCCAGGGAGAAGCAGGAGGGAGACTACTGATTTAACTGCGCCACAAGGAATAGGCCGCCATCTTTAGATAGATAAGGGAGGAACAATAGACAGTGAGATACAGGGACAACGCCCCAGCAGACTCCCCTCTTCACATACTTTTCCCAGGTCCTCTCGCCTCAAAATCTCACTACACACTGATAGAAGAAACGCCTTCTGGGAGGGGCCAATGTGAACGGACGTTCAAGGCCTCCAACCAGGTGTCATACACGTACAAACGTGCCACGCCTGCAACTTTGACTTCAACCAATGGGCCTCTAGAGGAGGGACCCTACATAAATGATTACGCTGCTATGTTGAAGCGTGTCTAATGGTGGAGCTCTGCGAGCGAAGCGATTAGTGACCCGTGCACGTATTACTGCAGGGCTGAATAACTCTGTTGATAATAAACCTATTGCTTTTTGATATAACTAAACGCCTTGTGAGAGCTTTCATTGTCCTCTTAAATCCGCTCTGAGTGTGGGAGATAACTTTATTTTTCACAACAGGCTCTGAAGTGATGAGGGTGTGACGGCGTCCTCAGATCAAATGGACACAGACACCAGGACTGACAGGAGGACATGAGCAGCTTCTTCTCTCCAGTGTTTCCTCCACACATGACGGTGCAACGTGTCTGTAAACTGACCTGAAGTGAGTTCAGCAGGTGAGAATCCTACCAGAGGAATCTGTACATGTTTGATCATCAGGATCACTTTGATCTCTTTGTGTTGTTTCTCTGTTTAACTGAGAATAGAACGATGTTTCTAAAGATAGATTTGTTATCTGCAGTAGAATTCCTCTCTGAGATAAAGAACAATGATTTATAGAAATATAATGTTCATGTTTCTCAAGTAGTTTCAACAGAAGTTTGTAATCTGAGTGTCTGAACTGGTCTGACAGGTTGGATCAAGCTGAGTTTTTTTTAAACACTCTGAATGTTCACAGCACAACCTGTCACAGGGTGTGGTGGAGGACTCAAAAGCAGGCCAGACAGAGTAGCGTGAAGCAGGTATTTAATGAAGAATTAAATCAACACAGGAAACTTACAGGACACAACAGGGGATCCACAGACAAGACAGGAGACGAGGGGGAAAATCCAGCAGAATGAGGCAGTCGGGAAACCCGGGAACAAGACGAGCCAAACGGGCGGGTAGACATGAAAATGATCTGGCAAAGAGTGACAGAGAGGCAGAGTTCATATAGTGTCTAGAACAGGTGAAGGGAGTTGTGCTGATGAGGAGGGAGTGGCTGACCGGTAGAGTGAGGAGGGTGTGGAGCTACACAAAGACACGGAACACAGAAGGCAAAGCCTGATTGGGACACAACCAGCTTAACAACCCTGACACACACTTGGTTCCACTAGTGGAGTCCTGTTTGCTCACTCCATGTCTCAACTGTCCCAGAGGACAGAACCCGTCCTCGAGGACCTGTGTGTGTGATGGTGTAGTAACAGTGGAAATGCTATAATAACCTGTAACATGTATGTAATAGACTGTAAATAAGTCACAGCATGTTAGCCGTCTTATGATCCTCCTGTTATACCTCAGAAAACATCCACAGGCCTGTAATTGATCCTCACATGTGCATTACGCAATCAAGCAACCTCCTTCATGCTCTCCTGAGAGAAACTCATTCCTATAAGCATCACTTCCTGTCACAGACCCTCTGCAGCACGCTCTATGTCAAACCCCTCTGGTGCTAACCACAACTATTTACTGACAGTCCCTCTGAACCTCTGCTACCTCCTGCTCCTGACTATCAGCCGGTTCATTTGGGACTTTTAAACATCACATCTCTAAATAATGACTCGTTTTTATCTCAGTTTTACTTCATTTGAACATCTTGATTTGATGGTAAACTCTAAAGATCCAGTGATCACTTTAATAATCTACAGACCGTCCAGGCCTAACAGTGTTGTTATCAGAGTTACTGTCCCATGTTACATCAGCTGCTGTCACTTATTGTCTGATGAACAGCAGGACAACCTGGACTACCTCTGAAACCACAGGCACCACTTTCTTCTGTCACTCATCAAGTGTGTTTCTGTCTCATTCCATTGATTGAACTAAACTAGCAAAAGCTTCAATACGTTTTAATTCAGTGTTCTATGTCTCATCTTGAACTCTTCAGTATTTGTTGTAATTAAAATAAATAATCAGATGTGAGCATTCTGACTGCATCAAACACTTTAACTCTTTGAGCGCTGCAGCGCGGTGGTAAAGCCCCCTGAGGTGAACTTGTGCTCTGTGACTTTGAGCTCCATCATTTAAACAGACTGAACACGATGCACACTGCTGATCCATTGATCTGCATGTAGAGAGCGTGTCTAAGAGCTTCATGTCATGTCTTTACTGACACTGCTCCAGGATCAGATCCAACATCCAGAGTGTCTCCAGTGTCTCATGTGAGCTGCACTTTGTATCTGAAACAGGAGCACTGAGTTTGATCCGAGTCCTTCAGTTTGATGGTCTGTTGGTGATAACATGAGATGTTCACGTGTTTCTTCTGCTTCTTCATCGTCATGTGATCTTCTGCTTATTTGACGGCTTCACAATGATTCTTTTGACTGTAAACTTTTAGAAGCTGCTGCTCAGAAATGTTACAACATGTAGGTTATAAATCAATATAGAAGAATGTGATTGATGAACATGTTTCACCAAATCTTCATTCACAATAACACTTTTATAGATAAATACATGTAAACGTCACATTGTGTCTCATCAGTGAGACGTGCATGTGATCCAAGTTGCTGCTGCTTCATTGAATCTTTCTGAACTGAGCTGGTCTTCATCTCTTTAGATGGTTAGTTAGCATCATCTAGTGGACAGAGAGGAGCACTACATCACCTCACCTGTGATGTGTCTGATTGGCTCGCTGTGAGGACGTGTTCTAAAGGAAAGGAAGGACTCAGTGAACACTTGATTTGATTTAAGAAAGCATAACACAGATTACAATAACCGTCTCCAACACTCAACAACACAACATGAGTCAGCTGCAGGTGAGGGAGAGGAATGAGGAAATACAAACACCTCTGATAGGCTGACATCTACCACCTGTTGGACAGGTTTTGACGCACTGTCCTCACATGTGCATTACGCAATCAATCAACCTCCTTCATGCTCTCCTTTAAGTGGCTGATTGTCAGTAAATATGTACAGCATGATCATTATTCTTTCATCACATGACTTTAAAATGTAAGAATAATAGTATTTTGAAACAATGTCTTTTGTATCTTGACAGAGAGGACAGATGGAGACACCTAAAGAGGTCCTCTTGGACACTTTGCTGAAGTTAGAAAACGACCAGTTTAAAAAATTCAAGTGGTTTTTGGAGGACGTCATAGAAGACTTCCCAGCAATCCCAAAGAGTCGACTGGAGAATGCAGACCGGATGGACACAGTGGATCAGATGGTCAACAACTACTGCATAGACAATATTATTAAAGTGGCCCGAATAGTTTTAGTGAAGATTGGTGAGAATGATCTCGTGAAGAGTTTATCAAAAACCAAATCAGAACCCAAAGGTAAGTCATGGTATGAACACAAAGATCAAACTTACATCTCACAAAGACTTTAAAATAGCTTTATTATAGCTTTTTAATAACTTTAAATGTGAGAAATAGCTGGCTGTAGCAGTCCAACACAGACTTTTGAACTTTATAATATTTTCTTGGTTATCTTCCAGGTCCAAGAGCGGAAATTCAACAGAGAAATCCGGACAGGGTCCCGGCAGACCAGAAGCTGTTCTCAGTTCGGACTGAATTTGTCAACAGAGTGTCTGATTCTGTCCTGGATCAGCTGCTGGATAAACTTCTTCATCACAGAGTGATTACTGACGCTGAAATGCAGTGGACCAGAACAAAACCCAGAGCAGATAAAGCACGAGACCTGATCGACACGGTGAGAAGAAAGGGATCTGAAGCCTGCTCAGTTCTGATCGCTGCTCTCTGTGAGGTGGACCAGTGGCTTTACACAAAGCTGAACCTCAGCTGAAGATGAACCAAGAACTGTGGAGTGATGATGATGATGGTGGTGGTGATGGTGATGGTGGTGATGATGATGGTGATGATGGGGAATCTCTTCAACAGTTGTCTCACATGACTAATTGTAATTTTTAACGGTGCACAACACGAGGCAGCGGTTCCCACAGGGTTTGGTGGGACTGTGGAAGAAAAGTTTGTACGTTTTCAAAGTAAAATGCATCAATCTGGTGAACTTTGAGAGCAAAGATAAGACGCTGGATCTATGAAGAGCTCTGTGCTCTTGTTCCATCAGTGGTGTAATGTAACTAAGTACATGTAGTGTTTCAGGATGTCATGTTTTTGGGAGTTGAAATAAACGGTGACAGTGGTGTGCAGCCACAAAGAGAAGTTTGCTGCACTTGTTTATTCCGGCGCTCCTACATTGGTGACCCTGAGTCTACTGGACGTTTCCAGAGACGAACATGACGCACTTTAGCTCAAGCTGCCGGAGTTTTGGGAGACGCAAGCGTCCGTCTGGTTTGCTGAAACTGAAGCACAGTTCTCTCTCAGAGACGTTACCGCGGATGCTACGACATACTATCATGTGGTAGCTAATGGATACAACGCTAGCTCTCCTACACAGTAAACCCCCGGTGTTACATATGCAGAGTCAAAGTCCATGGACTCTTTCAGAGTTATTTCAACAACAGCTTGAGTAAGATGCCCCCTAGTGGTGGTGGACATGTACATAGTGAAACAGGTGGTGTCAGAAGTACTCTGAGAAGCCCCGCCCACCTCCTCACCTCATTTCTGACCCATCTGGATTTTTCACGCCGCCATTTTCTAACCGTCTTTTAGTCGCCTATTGAAACAAGTATTTGGCATTTCAACAGTTTAGAATAGTGTTGAGGAGGAAACTCGGGTGAACAGACTGAGATCGAGGTGTTTAGGTCAATTCAAGCAATAACATTTATTTGTAACAGAAGTATTATGTGCAGCAGTTCAACGTGCACGGACCTCAGAAAATCTGCTCTGTAGGAGCAAATGAAACTAAAAAGGCGCTTAGACAGAGTGCGCATGCGTTTGTATAGGTTCTCCTTATGGAAGCCTATTGGTTAAAGCAAAGTTGCAGGCGGAGCTGTGTTTAGCTGATCAGCGGCCTGGTTGAAGCACTTGGCATCTCCACCCACACTGGCTCACGATGGATCCTCCTTCGCTGCGTCATCAGTGTGAATGCATGTTGTTAACACTCGAGGTGCCGAAAGGGTGCAGTTCTAAGCTATTTCAGAAGTCTCTGTGTGAATAGATAAGAGAGCTCTTCTCCTACTCTAAGATGGCG
This sequence comes from Melanostigma gelatinosum, assembly GCF_949748355.1. NCBI lineage: Eukaryota > Metazoa > Chordata > Actinopteri > Perciformes > Zoarcidae > Melanostigma > Melanostigma gelatinosum. The sequence goes on from NC_136638.1 coordinate 27,439,939, forward strand.
GTTTCCGCCCTAATCTGGTGGTTTAAGCAAGTGTTTCTTTTCAGGGCCACAGTATCTGTTTCTATCGTGCGAGCAGGCGCCGGAATGCCCTGCAAGTATTTGACCTACTTACATGTGACCTCACAACTCCGCAATATAACCATACAAGTATAGCGCATATTATTTACATAATTTATTATTACAATAGCTTCATGTTGTTGGTTCTTCATATTCCAGCTGTCTTTGCATTTTAAAATGCTGGAGTACAAAAGGCTAACATGACCGAGTTGGTGACGAGCTTATGTGTGAGGTCAACCGGGCTGCTAACCATCACATATGACGCGGCTTTGTTTCAGTTCCATTTGTAATGCACATTATTTAATGGAGACGTTCTTTGTCATGTGAAGCTCATGCTGCTCATTAGATAAGGGACACATCAGTGGGGACTGTGCGTAACGTTTTCATCTCCCTCTCGCTTCTCTAATCACGGCTACAATCTGTCTCCACGGCAACATCTCGTGAGCAGTCCCAACCGTCATCCCTTGATTCCTCAGACTCGCAGGATACAGCCATCATTCCAGAAAGCCCTTCTGTGAAACACCAGAGGCTGCATACAGAGGCTAAGCACGTGAGCGTTGACTCTGTAAATAAAATATATTCATGCACTGTTAAATAATATGCGCTATACTTGTAAAGCTTATATTGCGGAGTTGTGAGGTCACTGTAAGTAGGTCAAAAACGCCGAATGGTTTCCAAGCCTTTGCAATTTTATGTTTAGCTTCAAGAAGACAAAATATGACCATAATAATAATAATAATAACTTTAATTTATATAGCGCCTTTCAGGGGACCCAAGGCCGCTTTACAAGAGTGACAAAAACAGTTTAGACAGACAGCCAGACAAACAAAACAAGTAAACTAGGGGCCGAAAGCCTTGGCGAACAGATCTTCTTTTTGCTGCTGTTAAGTGTACAGTTTACTGGGAAACACCCAAAAAGACAGAGTTTTGGATTTAATGGAAGTTGTTCGTTAATACAGTTAGATACAGTTGTAAGAATCTCTTTCCAGAAATCCTTAATGAGGGTGCATTCCCAAAGGCAATGAGACGAGCTACCTTTATGAAGGCCACATTTAACACAAGCATCCGGTGTATTGGGGTACATGCGATGCAGTAACTCTGGAGTAATGTATGTTCTCATCACCCATTTATACTGGAGAAGTTTGAACCTTGAGTTGATTGTTGGGACTTGGGATACATATGTCCTGCCACTCTTCTTCAGTGATTTCTTCATGTAGGTCTGAACACCATGCTAGCCTTCTGTCATCGGAGGATTCTTTTGCTGCAGCGATGATCGTCTGATAGAACTCTGAGATCAGTCCAGCTGGTCCATAATGGTTTAGAGCGATCTTTTCTAAAGAAGTTAGAGAGGGGAGATTTACAGAGTTCTGTGTCTTTATTATGAAGCATCTTATCTTTAGATACTTGAAAAAATGTTTTGTATCGATGCTAAACTTTTGCTTGGTGTCATTAAAACTTAAGAGTAAGAGTATCACAATCATATGAATCTGAAATCTTTCCGATACCTCTGTCTGCCCATAACTTAAACCAGAGTCGTTAGTACCTGCCGTAAAGTTTCTGTTCCCCCAAATAGGTGAGTATTGGGATAGAGGAGTTTTTCCCCAAGATAACTTAACGCCTCATGCCAAACTGTCAGCGTATTTTTAACAAAGGGGTTTGCAGTGTGTCTCTTCAAAGTGGCTGTTTGTTGAGTAGAGGTAGAGATAGAAGGGGATTTTGGAAGTTGTGCTTTCCTCCATCCTTATCCAGTGCAGCGTTGACTGGTGTTCAAACTGATGTGAAGCGGCTCGTAGTTGGGCAGCCCAATAGTGTCCCTGGAGGTAAGGGAGTTTTAACCCACCTCTGTCATATGGTAAGTATAACAGCGTCATGCGCAGTCTTGAGCGTCTATCGTTCCAAATGAAATTACAAAAAAGCCGTTTCATTTTAATAAAGAAATTAGGAGGAGCAAGTGGGATGTTTTGAAAAAGGTATAGGAATTTAGGAAGAATATTCATCTTCAGAATATTGATACGCCCAATCATGGAGATTGGCAAAGATTTCCATCTGTTAATAGATTAAACTGCTGACTCAGTCACAGGGTTATAGTTAGTAGGTGCCATGGATCCTATTGTAGGCGTGATTTTAACACGAGGTATGTGAAGCTGTCCACAATGTTCCTAAATGGAGAATTTAGTGGTGGAGTTAATCGCTCAGATCTTTTCTAAAATAGGATTGTAGACTTAGATGCATTAACCTTATAACCTGAGAAACTACCATATGTTCCTATTAAACTTAGTAAAGAAGGTAGATTGTTTCAAGTCTGTCAGAAAGAGCACTATATCATCAGCAAATAGTCCTATTTTATTCTCCATATCATTAATTGTGACACCAGTTATCTCACTATTGCCTCTAATTGCAATTGCTAGAGGTTCGATGGCCAGGACAAAAAGAAGAGGAGACAAGGGACACCCTTGTCTTGCATCTCTCTGACTTTATTTGACATTGTACTGTTAGAACATCATGTTTCGGTGATCGACGCTTCCCTTTTGACGTAGGACGGGCACGCGCAATCATCCTCTGGTCTCGAATTAACGAGACTGTTTGAGAGCGGATCAGCCTTGGAGAAACCGAGACAGCCTGACATCAATCATCGGGTTCATTTCAGCTGGCTTACAGGACATTTGATCGATTTAGTTATTATAAATATTAGTCGAAAATAATACACGCCTGTTCCCTTTCTGTGCTTCATGTAAAGCACAGAGCGGTGTTGTGTTGCGTGTGCAATGACAGTGATAGTTATGTGCTCTGGATACATCAGATTATCATCTGCACAATAATAATAATAATTATTATTCTCTGAGGTGAATCCTGACGTGTGGAGCAATGAGACGTTCTTCAGCTGGAGACCCAGAACATGACCTCAGCTCCTGCTGCTGACTCAGTGTCTGAGCAGCAGAGGGCGCTGACATCAACATCAACACGGTGGAGGACTCCGGCTGCATGGCCGCTCCGCCTCTGGAGCAAAACATGTTGTTCACCGATGGCGTCATGCTGTGAGGGGGAGGGGGGGTATTTATAGGCTGATAATGAGCATGTGTCCTTCAAGACCACGTTGTCCACACTCACAAACACAAGAGGCCAAAAGAAAGAAACTCTGCAGAGGTTTGGAAAAACAGAAAATGAGTTTATTAAGACAACAGAAAACAAGTGATAAGGCCTGAATACTCAGGAACACGATCAGATGCTTCGGTACGAAGCAGGCGTGGTGACTTCTTTACACAGAGAAGAAACAAATACAAAAACTAATCACAACTCCTCAGTCTAATGATCAGAGGGCCCGGCTCGGGTTTCCTGTGGGTGTCAGTGGCAGCAGCGGGTCCAGTCAGACGGGAACCCAGAGAGCTTGTGGCAGTTAGGGAGTGATCGAGTGAAGATAAACCGTCATCACTTCCTGAAGCAGAAAACAAACAACACGGAAGACGTGAAAAACAAGCAGTTCATAACATAGATATAGAATATTGTTACTCTACACTGATATTTATATGCACGGTGTATTGATAGTATTAGAGATCAGATTTATTCAAATATGTGATGTTTGATCATTCACATAGCAGGGGTGTGTTCTGTGTGTTTTACTTCTGTTTTCTGTCTGGTTGAGTACGAATGTCATTCATAAATCAATGTTACTGCAGTTTAAGGGCCGTGCAGGTGCCTGGAGATAATAATAGTTAGTTTCCCTCTGCGCTGTTAATGTTCTCTGTGTTTGACTCAGAACAGAATCACTTCAAACTTCCAATGTTAGAGAACACAACAGATTGAGGATCAATCAAACGATTTGTCTTTTTTTACAAGCATTTTGATTTCAGTATATTATTTACGCTCACTTGAAGTGTTCTTGTGTCTTTGTTGAAAAAGAGTTGATGTGTTAAATGTGACATGGGAACTACTTTACAGAATACATTCTGACGTAGAACATTTAATTCACATGTTTCTGCTGACGGTGTCTTCCTGGATTTACATTTAGATTTTCTTTGTGTCCAGACAGAATGTAACATGATTCTAGCTGAGGTGAAGGAACAATTAAAACTTTGTTCTAAAGCATTCTCACGCGTTCTCTAGCGTTCTCTGGCATTCCCACGCGTTCTAAAGCGCTCTCAAGCGTTCTCAAGCATTCTCAAGCGTTCCCACTCACTCTCAAGCGTTCTCAAGCATTCTCAATCGTTCTCAAGCATTCTCAATCGTTCTCAAGCGTTCTTAAGCATTCTCAATCGTTCTCAAGCGTTCCCACTCACTCTCAAGCGTTCTCAATCGTTCTCAAGCGTTCTCAATCGTTCTCAAGCGTTCCCACTCACTCTCAAGCGTTCTCAAGCGTTCTCAAGCGTTCCCACTCACTCTCAAGCGTTCTCAATCGTTCTCAAGCGTTCTCAATCGTTCTCAAGCGTTCCCACTCACTCTCAAGCGTTCTCAATCGTTCTCAAGCATTCCCACTCACTCTCAAGCGTTCTCAATCGTTCTCAAGCATTTTCAAGCGTTCTCAATCATTCTCAAGCATTCTCAAGAGTTCCCACTCACTCTCAAGCGTTCTCAAGCGTTCTCAAGCGTTCTCACCCGGATGTTGTGACGTAGAAGGATGTCACAACATGGAGTTTAAAGGTCAGACAGTCACAGACTGTTTTTTAGACACAACATGTGAGCGGCCCTTTATTGAATCACAACCTTCCAGCGAGAAGGTTTTTAGTTGCTGTCCTGGACCAAGGTGTTCCTGTTAATGTGTCCATGCCCTGTGCAGTGTGTCAACCATCAGCACATCTTGAATAAGGAAGCCAAGAAATAAAATGACACACACTGTCCAACAGCCTCCAGTCCAACAGCCTCCTGTCCAACAGCCTCCTGTCCAACAGCCTCCAGTCCAACAGCCTCCTGTCCAACAGCCTCCAGTCCAACAGCCTCCAGTCCAACAGCATCCAGTCCAACAGCCTCCAGTCCAACAGCCTCCAGTCCAACAGCCTCCAGTCCAACAGCCTCCAGTCCAACAGCATCCAGTCCAACAGCCTCCAGTCCAACAGCCTCCAGTCCAACAGCCTCCAGTCCAACAGCCTCCTGTCCAACAGCCTCCTGTCCAACAGCCTCCAGTCCAACAGCAGCCAGTCCAACAGCCTCCTGTCCAACAGCCTCCAGTCCAACAGCCTCCAGTCCAACAGCATCCAGTCCAACAGCCTCCAGTCCAACAGCCTCCAGTCCAACAGCCTCCAGTCCAACAGCCTCCTGTCCAACAGCCTCCTGTCCAACAGCCTCCTGTCCAACAGCCTCCAGTCCAACAGCCTCCTGCCCAACAGCCTCCAGTCCAACAGCCTCCAGTCCAACAGCCTCCAGTCCAACAGCCTCCTGTCCAACAGCCTCCAGTCCAACAGCCTCCAGTCCAACAGCCTCCAGTCCAACAGCATCCAGTCCAACATCCTCCAGTCCAACAGCCTCCAGTCCAAAAGCCTCCAGTCCAACAGCCTCCTGTCCAACAGCCTCCAGTCCAACAGCCTCCAGTCCAACAGCCTCCAGTCCAACAGCATCCAGTCCAACAGCCTCCAGTCCAACAGCCTCCTGTCCAACAGCCTCTAGTCGAACAGCCTCCTGTCTTCATGTTTCATCAATAACTCTATTTGATTTATCTACGTATAGATCCATAAAGTGATACATTTTCTGGTAAGTTTTAGGAAAATAACGATTAAAGTAATATTTAAATAAAACCATTTCTGATACTAACTTTTTTCAAAACATTTAACTTCCTACTCTACAGAAAATGGGGTAATGATCACTTCCAACAGTAGAATGCTTCCATACCTCCCACACAAATACCTGCAATGACCGTGATGCCATTGTCAGGTCTAAACTTGACTCATTACCTGACTTGTAATTCATTCTTGTGAACCTCCCATCATTTAAACATACAAGTTCCAAGGAGTCCATCACCTCCTCTCCTATCAATCCATTCCTATGAGTCTGATCCACTCCCCAGAGAGTGCTATGTGCATTCAAATCACCACACCAAATGACCCTTCTTCTGTCTGGTCCCTTTATTGCCTCTCATGCTTCTAATTCCAATCGTTGACACAGATTGTAGAAATTCACCTCTAACCACACTTCAACAACTACATATTCCAGGTCTTTCCCTTTTTCTGTTTCTCTGTAATGAATTCCTTTCCTAACAAAGGTAGCACATCCTCCCCATTACCCCGTTCTCTATCCCTTCTTATGCACACACATCCCTGAATCACTAAATCTGAGTTTAGTTTAAGCCATGTCTCTTCAACACATATTATATCTGGTTTATATTCTAACCCATGAAGAAAAGCTTTCAATTCTTGGCCATTTGCCAACAGACTGCTTGCATTCCACTGCAGAATTAACATCACGACTAGTCCTGTGAACGTGTTTCTTTCTTTAACTGTTCCTGTTTTTTAAGCTCTTCCTGAACAGCCATCCCAGTTATCCCATGAATATTTAGATATCTTGCTGCACTCTTTAATGTTGTTTCAATCTTCTCAGATCTCCCTTTTGCTTGGAATGTGCAGTTAAATACTTCAGCCATGAAATACACAAAGCTCTCCTTATTTACTATCAATATATTCCCATCTCCCCTTTGACTCTTTGTCACAAGTTGTTCATTTGACTGTTGAGACGGTTCCTTCCTTGATATATCTCCCCCCCCCCTCCACTCTACTCTCCCTCTGAACCATCTTTGCTGCTTCTGCATATGATATGTTCATTTTCACTTTCAGCTGCTGCACTTCCACTGCCTTCTTTCTCACTTCACACCCACCATAGGCCGCACCATGTGCACCTCCGCAATTTGCACATTTGAGCTCTGTCCCGTCCTCACATTTCCCATACTCATGTTCCCCTCCACATTTTCCACACTTTTGTTTCCCTTTGCACGCTGCTGCAATATGTCCATATTTTTGCCATTTGAAACACCTCAAAGGTGGACATAAGCTCTTACATTATAACTCATATATCCCACAGTGACTATCAGGCAAGTCTTAGAAATCCATCAACACTGACAAACTCTCAACCCTTTCTCCTCCTCTTCTTGCTTGCAGATGTTTAATCCCCATCATTTTTCCACCTCTTATACTGTATCTCAACTCCTCCACTGGGATACCATATACAACGCCTCTCACAAAGGGCCCATCACTTGTCTTCTTAGCGTTCCAACCACCATGGTGCACACTTTTTCAGCTTCATTGATTTCTCTCTCTGCTCCTCGTCCTTACACTTGATCAACAAGCCTCCATCACCCAGCACCTTCGCCATCAACATTTCACCAACTTTCTCCTTCAACCCGTGAGTCAGCGCCACCGGACTAACTTTCCTAAAATCATTTCCTTCCCTGAATCTCAAAATGACTTTGAACCGCTCATTCTCAACAGTCTTCCTCCTCATCACCCTGCCTTCCTCTCTCCCTTCCAAACTACTACCAGATACACTACTACGCTTCCTGGCTCGTTTATTGTTCCCTACTTCAGTCCAGTTATTGTAATCCATATCCTCACTCCCACCCTCTCCATCACTATTCCCTCCCATCCTTAGTCCAGTCACAGATCAGTTTATGCACAATCCGCTGAAACTACTTCTCCAAGCTCTCCGTCCGTGAGTTACTTCCTCGAGAGCGTCGATTCACACAAATACGTCACCTTCCTGCTTTTCCGGCCACCAGAGCTCCAGCCTGCTGCTGCTGAAGAGGAATGAGGGATAATTAGCAACCGGTTACAGCTGTGCCAATTAACCCTGGCACTGTTCCCCTGAACCACTCCCACAGATCTCTTCCCTGCAGCTGAGCACAGACCACGCCCACTACACAACTACAAAGAGACACTAAAAGACTACAAAGAGACACTAAAAGACTACAAAGAGACACTAAAAGACTACAAAGAGACACTAAAAGACTACAAAGAGACACTAAAAGACTACAAAGAGACACTAAAAGACTACAAAGAGACACTAAAAGACTACAAAGAGACACTAAAAGACTACAAAGAGACACTAAAAGACTACAAAGAGACACTAAAGACTACAAAGAGACACTAAAAGACTACGAACAGACACTAAAAGACTACGAACAGACACTAAATTACTACAAAGAGACACTAAATGACTACAAAGAGACACTAAAAGACTACAAAGAGACACTAAAAGACTACGAAGAGACACTAAAAGACTACAAAGAGACACTAAATGACTACGAAGAGACACTAAAAGACTACGAAGAGACACTAAAAGACTACAAAGAGAAACTAAAAGACTACAAAGAGACACTAAATTACTAAAAAGAGACACTAAAAGACTACAAAGAGACACTAAAAGACTACAAAGAGAAACTAAAAGACTACAAAGAGACACTAAATTACTACAAAGAGACACTAAAAGACTACAAAGAGACACTAAAAGACTACAAAGAGACACTAAAAGACTACAAAGAGACACTAAAAGACTACAAAGAGACACTGAATGACTACAAAGAGACACTTAAAGACTACAAAGAGACACTAAAAGACTACAAAGAGACACTAAATGACTACAAAGAGACACTAAATGACTGTTAGGGTTTTAAACAGAAGGATGTGAGGCTTCAGCAAGCTTCAAGCTTCCTACTGCACACGCGCATCAGAAAAACGGAACTGGATCCGGTTTCAAAATTAAACAATATTTAATGTACTACACAAAGTTCACTTACAAACGGAATGAACTATCAATAGTAATGTTCTCGAGAACAGAGACCACACGCACGCATCTCACTCACAGGTCTGAATCCAGGTGCTGAAAAACGAGAGCAGATGTGGTCTGAGGAATTCTCTCCAGAACAGTCTCTTATGTGCCCCGACAGTTGGAAATGTCAAACAGTCATAAAACATCTGAATGACCCTCCGTGGCGATTAGTGATTGGCTCCATTTGAATTCTGTCTCCTCCCATTATCGATACATCTTCTCTCCTCGCAAAACATCTGTCTTGACTCCACCTCTGGTCAGCTTGTCCTCCCCACTGACCACATCCTCCATTTGCTGCATGTCTCATTCAGAATCCCTGTCTGACCCTCAAACTATTCTTAGTGCTTTAATACCTTTAGTGACTCTACTTTTATGATTTAATACATTCAATGAGTTAATATACTGTAACACATAATATCTTCTATTAGCAAGAATATTGTAAACATATTGTGACTGACATATTATTATTGTGACACTTCTACTCATCACTAGGAGGTTATTGAATCGTACTTATAATGCGTTTAATACTGAAATTCTCCACACTACAAAGAGACACTAAAGAGACTAAGAGACAAAAAAAGTCCACAAAGTGGCACAAAAAGACGACAAAGAGACAAAAGTTACTTGAATATACTACAATACACTTGATAAATATACTATGTATACTATACTTGATAGACTCAATGTTCATCATTAAAATAAAGTTAAATTGAATCACACCAAACCTTTTTTTATAATGTTTCGGGAAAATATTTCAGAGCTTTTGGTATTTTTCAATATATTTTATGAATAATATTTTATTTTCTGATCCGCTCTGAAGAATCTGGATCAATACTGATCAATGGTTTTAAATGTCTTTACAGTGACAGGATTTTCACAAAATGTCTGTTTACAAAAGAAGATGAAACCAAAATGAAAGCCACTCATGTTCATGATGAAAATAATGATTCATTGTGTATCGATATAAGAAACTCTGTGTGTTGTTTTGTGTGTTTGCAGTCTGTCAGAGTGTGAGATCACAGAGGAAGGCTGTTCTTCTCTGGGCTCAGCTCTGAAGTCAAACCCCTCCCATCTGAGAGAACTGCATCTGAGCTTCAACAAGCTGAAGGATTCAGGAGTGAAGCTGCTGAGTGGTTTTCTGGAGAGTCCACATTGTAGACTGGAGACTCTGAGGTGGGTTCACTGTCTGCTGCTAGTGCAGCACCTTCATGTTTCATCAATAACTCTATTTGATTTATCTACGTATAGATAGAAAGACTTTATTTCAGACTCGGGGTCCATAGAAACAGATACATAAAAGTACAGACACAAACAATAAAAGTACAGAGGCCTAGCAATGCCTTATGAAGAGACAGCTGTACCAATGTCTCCACAGCTGGGACTGGCAGCGTGTGGTGCTAAACCTTATGTTGGTTAAAACAACTATGATCACATTTCAGAGTCATTCAGTCTACAGATGAATTTGTACATGAGATTTCTTGAAACAGTTTGGAAAGTGTTGACTCGTGCAGCCACAAACATTTCACCAGCACTACTCCATCTCGCTCTCTTGAACAGTATTCTCATGGCGTCATTGTACGCTACTTGAAGTCTCTGCAAACTCTTTGTTCTGTAGTTTGACCACAAGTGTGCAGTGTAGAGTGGAGTACAATATGCTCTGAACAGAGACATCTTCACTCCATCTGTACACACACCAAACTTGCGTGAGACGGTGTTTGCTTGTGCAGACATCATACCACATTGCCTGGAAATGTCATTATCATCGGTCATGTGTTCTGTTAAAAAATGACCACGATATTTGACTTCACTACAGACACCAAGATTATTGTCAGACAATTTGAAGTCAGGGAAGTTTAGACATTTGTCCTCTTTAGTTGGACAGATCAGGATAGCACTCTTACTGGCGTTGTGTTTGATGTCATGTTCCACACCGTACACAGTACATATAGTGAGGAGCTGCTGAAGACCAGCGCTAGAAGGACTAAAGATCAGCAGATCATCTGCATACATGATGTGATTAACCAGAGTATTACCCATCATGCACCAGTAGTACAGGCTTTCAGTTGCTTGGACAGATCATCAATATACAGATTAAACAGAACTTGTCTGACACCATTGCTAACCCCAAATGGGGCTGAGACACTTTCACCCCATTTTACTTGCATAGTCTGGTGCTCATACCAGTAAGCCAGAATTCTCACAATGTATGTGGGGACACCTCTTTGGCTCCGTTTAAAAAATCATTGACTGTGATTAACACGATCAAAAGCTTTGGAGGCATCAATAAAACACATAAGAAGTGATGAGTTTTGACCTCTGTATTTGTTTACAATGTCCTTTAAGGCATATACCGGTATACACAAGTCAGTGCCATGTTTGGCTTTAAAGCCCAACTGGTTATCTGTGGAGGTGATGAAGTCCTGTATTCTGTCCAGCAGAATTCTTTCCAGGACTTTTGACAGGACGCTGGCCAAAGCAATGGGCCTGTAATTCTCTAGGCTACATACTTTACCAGCTTTGTTTTTAATGACTGGCACTGAGAGAACAGACAGCATTGAGTCTGGTAACAAGCCGTGAACCATGAAGCCAGTAAAACAAACAGCGAGGAGAGGAGCTAACCTCGGACTAGCATATTGAAGGTGTTCAGCAGTAATATGGTCTGAACCACTTGCTCTGCCTTCAGACAGTTTATTGATAGCTTGGTGCAGCTCATATGATGTAAGTGCCATTGACTCATTACTCTCAGAACTGTCCACGCTATGCAAATCACTTTTGATGCAGTTAAATAAGGTGCTATAATGCTGTCGCCATAACTCAGCAACATATAGTATAGATCCATAAAGTGATACATTTTCTGGTAATATGTTCCACTTCACATCAGCTGCCTCGTTTTACTATTAACCATTAAAGAAAGTAATATTTAAAAAAACATTTCTGATACAAACGTTTTTCAAAACATTTTGCTTTTCTTTTATATTGTTTTGTACAAAAGAAGATGAAACCAAAATGAAAGCCACTCATGTTCATGATGAAAATAATGATTCATTGTGTATCGATATAAGAAACTCTGTGTGTTGTTTTGTGTGTTTGCAGACTGTTACGCTGTAAGATCACAGAGGAAGGCTGTTCTTCTCTGGGCTCAGCTCTGAAGTCAAACCCCTCCCATCTGAGAAAACTGGATCTGAGCTACAACAAGCTGAAGGATTCAGACGTGAAGCTGCTGTCTGATCTTGTGGAGAGTCCACATTGTAGACTGGAGACTCTGAGGTCAGTAGAGGGTTGGAGTCAGTCCATGCTGGTTTCAGCAGTATTGTACCAAACACAGATCCACAGGCTTCAGGATTGGACGAGAGAGAGAGAGCAGTCAGCCAATCAGACGAGTCAGAAGCTTGTTGTGATTGTGTGTTTGAGTCGATGTGTTGTTGTTCACGTCTACAGGAAGTGAAGCTTGTTAACAGCTGACGGCATCATCAGATGTTTAGAGACAGTGGTCCTCATTCATCAAGCTATCAAACTATTGATCAGTTCATCTTTGTCACAGCTCTGAGATCAGTCTGACTGAAGCCTGCACATCACTGCTCTCACTTCATAGAACCAGCGTTACATGCAGCCAATCATCAATCATGGCTGAAATAACCACTAGTGCTGCTTTGTACACGTTGAGGAAGTCCCAGATATCTGAAACCAAACTCCATCATGTGTGGTTCATGACATCATCTGGAGGCTGTATTCACTGTATCTATCCAGACACTCGTCGGCTGCTTTACTACAGCTGTATGAACCCAAAACAAACAGATTCAGCTGTGATTTAAGTTCAACAAACATTCAAAGGATGCTGAAATAACGATGTGATGATGTTGATTTGTAAAAAGTCTGAATTCATGCTTTGTCAGGTCTGTCCACAAGATGACAAGCAAACAACTGTTAAAATGGTTGTTTTCTGAATGGAGTCTGGATCAATAGATGCTATGCTATGCTAACATCGTAGCTGCTCCATCATCTCGGTGTAAATAGGTCAGCGTGGTTATTGTTTGTACCGTAGACAGTCTGTGGTTCATACTCATACATTCATACACATCGTCTGGTCTCTGTATGAGGTATCGTAGAGCTCTGGGTGAACACAGACGGATTCAATATGTTTATCCTCCATTTCTGATTCAACAGCGTCAGGACGTCAGCGATGAAGGAGGAGAATCTCAACGCTGAACGGCTTTAACGACACAGCCTCACGTGCATCTCTTACTCCATTGGAAATATTTAAATTTGCATCGCGTCTTTCGCCTCATTGGCTCAAATGTACGTCTATTAGTGACTTTGCATTTACTTTGTATGTAATCGCGTCACTGAAACATCAGCTTGGCGTTTGTTGTGAACGCAGCATAACAGGGTTGAATCCATCTTTACAGTGAGCAGTGAACACCTCTCTGGTTCTGCAGTCATGATGCGTTCAGGACTCTCAGCACTTTATTTCAGTGGAACCTGCAGAGTCAACAGACTGGAGGCCCAACGTGTCTGCAGGTGTGTGAGCTTGGAGCTCAGTGTAGGTTAACATGAGAGCTGAGAGGAAGCTGCTCTTTCTACTGGATGTGCTGCGTCACTGACTGACGGCTGATGAAGGGAGTCTCTGTAAACACTCATTTATCTCTTCTCTTGTCTTCTTCTTCTCTCATCAGATGGTGGTGATCTCTGTCAGATGAGTCCTGATGATCCAGAGAGCATCTGGAGACAGGAGACTGCTCCATCACCTCCACCTGGATTTTATTTAGTGTACCAAACACCAGAAGACTTTTAAAGACTAAAGTCTGACTCCCTCTCACATATACAGACATTGGGCCTCATATAACAACAGATGTACTCTTGTTTAGGGCTCGAGGACCTTTTGAAATTCAGATTATTTTTGTTAGGGTTCATATTTGTTGTCTGCCGCTTCAGCTCAAACTCCCGTGAGCTGGAATGAGGTAGAAAAATGAAACTTGGAACAATAACTGGAAATGATGTTCATGTGCTTCTCAAGACATAGAACTCCGATCGGCCACATGGTGGCGCTGTAATTAACGTCACAAAATGTGATTTTTGAAAAGCCACGCCCCTCACACCAGAAGTCATTGACTGGATATTTGATTTGTTTCATGATAATGTTCAACCACATTTGTAAAACTATTGTGAAAACGCTCAACAGGGGCACCACCAGTAGTAATGATGTGCACGCTGCTTTCAGCTATTTTAAGTACGGAGTAAAGTTAAACTGTCACTAAAATTCTGTTGAAATACGTTCACTATACAGTGTATAGTATGGTGAACGTATTCTACCATCATTTTGAACAGAATTCAGCTGTTCACAGAGTCACAGGGTTAAAGAACTCCGACTCACAAAAAGAGGTTTTATTGTGAGCAGCAGGAGACTTGACTCTGTAATGTTGGTGTAGCCCCGCCCACCTATCAACTCGTATAAAAGCACCGCCTACTGACCAATCAGAGCTCAGTACGTGGATCGTTAGGAAATATTGAACCAATAAGAAGAAGTTAAGTCATAAAAGTAACAAAGTTCAAACTGCTGAATGCAGAAAGAACAGCTGGCAATAAATCACAGACTGTGAATGATGACATGAACAGATTCACAACATCACTGTCTCATCTAGAGCACAACATCTACTACATGTGTGTATTCTGCTACGTTAATGTGCTGCAGATGTATTCTGATGACATGAATGACGATATTTGAGTCTTATTCTTTCAGTTGTAACCCCGGCGCTGTGAAACAGACTTGGCTTGTTTTCTTTCGTTCTATTTCAGACTCATGAAGTCTTGATGCATTTAAGTTTTATTCTACTCTGTGAGTTACTGTTGATTTCTCTCCTATCAATGAATCTCTCATGACTTTACTTCTTTGATTTCTATTATTACTGAGTGGTCATTTAATGATGATGTTTAAGTGACTTTCAGTCATTTATCGATGTGATATCCGACATGCTCTGTGAATTATAATTGGTTGAGATGATTTCATGAGATAATCTTGGTTTGACACACTTTGCTCTGATCTTTGTCAGTCAGCAAAGGAAACAGGATGTAAGGTCAGATGCTGTAACCATGCTAACTGTTTAGGAGACACGCTGACTGATGTTCCACCAGGAAGACCAGACAGCAACCTTAGAAATACGTGCTAACCAAAAGAAGTCTGTCATGAACTGTAAGATACGTAAACAGCTTCATCCAGTGATTTACTAATGTTTAGTTGTCGACCATATATGGACCAGGAAGTTAACGATGCTCCAAGTAAAAAGGTAGAAATAGGAGGAGACTACAAACAATCAGGGCTTTTGGGGTTTATTCAGGTGCTCCTAGCTTGGAGTCTTTTTGACGAGGATTATTTGGTGAACTTTTGAATTTTGCCTTTTTCTTTTATTTGCTTTTCATATTATCCTTCTTTTGTAACTTTGAATCTTCTTTTTATTGTAAAAACCAAATAAAACTGGTTTGTATTTTGTACATTCCAACCAAAGCCCAGTGTTGCTGGTCTCTGAGGGTGTCTGCGTAGTCTCCATGAGGTCAGAGAGCTCTTCTCCTGAGAGGCTGGCAGCAGTGCATGATTGATATGAATATGAACAACAGACCTGCTACAAGCTGAGCTTAAATGCTGTTCTTCAGTCTGATGTGATTTACTAACTTGGTCGGCTCAGATAGTTTTCATGCTCTGCTGGTTTATCATGCTTGGTGTTCATGTGATTACAGGACTTACACATCACTGTTGTGTCTTTGGTGAAGCAGTAGGGGTCAGATTGGTGCCTGATTTGAGGGTGTTAGGGTCAGAGTCCTGAAGCTGACCTTCATAACCGAGGGAGGATCCCAACCCCACAGGGTTCCTCCTCCTGTGGTGGCCTTTTAAACAGGTCCATCCTGGACTACTTCCAGTCCTCCACCACCTGTCGCATTTTTACTGTACATCTCAGAGGTACATATTGTACTTTTTACTGTACTACATCTCAGAGGTACATATTGTACTTTTTACTGTACTACATCTCAGAGGTACTATACCCACTTTTGGGTCGCGACCCACCAGTTGAGAATCACTGCACTACACCACCATCAACATACTGTGTTGTCTTGTCGGCTAAACTTAAACAACGTACAACACAGTCAGCAGTCGCTCCTCAGAGCAGAGGGCCACCAAATCAACTTGTGATCACACTGCACGTTTACCACGGAGCACTCTGTGTACTTCAGAGCAGAGCAGAGCCACATAGCATCACAACATGTAATACGTGCAGAGCCACATAGCATCACGACATGTAATACGTGCAGAGCCACATAGCATCACAACATGTAATACGTGCAGAGCCACATAGCATCACAACATGTAAGACGTGCAGAGCCACATAGCATCACAACATGTAATACGTGCAGAGCCACATAGCATCACAACATGTAATACGTGCAGAGCCACATAGCATCACAACATGTAAGACGTGCAGAGCCACATAGCATCACAACATGTAATACGTGCAGAGCCACATAGCATCACAACATGCAATACGTGCAGAGCCACATAGCATCACAACATGTAATACGTGCAGAGCCACATAGCATCACAACATGTAATACGTGGTGGGCACACTCAAGAAGAAACCGAGCCAAGAGAGGTTTAGAGAGAGGCCATCGGCTGTCCACACAATATACAGTTTTAAGGACGACCATTCAACCTGGTCAATAAGCTGGACACAAATAGTGCCATCATGTATTACAGTGTGATGCTGTGTGAGTCAAATTAAATGTGATTATGTCTTCTACTTATTAAACTCAAATTAACTCAACTGTTTGACGTCTCTGTGTTCTCGGCTGGTTAAATTCTTCATTTTATGTTTTAGCTTTTTCTTGTTTACTCTCATGCTTTATGTCCGCATTGTGTATTTTCACCTCATGATGACATCACAAACATCTGCCTCATTCATTTGCAGCGATAGAAAGGTGTTTTGAACTGTCAGAATTTAAAAAGGCACCATTTGTTTCGGAAACCAGCTTCTAAACTGCTCTGAAGTACACAGAGTGCTCCATCGTGAGCGCGCAATCCACACAATATGAGTTCAAATCCCGTAAATATGATTTATTGATATTCACATTTATTTGTCTTCTTCTGTTAACTGTGCTACAGAGTTCTACTTCGTGACACATGTTTGCACAAATCAAGCTCCAAAGACGTTTATGTGTTTTTTTACCAACTTTATTATTTCAAAGGAAGAGCAACGAGCTCTCTTCCTGTTTCAACATGAACAACAAGCGACGTTTCAAACTCCAGTACTTATTTCCTCAAAAGACTCTCCAACGAGGAATCCGGTCTGTTTTGACCAAAGACTGTAAATGAGAAGGTTTCACATTGTAATGCTAAACTAAACAATGCGGCATTCACGAGGACAGCTACGTGTTATCTTCCTGTTTTCAACAGCTGCCGTAACTACGACAACATGAGACGCATTGGGCTGGAAGTCGCCAGTTAACACGGTCACTTGTTGAACCATAACACCGGACTACATTAGAGTCAACGCAGTTTGTCTTTTCGTTTATTCTGTATTCTAGTAGAACTTACTCGAGCAACTAAGAAAACATAAACTAAATACAACTAAAGGGGTTTGAAATGTGCAGTAAATAGAAAAAGTAAAGTTACCCGGAAGATAGCTTGCTGTGCATCAAGTTAGCAAAAATAAAAGCAGAGATGAGACTGGCTTACTTCCGTTTAAAAAAGAAAAAAACTTTATTTTAATCTTTTTAGTCTATATTTACGTTATTAATTACGTAATTACTTCACATTACGTTACTTATATATAAAATATATAAGTTGTTTTGATTTATATACATAAATAAATGTATATAAATATATGTACGTCCTTTCAAATTCTTCATTGCCCCCAAAAACGTTGCAATATAAAAATATGGCCGGTCTCCTTTATTTATTTATTTATCATACCGGATATCCGGTTTCTCCGTTGATCAACGTCAGATTCACACCAGTTTGTGGACATTTGTGGAGTTTTTTTTTGGAGCAACGTTTGCTTGTCAGTCAGAGGCGAAAGTCCACAGCTGGGTTTCACCACATCACTACAAACATGACCGTGAGTTATTCCCGTTACTTTAGCTTTAATTTACTTTTAGTGTGAAGTTAACTCAGCACTTCCTGTCCGCGCTGCGTTATAGCCTTCAAGCTAGCTGGCTATCAAAGCCCATTTAGTTAGCGTTAGCTTGTAAGTTAACATTCAATTATGTTCGTCACGTGATTGAGCAAACACGTGACTGGAGCAGCTCGTATGTATCGTCACATGCTGCACGTGAAATATGGGTGCGATGAATATAATGATGTATATGATAATAAAGTCATTACATAGACTGTAACACATTAAGATAACAGCACATTATATATATATATATATATATATATATATATATATATATATATGTATGTATGTATGTATATACTTATTTATAAACATATATTTATATCTATGCATGAACATATCTATTTATATTTATTTATGTATATTTATTTTTATTAATGTGTTAAGGTGTCTCTGTCTCTAACAGAAGCATGAGTTCGAGGTGGCGATGACGTGTGAGGGATGCTCCGGAGCTGTGACCAGAATCCTCAACAAACTGGAAGGTGAGACTGACGGCTGTCCTCCGTCTCACGCTGCTGCGTCCGCTACGACAAGAGCAACGATGGAGATCGTCAATATTTATATCGGTGTGCGTGTTGTGGCGTTTGTATTGGCCGTGCATGCTATCCACTTATACTGTGGTGCGTGCTCTCCTCAGAGCCCAACTACATCAGCGTTTAACACCTAAAATACAATAATACCTCCTTTGTGTCGTAAAAATTGTCTCTTGAAGCCAAAAGCACTTTAAAGTTGTCCTGGCAGTAAGTGTGAGGAGGCTCACCTTCTTACCCTGGCAAGAAGAAACACCTATAGACTGCACTTATTCAGTGACATTTATTGCTGTTCAAACACCTTATTTAAAGAAGTAAGTTCTGAATATTTACTGGAATACTCAGCGATCCTCATGCTTAAAAACCGGATGTACCAGTTCGTAGTTTCACTCTAGAAGCTGCCTTATCTTGGGCTTGTTTTACTGAAATGCAGACAGATGCAAATGTAAAATAATATATTTTTACAGCCTTCCCACGAGCAAAACATCTAACACCAGTGTGCATCATGTGCTCCCCTGCTGCCTCGCTGTGTAATGTGAAACGAATGCCGCTGAAGCTCTCTCCGCTCTCAGAGAATCCAGTAGAAGCGAAAGCACAGTTTGAGAGCGTTTAAAGGCCGCTTGCGTCACACCTCATGACTTCTCTGTCTCTGAATGTTGGCCAACATGTCACCTGATGCAGAGGAACTCAAAGAAACACGTTTCATTTGGCTCGGCCGTCCTCTTCACTCTGCCGGATCTCAGCAATTCATGATGAGGTGAATTTGGTTTCCTTTGTTGGAGAACTGGAGAAATATAACTCATCGCCCACTTTAGAGCCAAAGCGTCTTTTGGTGAGTCTTATTCGGTGTAAGCGCGCTGCACGCTGCTGCTTCCTGGAGTGAAACAAAGTGCCTCTGTTCTCTCAGATGTCAAGTTTGAGATCGACCTGCCGAAGAAGCTCGTCTGGATCGAGTCCGACAGAGACGTGGAGTTTCTCACGGACACGCTGAAGAAATGCGGGAAGGAGGTCAAGTACAACGGCACCAAGTGAAGGAGGATGTGCTTCACGGAGCAGGTGATTTATGATTATGATCTCCATGAACGAACTGTATATCTGTAGGGTTTAAGTGTTGTACTGTTATTAGACGTAATGTCCTTTAGAAATAGTTTTGCGTGAATCTGATGGCAATAAATATGTAAAGAAATGAGTTATTGATTTCTCTCAACAGCTGTAAATACAAACTGAGCGTATTAATCCTGCAAATCACAATCATTGTTTTACCATGATGTGATTTATTATGGATCCACAGACAGTCAGCTGACTTGCTGTATCTCTCTGTTTGTGTTTTCTTTAGGAAATCATGGCCGCTGATGCAAAATGAAGATTTATGCTGCAACTGAAGTTCTTTACCTGTCCGGATTTCTTTGTGTTTTTACGTTTTGTTAGTTGTGTTTATTATTATTATTATGATTATTATATTAGCTGGACAGCAGACGGGGAACTCCAGCTGTGTAGAATACAAACATCAGGACGTACAACTGTCTCCTGTTTGTGTAAAAGCTGCAAAACCATCGCCAGCAAACGTCCTGAGACACGATTACAGTTTACATTCAGAGGTTTGTGAAACATTCTGCAAACTATTGTCTGCGTCGGCCTGCAGCTCGGCCTCTCGTGTGACTGGTTTACAGTGATGAGAGACGTCTGTAGACGTGGAGGACTCCTGCTGGACTTACTACTGCTTCCTGTTCGCTGCATCACACTAATCTGTTCAAACCACAGGTCATATGAATCATGCTGATTGATGACTGACTCATCTTTGTTTTTCTATGAACGTGAAGCCTTTGTGCTTATGAACTCTTTCTGTTACTCTGTGAAGAAGAGCCTCCCTACACCGGGCTTCACTGTCTTCATGTTGTGTTCATGGGAAATAAAATCACTTCTGCCTCTGTGTCTACTGTTTGATTCCCTATTCTACAGCTTTACTAGTCAACACGTTGTTTAATTTATTATGGCTAAAAAAGAGCAAATTCCTGTTGAACCGAGTTAAGTTGGTGTTTGTCTGCATGTTTATCTGAATACCAAATGAGAGACTGAGCGGCTTTATGTTTCATCAGTAGACATGAATAAACATCACAGGCAGCTCAGTATGCAAACATGTAATGTGTAACACCAGATATGCACGTTTGCATATTCAAGTTCTCTGTGTCTCTGTGTCTCTCTGTGTCTGTCTCTCTGTGTCTCTGTCTCTCTGTGTCTCTCTCTCTGTGTCTCTCGTCCTGACTGAAAGTGTATAAAAGCCGAATGCTCGCTCACTCTCACCTGCAGGAGTGAAGATGTTCAGGTTGCACAATAACTCTATGGTTTGACCACCAGGAGGCGCTGTGAGATCAGCATGTGCTGACTTTGATGAGAGCTTTTCATTGTTGTGTTTCATGCAGCCTCTTTCAGCTTCCCTGGAGAGCTCAATGACTTCTTTACTCGTACAGTTGGTAAGAATGATACATCTAGTGGAGCAGTTCATCATGCTGGTGATCCTCACAAGTCAAAAAAACATGGCTGCCTCTGCAGGATGGGGGGGGGGGGGGATCACTCCTGGAGGAGTATAATGTTTTAAATCTTCTTGTCAGACACGTCATCGGCTGCCAGCATTCACTAATGAAATGCTAATAACTCAAGTGTCACATAGAGCGGTGATGTGAACTTTGTGACCTGGATTCCTCCTAAAATGAGTGTTTTCATATCTGTTAAGTTATGAAGTCACAAACTTTAATTGGGGGGAAAAGATTCCAGCAGCACAGGAAACAGAAAACATGCATTACAAAGCACCCTGATACAAGGAAATATACATGAAATATATATGAAGGTATTCACGGGACAACATCCAATGTGATGTATTTCCAATCTCAATGATTTAATAAATGTTTGTGATTTCCACTGCTTGTAAGTTTTCCATTCAGTACAACAACTGAACATTTGTATTTAAACTTCTGCCTGATGTACTTTTATTTCTTTGAATCTGCTGTTTGTGCAGAAGCTTGTGAAAGTTTGAGGTTGATTTCAGGAGCTCTCTTGGTGCATGGCGGTGTTCGGACGTGAGTAATTGGCTTTTTGTTTTTATTGGAGCTAACCAGTGCTATGCTAACTCTCTGTTGCACTCACACACTTAATCCCTGCAACGCTTTAAGCGCCCTGAACGCCTCAAGTTGAAGTAAATTGAGTTCAGTGTGGAAAAGCGGCAAAAGTCATCATGTTGTTATTTCACTGTGGTGACTGTCGCTGTGTTTCCTTTTCTTTATCTTATGTTCTTGAGGAAACAGCCGGAGGGAGTTCAGTGCGGTCGTTGTGGTTCCGGGTGAGTTGTTTTCATTAATTCAAACAGACGAATGAACTATTCGGTGGCGTACAGTTCTTGGTTTGTGTTAAGCTAACGTTAGCACTCGTTCGCTGGTTGCTTTGTAATTATTTTACAGCTGGAGAATCCTTCAGGCGCTGCAGAGGGCAAAGAGTCCCTCGCTGGCCCCTCAGTCTGAACCAGCCACTGAGGGGAACAGAGGCTCATTGAGTACCACACGAACTCCAGATAACAGGGTTGTCAGTACAGTCACTGGATTCCTCATGTTACCCACACACACACACACACACACACCCAAACAAACACCCAATACACACACACACACACACACACACGCACACACACACACACACACACATAAACACTGTCTCTTCACATAATCCACAGAAAGTCCAACTCCACTATGAAAACTAAAACGTTTAGTCGTGCATTCGCCTTGACACTCACCTGTAACTATATATATATATATATATATATATATATATATCACACACGTTTGTTGTGTATGTTGAAGTTTACTAAATGTCCTTTTGAGGATAAATTGTATCTGAGCTTGTATCAAATCTGTGCACAATATATTTACATATCCTGAAGAAAAGTTAATAAAATGTTTCATTTTTTACATTTGTCTTGTTATTTGGCCAAAGGTGGTGTCTGCATACGTATGGGTACCTTATGGTCCCGGGCTGTTTATCACAGGTGGTGACCTCTGACACCTGACCACATCCCATTCCAACACCTTCGGGATGAACCGGAGCGCCGGCTGTGAGGCGGACAGCAGATTGATGCCCATGATTTAGGAATCACGTGTTCAACTGTCATCGATCATGTTCAGATACGGAGATCATGATTGGATGGTCAGCTCTACTTTTGACTTGTATCAGTGTACAGCTGCATTAGGCTGAGCATATTAGCATATTACATTTTAAAAACTCCCTCACACACACACACACACACACACACACACACACACACACACACACACACACACACACACACACTCTGTCCTCAGCTGACCAGTGACTGCTAATATATGAGTCTGGGGGTGGGGGTGTAGTCAGGGCTGTCAGATCCTGTCCTGTGTGCCAAAACAAACACACCCATCACCAGGAGGTTGCAGCCAGTCGGGGAAAATGTGCAGTTTGAGTGACGAGAGCAAACAGCCGGCCCTGCGGCTTCCCGTCTCTCTGGGAGTCTCTGCCGTAGATTTCCTCTCTGTTCGGTGCGACTTCGTCGCCCTGTTCTGCTGGAAATAAGTGAAACAACATCCATTTCCTCTCGCACGACTTCTACTTTAAATCTGATGCTGTTGATGAATATCTATGTGCAACCCAACTGATCCATCCCGTCAAGCATGTATTTTACTATTTGCACCTTATTGTTATCTTTGACTTTTTATATTCACACTCTTCCCACTTTGTATTGCAACTGCTGCACAGCAATTCTCCTCGGATATACAACGTTTTATTTCATCTTATCATGTCTTAAATCTAAAGTATGTTTGAGTAAAACATTTTTTATTTCAGGAGATAATAAGTCAGTGACAGGCAACGCACAATCGCTCCATATGCTCATTCTCAGTCCGAATCATAAAGCCACGAGATGAGACGAGTGTTCCTCCTCTCGGTAAAGACGCTCTGATCAGCAGCTCATTTCTCTGCATCAACATTCATGAAGTGCTTTGTGTTGAACATTTATGGTTGGACGTGTGCGTGTAGAGGGCGGGATGTGAGGCTGAACCAGCTGAAAACATTTACAGCTAGATTTGGGATTCATAAGAGGAAACGTAAGGTTTTATGAATCTGAATATTTTTTGGCATATTCCTCCATTGAACATACGCAAACATTCAGAGTGGATCCTACGCACTTTTTCTTAAACGATTCTCAGTTTCATGCGATTAAACACGAATGAAAACATGCCAATAAATCACTGAGTTTTGTCTGTTAGCATATCGTCCCAGAGGTCAGCAAACTGCACGTCCTGATATGAACCATAAGTGTAAGTTGTCCCGTCATAACAGGTGCAACAAAACCGACAAACAAGTGAGTGGAGGAGATGTCAATCAAACAACGAACCCACACAAGGCCCGACAAGGCAGATCAGCTTAAATCAGCACCACCAGGTGTAGCACGGCTGTGCAGGGACTCGAGGGCGCTGCTCCTCTTTGCTGCTCCTCTTTGCCTCCAGCGCTGCAGAAACACGACAACGTCGAGACACGTTCAGGGGAAACCAACAGCACCGTGCCGTGCCGTTTCCTCCAGCCGCCCAGTTCAGCGGCCTTGTTTTGGCGAGCGCGAAGGCGATTCCAGTTTTGATTTGCATTCCTAAATTGAAAGAGTGCCCGGATCTGGATCAGATAGTTCACAATCAAGAGTTCAAGGACAGATCAGATGGGAAGGTGATATGGATCATCTGGAATTCCTGCTATCGATTACGATCTCGCCTGCAAAAGAGATGCATGTAACGTACACAAAACACACGATAGGAAAGAGACACATCAAGCCTGAAAAACCAGATACATGCAGACATAGCTGCCCCTCAGAACACATGCACCTGAACCAAAACACATGCACCTGAACTAAAACACATGCACCTGAACCAAAACACATGCACCTGAACTAAAACACATGCACCTGAACTAAAACACATGCACCTGAACTAAAACACATGCACCTGAACCAAAACACATGCACCTGAACTAAAACACATGCACCTGAACTAAAACACATGCACCTGAACTAAAACACGTGCACCTGAACTAAAACACATGCACCTGAACCAAAACACATGCACCTGAACTAAAACACATGCACCTGAACTAAAACACATGCACCTGAACTAAAACACATGCACCTGAACCAAAACACATGCACCTGAACTAAAACACATGCACCTGAACTAAAACACATGCACCTGAACTAAAACACGTGCACCTGAACCAAAACACATGCACCTGAACTAAAACACATGCACCTGAACTAAAACACGTGCACCTGAACTAAAACACGTGCACCTGAACTAAAACACGTGCACCTGAACTAAAACACGTGCACCTGAACTAAAACACATGCACCTGAACTAAAACACATGCACCTGAACTAAAACACGTGCACCTGAACTAAAACACGTGCACCTGAACTAAAACACATGCACCTGAACTAAAACACGTGCACCTGAACTAAAACACGTGCACCTGAACTAAAACACATGCACCTGAACTAAAACACGTGCACCTGAACTAAAACACGTGCACCTGAACTAAAACACATGCACCTGAACTAAAACACGTGCACCTGAACTAAAACACATGCACCTGAACTAAAACACATGCACCTGAACTAAAACACATGCACCTGAACTAGAACACATGCACCTGAACTAAAACACGTGCACCTGAACTAAAACACATGCACCTGAACTAAAACACGTGCACCTGAACTAAAACACGTGCACCTGAACTAAAACATGCACCTGAACTAAAACACATGCACCTGAACTAAAACACATGCACCTGAACTAGAACACATGCACCTGAACTAAAACACGTGCACCTGAACTAAAACATGCACCTGAACTAAAACACGTGCACCTGAACTAAAACACATGCACCTGAACTAAAACATGCACCTGAACTAAAACACATGCACCTGAACTAAAACACATGCACCTGAACTAAAACACATGCACCTGAACTAAAACATGCACCTGAACTAAAACACATGCACCTGAACTAAAACACATGCACCTGAACTAAAACACGTACACCTGAACTAAAACACATGCACCTGAACCAAAACACATGCACCTGAACTAAAACACATGCACCTGAACTAAAACACGTGCACCTGAACTAAAACACGTGCACCTGAACTAAAACACATGCACCTGAACTAAAACATGTACACCTGAACTAAAACACATGCACCTGAACTAGAACACGTGCACCTGAACTAAAACACATGCACCTGAACTAAAACACGTGCACCTGAACTGAAACA
Source organism: Melanostigma gelatinosum (assembly GCF_949748355.1). Classification (NCBI taxonomy): domain Eukaryota; kingdom Metazoa; phylum Chordata; class Actinopteri; order Perciformes; family Zoarcidae; genus Melanostigma; species Melanostigma gelatinosum. The sequence continues at coordinate 27,465,762 of NC_136638.1, forward strand.
CGTACACCTGAACTAAAACACGTGCACCTGAACTAAAACACGTGCACCTGAACTAAAACACGTGCACCTGAACTAGAACACGTGCACCTGAACTAAAACACGTGCACCTGAACTAAAACACGTGCACCTGAACTAAAACACGTGCACCTGAACTAAAACACGTGCACCTGAACTAAAACACGTGCACCTGAACTAAAACACGTGCACCTGAACTAAAACACGTGCAGCTGAACTAGACCACATGCACCTGAACTAGAACACATGCACCTGAACTAGAACACGTGCACCTGAACTAAAACACGTGCACCTGAACTAAAACACGTGCACCTGAACTAAAACACGTGCACCTGAACTAAAACACATGCACCTGAACTAAAACACGTGCACCTGAACTAAAACACGTGCACCTGAACTAAAACACGTGCACCTGAACTAAAACACATGCACCTGAACTAAAACGCATGCACCTGAACTAAAACACGTGCACCTGAACTAAAACACGTGCACCTGAACTAAAACACATGCACCTGAACTAAAACACGTGCACCTGAACTAAAACACGTGCACCTGAACTAAAACACATGCACCTGAACTAAAACACGTGCACCTGAACTAAAACACGTGCACCTGAACTAAAACACATGCACCTGAACTAGAACACATGCACCTGAACTAGAACACATGCACCTGAACTAGAACACATGCACCTGAACTAGAACACGTGCACCTGAACTAAAACACATGCACCTGAACTAAAACACGTGCACCTGAACTAAAACACATGCACCTGAACTAGAACACATGCACCTGAACTAAAACACATGCACCTGAACTAGAACACATGCACCTGAACTAAAACACATGCACCTGAACTAAAACACATGCACCTGAACTAAAACACATGCACCTGAACCAAAACACATGCACCTGAACTAAAACACATGCACCTGAACTAGAACACATGCACCTGAACTAGAACACATGCACCTGAACTAAAACACGTACACCTGAACTAAAACACATGCACCTGAACCAAAACACATGCACCTGAACTAAAACACATGCACCTGAACTAAAACACGTGCACCTGAACTAAAACACGTGCACCTGAACTAAAACACATGCACCTGAACTAAAACACGTACACCTGAACTAAAACACGTGCACGTGAACTAGAACACGTGCACCTGAACTAAAACACATGCACCTGAACTAAAACACGTGCACCTGAACTGAAACACGTACACCTGAACTAAAACACGTGCACCTGAACTAAAACACGTGCACCTGAACTAAAACACGTGCACCTGAACTAAAACACGTGCACCTGAACTAGAACACGTGCACCTGAACTAAAACACGTGCACCTGAACTAAAACACGTGCACCTGAACTAAAACACGTGCACCTGAACTAAAACACGTGCACCTGAACTAAAACACGTGCACCTGAACTAAAACACATGCAGCTGAACTAGACCACATGCACCTGAACTAGAACACATGCACCTGAACTAGAACACGTGCACCTGAACTAAAACACGTGCACCTGAACTAAAACACGTGCACCTGAACTAAAACACGTGCACCTGAACTAAAACACATGCACCTGAACTAAAACACGTGCACCTGAACTAAAACACGTGCACCTGAACTAAAACACGTGCACCTGAACTAAAACACGTGCACCTGAACTAAAACACATGCACCTGAACTAAAACACATGCACCTGAACTAAAACACATGCACCTGAACTAGAACACATGCACCTGAACTAGAACACATGCACCTGAACTAGAACACGTGCACCTGAACTAAAACACATGCACCTGAACTAGAACACATGCACTGTGCACGGTTTTATCTGAAGTAAGTGCATCAGCACTGTCTGAGCCTCCTAAATGGTGTAAGTGTGACTCCCTCACGCTGGAATTCATTTCTGTTCTCTGTTCACACTGGACTCCAATATTGTGACATGTTGGCGTCATGTTGGCATTTAGCTGTGTGCTTCTGCTGACGGAGATTAAAAGCTCAGATTGCTATTCAGGGTTTTTTGCTGAACACGCAGAGAAGCGTGTATGAACGTGGAAGGAACACAAGAGAAGGCAGGAAAACTCTTGAAAAGATGCCTGACTCCAAAAACTCTCTGCCTGTCTGAGGCCGTCATGTTTCACGAGATATCCGAGGCAATTTCAGACGTTGTTGCAACTTTAAACTGGTAAAAATAACAAAAGCAGTTTGACATTTTGAGAAATGTACTTTCTTGGCGAGAGTTAGATGAGAAGATTGATACCACTCTCATTGTTGTGTGCCAAACATGGAGGAAGAGCCAGAGAACGGTTAGCTTAGCTTAGCATAGAGACTGAAAGCAGGGCATTAAGGGCTTCACTTTGTGCAGTAGTTTTAATGTGTTGTAATATAAGATGTCAGGGCGTGTCTGTAATAAATGTGAAGCAACGCTGCAGCTGCTGCCTGGGCTCGTCTCAAAGTACTCTCTGCTCTGCAGGACGTGAACGTGTTCTCCGTGAAATGAGACGAAGCCGAAGTAAAGGGTTTGTTTTAAGTGCTGAGAGCTGCGAGCACTTTTTACTGCACCGCCTGCAGTGTGTGTGTGTGTGTGTGTGTGTGTGTGTGTGTGTGTGTGTGTGTGTGTGTGTGTGTGTCAGAACACTGTGTTCGAGCTGCAGTTTACACGTCACCAAACTGTCTGCAGCTGCTTTGACTCAGACTTTCATCCTGTTTCTATTCAGAAAACGTGTTGAACTCCACACTGTCTGACAGCATCATTTATACTTTCCATCATTCTTCCAGCTCTTCATTGAACCTTTAAGATGTTTACATTGAGTGAAACGTACAAACTGAAAGCTCCATGTTTTTTTATGTCTGCACTTTTCCCTCAGACGTCTTTGTGCATCATTTTAAACACATTTTTAGAACCGAACACATTCAGTATCTTTGGAGACTCCACCATTAGGTCTCCTCTAGAGTTTGAAATGAAGTTACATACATAGTTTGTAATATGTGGTTTAATAATGGACTGCTCATTATGTTTGCATGCAACCGAAAGTGATACGAGAGGACGGAGCTATGAACAACCGCAAACTGAATACGACATTTTCAGACGACCAAAAATATTACAATTAACTTTCTTGAAGTGAAAACACACAGTGAAAGGGTTAAAGTTCAAAAGACGAAAACACCGACCGGGACAACGTCTCTGGTAGAGACCTGTCAATCACCGTGTAGCCCCGCCCTAAAGCATCCCCTGCTTTATGGTCTGTTTGACTCTAAATGGACCATAATGTACTAAATGAACATCATGCTGTATTGAAGAAGACTTGAAACTAGAGATTGAGACATAAACTCATGTTTACAATGTTTACTGAGGTAATAAATCAAGAGAGAAGTAGAGTCATTTTCTATAGACTTCTATACAACCAGAGGAGTCGCCCCCTGGTGGCCACTAGAGAGAATGCAGCTTGAAGACACAGTGGCCACTTGCGTTTAGTGTCCACTTGCTGTCTGAACCACATGCGCTTCCTGCACCTGTGGACGATACAGAACCGAACCACACGCAGCGATAAGCTCCGTCCTCACCCTACAGGTTTTGTCTGACCTCATATTTATTTTCCACGCCCACTGCGGACGACAGCGTGTCCTTTACAAATCCCCACAAACATGGAGCGAAGGCAGTGAGCTCATCCGCTGTCTCTGTGCGGTGTAAGTACAGCCTGAACCCTCCATCGTGGTTTGGTCTCTGTGTGGCGCCGCAGACATTCTGTTTCCAGGAACGTCGAAATCACAGACTTCCCTCGAACGCACAAACAGTTCTCTCTGTCACGTTTCAGACATCCAGTGAAGACGCGTATTACAAGCAGACAATACTTCTTCAGCACTGTATTAATACATACTACACTGACTATTTTTTAAAGTCAATATACAGGTTTACTATACGATTCAATTCTTTATTTGAATGAAATGCAGGCAAATATACTTTACGCTGCCTTTCAGTTGATGGCTTACATTCACAACGTGCTCTTCCGTTGTGTGACGTCAGACGAGATGAGTTTATCACTCTGACTCTGATCGGCGCTCCGTTTGACTTTTTCCAGAGTTTATAGTTGTCTGGAATGCAGATTTTTGAAAAACATATCTGAGGATCATTTCAAGTGAAGTTTCTTTTGATGTATTGTCACAGAAATCCTCTAAATGTGTTGTTCTGTGTGGATCAGTGTGCGGCTGGAAATCATCCGATAATGGAGAAGAAACAACTCAACAATCTTCATCTTCAATTATCAATTTCCCCTGAAGTGTATTGTGACTTCTTCAGCTGAAACGTTAAGCTCTCACAGCTCTCATCGGCCAGTCAACATGTTAACAGCTAAGCTCACTTCAGCGACTTCATGTTGGTCATGTGACCTTTAACTTGTCCCTCGAGACCTCGGGCATTCAAAAAACAACATTGTAACTTCTGTAAATCATAACTTTTATATGGCTCTTATGATTCCTCTCCATATTTATAGACTCATCCTTGAGGGCGCTGTGAAGTTTTCTATTTCTAATTTCACTTCTATTCTGTCTGGTCGTCCAATGAGAGGCCGCTGCACAACAAACATGTCATTTACACCTCGAAGAATGTTCATACGAGCAAACAAATACGTTAAAAAATCCCTTAAAATAAGACCCACAATTGCTTTTGGTTTCTGCTGCTGAGTGTCGAGGAGGAGGAGGAGGAGGAGGAAGAGAAGAGGAGGAGGAGGAGGAAGAGGCCCAATTTAACTGAAGGCAAAACATCTATCAACGTGAAAAGGCTGCCAGTAGTAATCATTTTAAGAGCGCTGGGACTTCATAGAGGAAATAGTGGTTAAAAGTGTCTCTGATGTTTGCTGTGGGTTCATTCATCGTACCGTGAGGGTTTACTGCCCTCTAAACATACCGGTGATCCTGCAGAGCAGAGAGGGAGGAACGACATTAAAGTTTAATTAAAGTAAAGACGTCACAGAATGCACCGTTTTTAAGTTCATCCATCCAAACATGGGACACATTGTGTCGACTCAACACGTTAACAGTGAATGAACTCTGGTCACCGTGCAGCTGTGACCAACTCATATCAAACGAGACATTTCCATCTGAATCGAGCTGCTTACTGCCTTATTCATGAGCCACTCAGCGTTTTC
>NC_136638.1:27471136-27503636 GCF_949748355.1 Melanostigma gelatinosum
ATTGGAAGTTTTATTGATTTCTTGTTGGTCTTATCCGAGGCGAAGGAATTGAAACTATTTGTAACTCTTATTATCCCGCTGATCTCCTGCAGCGTGCGGTCGATACTCACTTCAGTGTTATTGCTCTGCGTGAGCAATTTCCTTCACAGCGGAGGAAGAACTCCACAGGAACAAGAGATCAAACACAAACAACATAAGGAAGCGGGGTGAATAAAATGACAGCTCGACCTTTGATCTCTGCAGTCGAGACACTTTAACTTACAAACCACACGTCCTTTCATGTCAGGAGGCCGGAGATCGTTTCTGGATGTCTGCGTTAAAACAGCGGACTCAATGGAGGTGCAGAGGGAGATAAGTACTATGAAGAGGGAGGAAGAACAAGCAATGTCATGCTCCGCTGTGGAACAAAGAAGCCCTTATTTAGGCCTTCAGACGAGACGTGATAGAGGAAGAGAAGCAGGGAAGAGGAAGGTTTCCAGAGCCCAACACCGGACGCTCAGACCATCAGATGGAGAGGAGAGCAAGAGAAGACAGATAGGGGACTCATCTCTTACACATACACATATACATATATATATATACACATATACATATATATATATATACACATATATACACATATATAAACGTAGTGCAGTCCATGTGATACGATGAAGTAGAGCCTAGTGTGTCAACTTGACAAGGATGTAAAAAAGAAGAAGAAATCTTTGTTTTCATCCGTTTGGCTACGAAGAGAGAAAATGAACGGTTCCTTCCCTCTTCAGTCTGGATCCGTTTCTGGATCCTCCAGCAGGCGGTCTTGGACCGATTGTTTTGGTCCGCACCAGAGAACGATTACATTCACAACTTCCCAAATGAACTGCAGAGTTTGATTAAAATAGACGAAATGTTGGACGCATTCTGACATGAATCCCTCTAATCGATGGCAGCATAATAAAAACAGGCTTTGTGTACGTCGTGATTTGAAACATGTGCAACATATTCACACAACGCAGTTCAATCAGCTGCTGTGCTCTCGCTGTGATTTATGAGAGAAGATCCCCGTCAGAGGACCAGAGGGTGTTCTGGGAGAGACTTTTCAACGAACCCACACACGGCCAGAGGCTTTCAACACGAGCTGCCAGGGAAGAAAGCGGACAGCGAGGCTGTTTGGGGAACTGGAGAGCTTCCAGTCGTCTCTCACAGAGAGTTGTGCTGCAAGTTGTGTCCAGATGCTTCAGTTGTCGTCAGAGAGGCTGCAGGGCTTCATGAGCGTATGGGTGTTGGTTAGGATTCAGATTCAGATACTTTTTATTGATCCCGCTTCTTATCTGATGATTCTCATTTTAGTGGAGTAGATAAAGAAACTTAAAAAGAGAGAAAGTAAAACAAATGCATCTGTGGCTGTAATAGTTAGAACGTGACGATAGGATTGAAATAAGAAGAAACTGGGTTCACTCGTCCGTCTGTTTGTCTCCACAGACTTTGAAGATGAGGATGTGGATCGTCTTCCTCCTGTGCCTGGCTGGCCACGCCATGGCTGCTCCTGTAAGTGACGCTGTGTGTGTGTGTGTGTGTGTGTGTGTGTGTGTGTGTGCTTTTGTCTTTATGAGCATGTTCCTCTCTTTGTTGGCTTTCCTAAATGTCTCCTCCTTTCCTCTGTTATTAACAGCTCACGTGTAAGTTTCCATGTGTGTTTTCCTATCCGTGTGCAGTTCTCTGTGTGTGTGTGTGTGTGTGTGTGTGTGTGTGTGTGTGTGTGTGTGTGTGTTGTTGCAAGTCTGTGAACATCGCTCCCCTGAGTTTTCATGTGCATGAAGATTCAAAGTGTGTTTTGAGAGTGAGGTCATCGTCTGCTTCTGACTTGCGTCACTAAAGTGTTTTGTTTTAATCGATTAGTACTCACAAGTGTGTGTTCACGTGCAGAAGCAACAATGTTTAATGTGTGTGTGTGTGTGTGTGTGTGTGTGTGTGTGTTCCAGACTGAGGAGGTGCCCATCTTGGAAGAGCTGGTAACCGAGGAGCCAGTTGTTGAGGTCAGTCCAGATGTTCATCATGTTTTTTTATTTTCTCCTTAAAAGCTGAAACGGGTGAAACCATGAAACTTCCCCGGTTGATTTCTTATTAGACAATCATTTTGCAGAACCAGCTTTCTATTTAAATATGCAGATGAGGCACGAGCTTCTCAAACATAAGAGCGCACCTTTGTTACGTTCATAGAGAGAAGAAGTCTCTCGAATTACGTATTTTCAGTCTAAAAGCCTGAAGACACCAAGGACGATGTGTAAAGACCTCGAGACTCCAGAGAGTTAACGACATATGATTTTTCAGAATAAAGTCCCATGTTGTTGCACCAGAAGTGGAGGCACTTCGTCTCTCTTTACTGTCGTTACACTGATCGTTTTTGGGAAACTCGACCTCAATGCTTTTGCTCTCGTCTGAGTTTGATTTGGCCTCAGCGATGCGCTTCCTGAGCCAGGCAGCTGCTCGGAGAGATGATCCGATCTATGATGGAGCTCCGGTGGTTTCAACACTGCAGCCAAAGAAGCTCAGTGGTATTTGTTCACGTGTGACGGTGGAGGAGACCACAGAAGAATTACTCGCTCAGCCTGAGACACAATCGATCCGTCACAGAATCATTAGAAACTAAATACAAGCAGTGGGAGTTAAACTGAACAAACTGAAAATGTTTGAAGGGTTGGCAAAAGCAATGTCTGCCTTTGACCCTTTGTGAAGATGGACTTTTTATGGTTTCATTCAGAGGGTCTTCACAGGCCGAAAGCAGCATTTCAGGGACTCATCTTGACCTCCGGATTGGAATAATCTGAGCAGTTCTAAAGTTCAACAGAGATTCTCCAAATTCTAATCACCAAATATCCATTTGTGATCTGTTGCTTTTGTCAAATCTTTCCAACAATCAGAGGGATGAAAACAGGAAAACCCTGCTGCTCCGTCCTGGATTTTTCCTTCATAGAAACAAACGTATTGCAAAAGAGACGAACAACACTGAACCTCAAAACATCCTCCTTCATGTCAACGTTATTTCCTTTCCTGCTCCGGAGGTCCAGCGGGACCAGGGTTAGTTTTCGCCGGTCATGACAGGAAGCCGTTCCGTTCCTCATGGCTCACCACATGTGGACCCAGCTGCTTGATATTGTTGGATGTGTTACGGCCGCTCCCACATTCTGTTTGGCCTTCAGGGAGGAACCTTCTTCAGCGGTGACGTTTAAACCTTTTTTCTTGTTTCTCTTTTGAGGAAAACCAGGGATATTTAAGCGGTTTTACTTAAAGTGGACGTCGTGCAGAAATAGACCTGAAGACTGTTGCACGGACATCATGCGCAAGAAGGAATTCAGAGAGCGCATTAAGAGAAAACCTCACTCTCGTCGCTCCGTACCTCACAACATTAAAATCCTCAGCATGTGACTCGTGAAGCTTACGGTCTGACCTTTGACATCTGATGTTCCTCCAGGAGCCCGAGGTGGGGGCCAACCCGGTGCAGATCGAGATCGGAGAGTTCGATGAGGCCATCGAGATTGTTGAAGAAGAAGAAGAAGAAGAAGAAGAAGTTCTTACTGAGAGTGAGTTCGTCAAAACACTCGGGACGACATGACATTGACTTGCATTAATTCCCAGGAGATTTCTCCGGTGCATTCATTCGTTTTCACATTGTGCAGAATGTTGTACAACAACACAGAGAGTCCGAGAGACAAACTCTCTCACTCCTTTCAACCTTGAGGAAGGCAGCTCAGACCAGATCCACTCCTTTCATTCTTACCTTTCACAATAAAAGCCCTCGACATAGACACTGCGTAGCTGTTTACAGAGGGAAGTAAGCATTTCACTCAACGGGAACTCAATCGAATATCTTAGAGTTTTAGGCTGAACAACAGTTAACCTCAGACAGACTTTTATTGCATTTGTCACATAATTTTCCTGTTATTTACGAATCACGCCAATCATTTTCCAATTCATTTAATTCATTCCTTTCTTCTTTGTAATATGTTTTAAAAAGAAATACTTAAAGCAGCAATGTCTTTTATAATAACAGCACATCAAATGACAAGTAGAAGTTCTGCTCGAGAACCAACATTTAAATAGTTGTGTGTGTAATCAAAAATAAGAGAATTAACAGTTTGTTCATATTTTGTTCATTCATTTCATAAGCAAGTAATAAAAGTTGTCTTCAAAATTGGTATGAAGGTGTAAACATCAACTAGGCTAGCGAAGTAAAAGTTGTGAAACAGATTAAAACTTCAATAGAACATCACTGTGTGTATTTGCTTCCACGCGTTCATAAACGTGGCGCACACACAGAGTCAGAGTCACATGACCTCATGGAGGCTTTAGATGGAGACGTTTCCAGGTACATGTCACGCTTGTTGCTCTACACGTCGACCGCCTCTTTTTACCGCCACAACCTTTTGATTGAGCGAGCTGGACCTCAGACCTCAGACTGGCAAATCAAACATCCCATAATAACAGCCCGGCTGTAATTACACCTTCCAGCTGGCTTTAAGTAGCAGCTCAGCGCAGTCTGTACAACGTGTACAGACATCGAGTTCTAACTCCTTCACTTCCTTTAAAAGTACCACAATTATAAAAAGTGCTTCATTCTAAGTATAAATGTATTGCCTTTAAGATGAAAGCATCTACATCTCAACAAATCTACTCCATAGTTTTCTCTTTGTGTGTTGATACTGTGAGATATCTGTCCACACGCCACACATTGAAAAATACATTTTAAAACAATCGAGAGCAACAGAAACAAAGTCCTATTTCAATGTTCCTTAATCCTCCGACGTATGAAAGATTTCATTCTGAGTTTTCTTGTGGCCCTGGAGGGCCGGACAGCGGAGTCGTCTCCCGACAATAACTCTGCTTCTGGACGTGCGTGCTCTTCCTACAGATCCCTGCCTGAACCACCACTGCAAGAAGGGCAAAGTGTGTGAGGTCGACGAGGGCAACCTGCCCATGTGTGTGTGCCAGGACGCCTCCACCTGCCCGGCTGCCGAGGGAGAGTTCGAGCACGTGAGTTGGAAAAACAAACCAGCCATTCTCTTTAAAACTGTAAAATCCGTATTCATCCAGCGGCTGTGAACTCACCACCGAGGATCAGTGATACAACCTCGAAGAACTACAGAACAGACTGATGACTGTGACAACTCATCCGTCTGCGTTTCCGCTTCTCAGGTTTGCGGCACCGACAACAAGACCTTCGACACCTCGTGCCACTTCTTCGCCACCAAGTGCGCCCTGGAGGGAACCAAGAAGGGCCACAAGCTGCACCTGGACTACATCGGACCCTGCAAATGTGAGCTCGCACACTCTGCTTCTCAGTTTCCCAAAGACGTTTCAGCTCAGCTCTCTCTGTGTGCCGGCGTTTTCTTTGATTGATGGGCGGTTCAGATTCTGCAGGTCTGGGCCTGCAGGCTGCATTTCTTCCACTCTTTAAACTGAAGATGACACACACACACACACACACACACACACGCTCAGTTTGAGGAAATGAGTCAGGGCTGAAAGGCTCAAAGGGAGATCAAGGTGCTGTTCAGTGCACAAGAATAACAATTGAATGATATTATATATATATTGAGGATGAAATGTTGAGATGCAGATATTTTTTCTGCAGTTTGCTGATCATTGTTTTCATGGCACTTAAAAGGTTTAAGATGTCATTTTTTTCGTTGTGCGGTGGGTGAAGTAGAGACGCCGTATAAGTCTCTGGTAACGACCTGTCAATCACAGTAGCCCCGCCCTAAAGCATCCCCTGCTTTATGGTCTGTGTGACTCTAAATGGACCATAATGTACTAAATGAACATCATGCTGTATTGAAGAAGACTTGAAACTAGAGATTGAGACATAAACTCATGTTTACAATGTTTACTGAGGGAATAAATCAAGAGAGAAGTAGAGTAATTTTCTATAGACTTCTATACAACCAGAGGAGTCGCCCCCTGGTGGACACCAGAGAGAATGCAGCTTTTAAGACACTTCAGCTTCGGCTTCACTCGGCAGAACCGGAGGTTCCCGATGTGCTACAGTAATGACCAATGATCGAGTAACATGCCAACAAAAGCCTTTTAAAATGGAATGCAGCTTTTATTCAGTCGATCATCACAAACTACTTCCAAAGCAAACCTCAATTAAATTATGAATCACACATCGAACTGACAGCGCTTCCTCCCCGCAGACATCGAGCCCTGCATGGACTCCGAGCTGAGCGAGTTCCCCCTCCGTATGAGGGACTGGCTGAAGAACGTCCTGGTGACTCTGTACGAGCGCGACGAGGACAACGACCTGCTCAACGAGAAGCAGAAGCTCAGGGTGAGTCCAGGAAGTCACTAAGACCCAAGTTAAATCAAAGGGATGTGGAATAATGCACAGGACTGCGTTCTAGTGTAGATCTTCCTGCAAGTGAGGCAACAAGGTAACAACAAGGGTTAAAAGCCAACACAATATTCAATACAATGCAGAGAAAACATCTTATAAACTACAGAAGACATAGTTGTATCAAGTGTTTTATGTGTTTAAATACAAAGGTCTGTCATTTTGGGTTTCATTTGGTCGCCTGTCAATGGCGTCATGTCCCCTCTCGACTTAATTTGTCTCTACGAGTCCAAATATGGTCACTTCTGTTTCACAAACCAGTGGGTGACGTCAGCGTGACTGTGCTCTTACGTACAGTCTGAGCTCCAAGTCGCTCACAATCGACATCTAAGCGCTGCAGCAACGTTTGCTCTTGACGTGGGTTGTGTCTGTTTGACGTTTCAGGTGAAGAAGATCTTTGAGAACGAGAAGAGGCTGCAGGCTGGCGAACACTCTCTGGACCTGCTGGCTCACGACTTCCAGAAGAACTACAACATGTACATCTTCCCCGTCCACTGGCAGTTCGGCCAGCTGGACCAGCACCCCGTCGACGGGTACGTAGTGGGAGGGAAGCAGGAACGAGGACGGGGCGGCGGGTTCAGAGTTTAACCGGTCGCTGTGGGCGTAATCAACTAAGATCTCTTTCGTCACCCAGTCAGTGGTTATGCTTTTCTTTCAAGCCGAATAACTTATTTATAAGGAATTCATGAACACATTTCTGGAAAACACAAGATTTAAAGTGGCGCTGATTGAAATCAACGAAATGAATACAGCTTTATTACAGCAAGGCTCATTCGGCCTCCACATCTTTCTTCCATAGACAGAAATAGATAGATGGAAAATAGAGTGCCTTTTGGGCAGATTCTGCAAGTCAGCACATGTTAGGCCTTTAATGTCAGTGCTGCTCAGGCAGCGGTTGAGCTTGAGGCAGACTGAGAGCTGGTTGGTTTCCTTGAATCTCACACCACAGCATCACTGATGGAGCCAACAGACGCAGCTCACTGTAGAGCTGCTCGCTCCAGAAGAGGACGACGTGGCTGCTGGACTCTCAATGCACCTTTACGCTAGTTAACAGTGTGATACAGTAAAAGAGCGGAAGGGAAGGTGTTTAGGGAGACACTGACATCGTTAAAACATATTTCATGTAAAAGCAGACAGTTCGTGGATGAAGGGGACTTTCTGCATTTTGTTGTTAACTTGATCACAAACAAAGATCCCGACATTTTAAAGCTGCTTCTGAGATCACGAGACAAACGTCGGTCTTCATATCTTCTTATACATTTTCTCACGATTTCAAGATAACGTGGAACACACACCAGTGTGTGTGACCTGTGGCGAGTCTCCGTGCAATGTCGAAAATAAATCTCAGCGAGCCGCGGCCATTTTTGATTCTGCGGTTGGAAAAAGTTGAACTTTTAGCGGTCGAAGTGCGGACAGAGAATGCGCCCACAGCCAATCAGCAGACAGAGTCCTGTGACATGTTCTGCAAAGAATTCGTTCCCGCCTGAAACACATGAACCGGCCTCCCGGCTGCAGAAAGATGTAATGAACGTGGCGAGCCGCACTTCGCCGCTGCCTGGTGTGTTTTATCAATAAATACTGTGAAACAGAAACACAGGATTTGAAAAGCATTTCATTGTAAAACTCATTTCCTTGTTGTGGTGTGTGTGCGACGCAGGTACCTGACCCACACGGAGCTCTCCCCCCTGCGCGCCCCCCTCATTCCCATGGAGCATTGCACCAGCCGCTTCTTCGAGCAGTGCGACGCCGACAACGACAAATACATCGCCCTGGAGGAGTGGGCCAACTGCTTCGGCATCAAGGAGCGTGAGTATCGACCACATGCGTGAAGACGGTCGCCGCGCAATGAAAGAATTATTAGTTTTCCCAGAAATATGAACTTTGCATATTTAGCATCTTCCTGAGGAAAGCTCGACACATTTCCAGCAGCTTTAGTGAAGTTTAGTTGCAGAGATTGAATGAAAGCTGCAGCACAGGTTGTCTTTGTTCTTCATTTTTCTGTTGATGTTGGTTTTTTTAAACAAAAATTATTGATTCAGTCTAGAAAATGTCCCAACATCTGGGACACCAACACGTCTTTGTCGCGTTCATGCTTTTTATTTCATCCCTACGTATAGTTCACCACATGCTTCAATTCAAATAAATGTGCTGACGGATGTTTTCTGTGTGTTTGCAGAGGATGTGGACAACGACCTCATCGTCTAAGCTGCCAGCAGTCTGACGAGTCCTAGTCGCTGACGGGACGAGGCGCTGATCCCCAAGTTAAAAAAATAAATCACAGTAACGGTGCTAATTGCAAATTCCTTTTTTTATTTTGTTTTTAAACAATGACCTTTCCTGCATATACCACTAAAAACAAAAAAAAGATCGCAACAGAGAAATGTGCACAGTCTGTCTAACCATCTTTGAATTCTCTAGTTTGTTGAACAAAACACCCAGCAAAGAAAACTAAAGACCTCTGATGTAAATGTATGTTGTTGACAACAGTATATATGTGTTATGGATTATGGATTTGTTCAGGGCTTCAATTTGAGATCAATTTGAGACAAAACTGGAAAGTCAAAAAAATAAAGTTTCTAAATAAATGCTCCCTCTGCTTGCTTTCTACAAAACCTATTAGTTTTGCACTCTTTTGGTGGCGGACTCTTTCTTCTTCTGTGCTTTGAGAGTTGTTCACTTTTATTTTCCGTGCAGATTCCTTGTCCCAGACGAGGACACGCGTGTGATATTTGAAACAATAAAGAGGATATGTTGTTTGGACCTTTGAACGAGGGGAAAGTCTCGCAGGCTGAGAGTTTTTTTCTCCTAATTAAGATGTTTCGTCTGACGCTGAGAGCACGACCGAACGCTCACCACGAATAAAAGACGATGAAAAGATCTCTGCATGCATTCACATCTTTCTCCTCCGCTACAGTCAGGAACTCCTGTTGAGACGATCACGACAAGGATCAGCACGGCTCCACGGGGCTCCAGGAGGCCGGTGTGTTGACCACGTTGTTCTCTCTTTGTCAGTCATTGGTTTGTATCCTGTGTCGTTGTGCAGCAGTGATGCTTTTACAACCGGTTTATTTGTCAGAATTCCAACTTAATCTGAATTCTTGTTCAGTGTTCAGTTCACTTTTGTTCAGCTTTCTGGATAAAAACAAGTAAAGTTCATCGTCTTGGAACTCAAGCAGTTGACTGCTGTCGGAGTTTCACATATAAAATGCAACATATGGTAAACGACAGCTCGTATGATGGCTTATAAAAAGTTATTTTTCATGTGTTCTCCTGCGATTGTCCAGCGACACGAACGATCAGTGCTCCAGTAAAAGCTCCTGTAGTGCAGAACCTGTTTAGGGAACAAAACTACTCGTTTAGGTTTAGAAAACAACACATTGTGCTTTGGGTTGAAGACCTGAGAGACTGTCAGAGACCTGTCAATCACCGTGTAGCCCCGCCCTAAAGCATCCCCTGCTTTATGGTCTGTGTGACTCTAAATGGACCATAATGTACTAAATGAACATCATGCTGTATTGAAGAAGACTTGAAACTAGAGATTGAGACATAAACTCATGTTTACAATGTTTACTGAGGGAATAAATCAAGAGAGAAGTAGAGTAATTTTCTCATAGACTTCTATACAACCAGAGGAGTCGCCCCCTGGTGGACACTAGAGAGAATGCAGCTTTTAAGACACTTCCTCATTGGCTTCACTCGGCAGAACCAGAGGTTGCCGCCTGCTCCAAAACGCATGCATTTGTTTTCGTAAGAACAGCGAATGAACGGCCTGATGTGTGTGAAGGGTTTCCAAGCCCCTCTCCTGTCACATGGTCATTTAGTGGCTGACCTTCTCCCTCCCCCGCAATCATCTCATGTTCCTCGTTAGACGTTTGCCGCTTCTCATTGAAAATAATTAGTAAGCGGCGGGCGGTGGCTTGGCTTTGCTTTTGTTGTTTCTTTACAATAAATAAGTGTGTAATCAGGCAGTAATAGAAAACATCTGTGTGGATGTGCTGTGAGAATGTAGGGCCCTGTAAAACAAACCCAAATCACAATAAAACGAGTCTCAAATGTCTGTAAAGTGCTGAAATAAGCAGTTATGTTGCTCCTCCTCACTCATGCTGTGCATTCAGAGATACTGGAACGCAATGGAGTTAAAGCTAGAGTGCACACTTGTGTTTAGATTCTGTTGGAAATAGTTTACTTTGAAACGACGAAAAAGGTTTCGACTATCAAACATGTTGAAATATGTGTTTGCCTGAGTAATAAGCATACAATATGAATTTCTTCTTATATTATTAAAGCAATTAACTTCAGCCCACACAAAGAGGCCGTAAAACAATAAGAAGCAAACAACGAGAACATGTTGTCCTAAACAACACTGTAACAGTTGATTTTACAACATAACTACATGGCTGCTGTATGAATAAAGTCCTGTCTGCGCTGCACTTGACGGCTTCATTTTGTAAAAGGGCACCGAGCTGCTCGTGGTCCCCTGGGAGACGAGCGAGGGAGAGACGGAGCACCCTGTTACCATCCTCACCCGTTCATCCAGACTCCAGTGTGAAGAATGTGAAACAACAGCCGGGGCCACACAGGCCCCTCCCCCTCTGTGGCTCAGAGAGGGCACAGAGGGGGAGGGGCCACACAGGCCCCTCCCCCTCTGTGGCTCAGAGAAGGCACAGAGGCCCCGGTATGGTGCTGTAACGCGACACCTCTTCTTCTGATGGAAGTCTTTGCTCAGTTAATTAACGTGTCTTTGATCTACTTTTTGCTGTAAGTTGCTTTAAAAATGAACTTAATTTCGGCTCAAACACACACCAGGACTTTGCTTGAGCTTGTTCCACCCGTTAGTTGAACTTCATCTAAAAAGTGCATAAAAAACACTTATAAACATGTTTTTGTTTGTTCAGACATGTGGAACGATCTCAGCTTTAAAGTCGTAGTTCAGATAGTTTGACCTGATAAAACACAATGTCTACAAAGTCTACACACATAAAAACGAAATACAAAATATTTTACATTTCTTGCAAGAACAAACATCACAAAAAAAAACTCTTCTAAAATTGTATTTTTGCATCACAACTTTACACACAAACCCTAAATAAATAGCTCTCCATGCCAGCAGCGCACTGATGTCTTTGGCATCTATGAACACAAATGCAACGTGTTTATTCTCACTCACAACAGAATGAGACACAATGACTTTCACTGAAGATCACGTGAACATAAATACTGTATATAGTAGCACATGTACACTGTACAGTCACTCACAAACTGGCATGGTTGTGGCCACACACACACGTGTGTACACGCACGCACGCACGCCACAGAGCAAACCTGAATCCTATTTATAGAGTTCATGTCCTAATTGGTTACAGGTGTTTTCACAGCTGCATTATGTGATTAATAATTGAGTGTGGCGTTTAAACAGCAGTGTTAAGCAAAACAATCACACACAGGCTTTTTAATGTGTCTATTGTATTAACCGCGTGAAGTTATTTGCAGAAAGTACGTTTTAGGATTTCAAATTTAGTGTGAAGCAGAAACCGTGATGATGGTTTGTAGAATTGATAAACGAGCCTCAAGTAACGTTGAAGTTTGATACGATTTGTCAATTTTCTGTCGTTGTTCTTAGGAACCACATATGCGCTGACCAAAGGCCCTATATTCATGTGTATCAGGTGGTTTAAGGTAATTCGTTTTTTTGTAAATATGCAACATTAAATTGCAGTATGAACTGCAATAATGTGAGATTTTAAGGAAAGTTTTGCAGTCTTTCAGAGCTTGCGCCTAAAAGCACATCTCACAGACAGGTGAAGATGCGCAGGAGCAGGTAGGCAGGTGATGTGAATGGCGGGAAAATGGTAACTGCAGGCAGGGCGAGATTAGTGTGTGACACAGAAAACAGCCGGTAACTGCACGCACGTTCAGGATCTGACTGAGGTGATTTGGGACTCCAAATAAAGGGTTTTCTTTAAAGCTGACTGGCAGGATATGCGGGGTTTCTGCTCTTTGACATTTAACACAAGTTAAACTGTTATTCGATGAGTCATCCGCTGTAATTAAAGTCAGTTAAAATAACTAATAACGTTTTGTCGCCCCTAAGCGGTGAAGAGGCTCCGGTACACGAAGCTCAAAACAACAACCGGCACGTACCGGCCGATGACACCATCGCACCTCAAATCCATTTACTGTGACAAAATCCCAGGTTCAGACACAGCGCTTCGTGATTGGCTGTGAGTTAGAAGCTCCCGCCCCTATCTGTGGAAGCGCTAAAGCAATTGGGGATGAGTCCCACAGCTTTAATTTGATTGGCTTAGACGGCTCGTCAGAGGCGGGATGTCACGTTCGGTTGCGGAGAATGAAAACCGGTAACTTAGCACTCCAGCACGTTGTGAAGCCGCTAGCGTCTCCTGGCTGCTGTCGCTGTGGTGATTCAAAGAAATCACTTGTTTCTTGATCGATTTTTTTGATAGTTGACCCACAGGTAAGTTGTTATTTTTGACAAACTGTCACGTGTTTTTCGTAAAAAAAAAAGTAGCAAATAGGATGTTTTCCTGTGTCGTAATTGGCAGATAAACTGGGTCGCTTTTTTACGGCTCCGTCTACATCCTGGTGAGGACATGATGGCTGTTAGCACGGCGGTCATGTTAAACTAAACTATACGTGTTATGATAATGAACTCGAAAGTAGAGGCCGGTGATGGAAGTAGTTGTTTGCTGTGTTGGAATATTAGGATATAGCCATTTAACTTTGTTTTTTTCCAGGAGATAGCCACCGCCTATGTGTAGCCCACTTAAGAGCTCTCATTCAGTCGTGACTCCCTCCCATCGTGTGTTTCTCTTCTTGGTTGCCAGTTTTGCATTTTTCTCCACAATCCTCCACCATATGCGCTCACTGGTTTCTCCTCGGTTCTGATCCGGATAACCGGTTAACTTGCCACGGAAAGACCCGAGACGTGTAGCCGGTGAACCGGCCGGTGGACACGTGTTGGGGCTGCTGCACAAACCGAAGCTACATTAGCCGGTGTCTGCGCTAGTTTTTTGCGGGTTTAGCTCCGTGGTGGAGCAGCTATTAGGCTCTTTGAACCCAGGGTTATATCTGGTTGGTTGGACTACACCCTGTAACTGTAAAAAAAAGTCCCACCGACGTGCAGAGCCGCCATGACCGGTGGATGAGTGCGAGTAAGGCCGGTCGGTGCCGGTCACTGCGTGGCCTTTTGTCTGCCTGCCATGCTTTGCACTTTGTTTCTACACAAGCTGCTCTGTGATATGGCTGCTGTGGTGCAGCGCATGCCCTTATATGCACTTCATATCTTCAAATACACTCGGACCCCCCCCCCCCAGCCCTGAGACCCCGGCACACCTTCAGCTCTTTTGGGGCTACTCCTCCTCGGGCTTAGCCTGGTGGATAATGTGCTGCTGGTGTGCTGGGTGCTAAGTGTTTGCCAGGACAGCAGATGGTGGTGGGGTGGGCAGACAGGTGTGGCAGACAGACAGTCTATTTAAGACAGTACCAGTGGGTCTGCTAGTTTTAGCCTCCTCACCATAGAGTAACCTCTACTATTAGACCATACTGTGTGCTCTATATAGTTTTTAAAGGGTATGTCTGCAACCTAGACCTCCATTGTTGTCCCAAAACACATCATTGAGCCTCTTCCACATGCACTTAAAACACTGAGTCTGCAGCTGTAAATGATCCCGTATCAAATGCACTATTTACACAGTGAAGTTAAACTATGGTGCCTTTTTATAGAATACAACTACATCTTTGTGTCCTGTTGGGAAAGGTTTGCATCCTCAGTAAGACTTTTGAGGTTAAGTGCAATAGACGAAGTGAGGTTGTTGGTTTTGGACAAATGTAGAACATCACCAGTCCTACGTATCTTTTATTCTTATTCTACATTCCAGACGGGGACCAGTTTCACATCAGACTTGAAAGTTGCTTTTAATGGGCAATCCATCAAAACCCGACAGGCACACAGGCTCCATGTGCGAATATTCATATCGGTGACTGTTTAATGGCACAGTCGCATTACCACGTTTAAAAGAAAGTACAGGAAACAGGAATGTGGGCGTGTTACCGTCAAAGTGAACGTCTCCATAAACTGTCCGTCCTGAAGCGTTATCAGGGCGTTGAATCTGAAAACACGGGTTGATTTTGCAGTGTACACACACACACAGTGGTGGAATCAGTGAAGGGAACAAAATGTCCTCATAAAGACGGGACTTCTGGGACGCTTTTTAGATGGATTGTTCACGTCATTCATGTAGAGCTGCACGGTTATGTCCAAAAAGACTAATAGGCGTGTGTGACTATCTCAAGACACAAAACATCGCCTGACGTCAGAGCGCAACGCTAACTTCTAAAAGCCCAAAACTGTTTGTCAAGTTGTCATTTACAGTAGCAACTATTTTAAGAAACTGGCAACCAGCTCGTTGCTTACAACAGTAGTCCTCACGTCGTGATGTCTACGGGTGATTCTGCAATATGAGAGTTCAAAGTGTTCCCGGAACAAGTGAACAATTCAGTAATCTATTCATCTTTTGGTCCGAGCCAATTTATAATTTGCCAGAACTCAACGTGACAAACCAACGATACAAACTCAAAGATTTTACAATAAGAAACATTTCAGTTCACTTATCAGTTAACAGAACGATTGTTTCATTACTAGTTAATACAGTAATGACAGGACGTCATCAATCTAACCCTCTTCCTCCTCCTCTTCCTCACAGAGATTTCCAGCTGACCAAAGAAATGGTGATGGAGAAGCCAAGTGCCCAGCTGGTCGGGCGAGAGTTTGTCCGACAGTATTACACACTGCTGAACCAGGCCCCCGACTACCTGCACAGGTGAGCCCTTCGCCTGCTCCTCGGTCATGTGATCGTTGGTCACAGTTCACTGGAACCGCGGCGTGAACACAAACGCAGGATTCCTTAATGTGATGTAATAAACTAATGAGCCTCTTCTGTCCGTCCGCTCAGGTTTTATGGAAAGAACTCGTCCTACGTGCACGGCGGCCTGGACAACAACGGCAAACCGGTGGAGGCTGTTTATGGACAATCTGTAAGTCTTCTTCCTCCAGCAGACATTACACTTACACGCTAACATGTTTATCACAGAGCGGCTCTTACACACGTTAACATGGTTATCACAGAGCGGCTCTTACACACGCTAACATGTTTATCACAGAGCGGCTGTTACACACGCTAACATGTTGTTTATCACAGAGCGGCTCTTACACACGCTAACATGTTTATCACAGAGCGGCTGTTACACACGCTAACATGTTGTTTATCACAGAGCGGCTGTTACACACGCTAACATGTTTATCACAGAGCAGCTCTTACACACGCTAACATGTTGTTTATCACAGAGCGGCTCTTACACACGCTAACATGTTGTTTATCACAGAGCGGCTGTTACACACGCTAACATGTTGTTTATCACAGAGCGGCTGTTACACACGCTAACATGTTTATCACAGAGCAGCTCTTACACACGCTAACATGTTGTTTACACCCCCCCCTGTCTGCAGGAGATCCACAAGAGGGTGATGGCTCTGAGTTTCCGCGACTGTCACACAAAGATCCGACACGTGGACGCCCACGCCACCCTGAACGAGGGCGTGGTGGTGCAGGTGATGGGCGAGCTGTCCAACAACATGCAGCCCATGAGGAAGTTCATGCAGACCTTCGTGCTGGCGCCCGAGGTCTGTAGTCTCCGCCTGCTGTCAAAGCACACGGTCGGATGTGTTGATCGAAGTTTATAAAGTTTAAATGATTCTTTCTTCCTTCAGGGAACCATTGCTAACAAATTCTACGTCCACAACGACGTGTTCCGCTACCAGGACGAGGTGTTCGGAGACTCTGATTCTGAGCCTCCAGAAGGTGAGACGACGTTAAAGACCGTGTTTCATGTTTCTCTTACTCGTCATCCTCCGTCTGTGTTATTCAGCTAAAGATGAGTTCAGAGTTTCTCGTTCATTCGGTAGAGATTGTGTCTCTTTGCTCGGCCGTCTTTTATTCTGTTTAAGAACCTCATCGTGACGAATATTGCCTTTTTTATGGACTAGTTTAAATACGTGTATCTTTACTCCATAAAGAGCAGCAGGAGGTCGTTGTGCTGAACATGTTTGTGTTTTTCAGAGTCTGAGGACGAGGTGGAGATCGAGGAGAGGGTCCCCTCCCCCGACGTCGCTCCGGAGGAGTCCGCCTCCTTCTACGACCCGACACCCTGGTGTGTTCCTCGAGCTGTAACTGCTTCATGTGTTGCAACCTTTAAGTCATTTCTTTACCTACAAGCTCTGTGTTCAGTCAAAGTGGCACAGATTTGTTGTCGCATGACTGTTGGTCTCAGCCGAGTCAATCATGTCTTCTTAGTTGCGCTGAACAGCTCAGAATTTAATGTTTTTTACAGAATCTGGTTAAAACAAACGGTTTATTTTTGGTAAGATTTTAAACGAGACGTGTGGAGTAAAATGTTTTTGCTGAAATATCACAAATTTCATTCGTTCGTGACACACGGTGTGTTTCCCATTGTTCAGCAGATTCAGGTTTGTGTGTAACCGTCTCGTACTTCTAGTTCAGAGCCGACGGTTCCTGGAGACGACGAGGAGGAGGAGGAGGAAGACGAAGAGGAGGCCGCGGTGAGTCCAGAACCGGAGCCGGAGGCCAAGGAGGAGGCAGTCGTTGTGGAGCTGAAGCCGGAGACGACGGCGGAGACGCAAGCGGACACGAACGCATCCGACGACCAGAAAGAGAAAAGCAGCGGAGCCCCGCCCACCGCAGAACCCGCCGCCATGCCCGCAGAACCCGCCCCCACAGCCCCAGAAGAAAACAGGGTAGGTCTGAACGAGTGGTGGCACCGCGCTCTTCTTAGCAACGGTGTGACCTGCTGTAATACGTAAAGACTGAGATGAGCAGCACTAAGTGTCCCCAGTGTTCTGTCTCCTCCCAGCCGTTCTCCTGGGCGTCCGTCACCAGTAAGAACCTCCCTCCCAGCGGGGCCGTCCCAGTCTCAGGAATCCCCCCACACGTCGTCAAAGCCCCCCCCACAGCACCGGTAGGTTTGCAAGAGTCAGCTTTAAATATCTCCCAAGATAAATCTGGTGTTCAACTACAGCTTGACTTTAAAACTATTTTGGATTCTTAATGTTGAGCAGCGCTGTTGTGTTGCAGCTTTGAAGGCAGCAGGACACCAACGTCTCCTCCTACCGCCTTTATGATGATGAATCCAGCTGCTGTTGATATAAAAGTGAAGGCGTGAACCTGGTTATTTCTCTTCTTACTGATGCGTGTTGACTCTTTCAGCCCAGAGCGGAAGTGAAGTCAGAGTCCCAGACAGCAGCACAGAGACCAACGAGGGACCAGAGGCCGAGGGAACAGAGGCCCGGAGGTCCTCCACCGGTGCACAGAGGACCCAGACCAGGTAGGCGCACACACACAAAGAGTTCATAAACTCAGAATAGAGTCTACCAGTTGCGTTGTCTCAAAGCGTCCCCCTCTGTTGACTTGTTTCAGTTCGGGAGGGCGAGCAGGGCGAGTCCGAGGGCCGCCGGGTGGTCCGGTACCCCGACGCCCAGCAGCTCTTTGTGGGAAACGTCCCCCACGACGTGGACAAGACCGAACTCAAGGAGTTCTTTGAGCGTGAGTTTGATTGTTGGAGCTTCAGAACACGAGATTCCCAAACGTCTGTTCTGTGCCCGTGATGGTAAACGGAGTGTGCGGTCCACAGAGTACGGGACGGTCCTGGAGCTGAGGATCAACAGCGGAGGGAAGCTGCCCAACTTTGGCTTTGTGGTGTTTGACGACTCTGAACCGGTCCAGAAGATCCTCAGCAACCGGGTGAGACGGCTCTTTATTCACGATGATACAGTTCGTATGTTTGATGTTCAGTCTGGACGGATGAATGGGGGAAAAAAGAAACTTAATGAAGCTGTAACGTTGTTTTTGTTTTATTTCTCGTGTCCTCAGCCCATCAAGTTCAGAGGCGACGTCCGGCTGAACGTGGAGGAGAAGAAGACCCGGTCGGCCCGGGAGGGCGACAGGCGGGACATCCGGCCCCGCGGCCCAGGAGGTCCCGGCGGGCCCCGAGAGCGGGGAGGAGGAGGAGGAGGAGGAGGACCCCGAGGCCCCCCCACCCGCGGAGGCATGGCACAGAAACCCAGCTTCGGCTCCGGGCGGGGCGCGGGCCCCAGCGAGGGCCGCTACTCCACCCAGCGCCAGTGAGAGGAAACCTTTTGGGCTCCAAACCTGAGTTAGATTAACGAATACAAACGATGCTTTCTTTTTTCTTTTTCTTTTTTTTTTACCGCAGCAGGAACCAATTAGACAAACGTAAAATATAACAGAAAACTCTTCTTTACGCTGCAGCTTAGGAGCAGAAACGAGTTCATTTCAAGTCAGAGTTTAAGTCGCTGCACACACACACACACACACACACACACACACTCTCTCTCTCTCCTAAACGTGAGCGGGCTAGTATTCTGAAGAGGTTTCTGTTAGTTATTGACGCCGGTTTGGTTGAGAGCTTTCACCGTCAAATCCCACCAGCTCCTGCTAACTTCAACCGCCAGTCTCCATGTGTCTCATGAAGAAGGCTGCCTCCTCCTCCTCCTCCTCCTCACCTGCTGCTTTTTGTTTCCCTCCGAGGAATCCAGAATGTCACTTTTATGTTTTTAAACCCATCTCTTCCTCCAACACATGTATTATCTGGACTCTTCTTCTTTTGTCTTTTTATGGGGTTTTTTCACGCTGAACTTGAATTTATTAGGAAACAAAAGTCAAAACACACATGAAAGAAAAAAGAAGGGGTAAATACTACTTGAATTGGGGATTAAAAAAAGCCGGAGGTTAGGTTTTTTTTTCGCGTTCTCTCCCTGTTTCTTAAAGGAACGTGTACTTTACTGCTTGGGCAATCCTGTGTATTGCTGCCACCGTTGTATCGAGCGATGGATCTGTCTTATCTTTTTATTCTATCGGGTCAAGAGCTGAACTGTAGTGGTTTTTATTTGAGTAATGTTGGCTTGTCTCGCGTGGGTTCACGGACGCACCTGAACGGAGCATGTATATCGCATCATGAATGAAATCCTGTCAGGCTTCTACTACCGATGCACTTCATTCATCATGTTTAAAGAAACGAGCTCACCTGCCGATGAGAGAACTAAATTAAAAGTGATTTACTGTTTTAAACCTGCTGTGTTTCATCTTGTTTTACACTGCGTGTGTGTGTATCAAACCTGGCAACGTAGAATCAAACTCCAGTAGAGCTGCTGATGCTTTTATGTCACAGAGTGTTTAAGAGACTTTAAACTGGGACCAGACCACACAGTCCCACTACAAGAAGTATTCAGTGGTCCCATTTATTTATTTTCATGACTTGTAGGATGTTATTAATGGACACTGGGTCAGATTAGATTTTAAGTTGTGAGGTAGAAGGATGAATACTGTATCAAACACCTTTATTGAGCATATTTCATTAGTTTTCACACAAATACTTTTTGGATGTTTCTCACTTTTATAAACATTTTTTAACCTTTAATACATTTTTGGATATTTTTTTATAAAATCTAATAACTTTGGCCATTTTCACAATTGTTCCACAGTGTTCACTTTAATTTTTACAGTTTAATTTCTGGATATTTTTCACTGTTTTCTGACGGTTTTCAATCATTCACATAAAAGGCATTTTAGGCAGTGTTGATGTAAATATGGTCAACTTGTAATGCAGTAAAATACTTCGACGAATAAATACTTCTTAGCTGTATTTGCTCGTTACTTTATGGCCACAGTACATTCTCATCAATCATGAGCAGTCGACACGTTTCATCTACAGCTGAACATTAATAAGGTAACTGGTCCAGTTTGTGTTTCACATGCAGCTCATCACCTGAACCATGAACCACCTGCTGGTGATGACGTCATTAAAACGAGACGTTTTTACAGACGGATGAACACGATGAATGATGGCTGAGTACCATTTAGCTGCTGAATACAGTTCAGTAACTCAGAAGATGCAGTAAAGAGGATTAATAAAAGAAATACTGAACATGAAGGAACAAATCACACAAATACTAGTTAATGTAGTCGGGTTTGTTTAATGTTGAACATGATATATATATATATATATATATATATATATATATATATATATATATATATATATATATATATATATATATATATATATATATATATATATATATATATATATGATGTAAGATACACCTCTGAGATGAAGTACAGTATAAAGTACATGTACCTCTGAGATGTAGTACAGTAAAAAGTACAATATGTACCTCTGAGATGTAGTACAGTACAAAGTACAACATGTACCTCTGAGATGTAGTACAGTACAAAGTACAATATGTACCTCTGAGATGTAGTACAGTATAAAGTACAACATGTACCTCTGAGATGTAGTACAGTATAAAGTACAACATGTACCTCTGAGATGTAGTACAGTACAAAGTACAACATGTACCTCTGAGATGTAGTACAGTATAAAGTACAACATGTACCTCTGAGATGTAGTACAGTATAAAGTACAACATGTACCTCTGAGATGTAGTACAGTATAAAGTACAACATGTACCTCTGAGATGTAGTACAGTATAAAGTACAATATGTAGCTCTGAGATGTAGTACAGTATAAAGTACAACATGTACCTCTGAGATGTAGTACAGTATAAAGTACAACATGTACCTCTGAGATGTAGTACAGTATAAAGTACAATATGTAACTCTGAGATGTAGTACAGTATAAAGTACAACATGTACCTCTGAGATGTAGTACAGTATAAAGTACAACATGTAGCTCTGAGATGTAGAGGAGAAGTATAAAGTATCAGAACATGAAAGTACTGCAGTAGAGTACACGTACAAACCTCCAGGTGTTCTACAGTAAATCAGACATCGGACAGATTTCCTCTCACAGCGGATCGAAACCTTCGACTTTACTCCTGAGATTAGCATTCAGCAGCCGAGTGCTGACCAGCTGCAGGGTCGCTGTTCTGTAACTCACGCTGACCTCTGACCTCTCTGCGGAGGCAAGCCAAGAAGAAAAAGAGCGATTGGCCTCCGGAGGATCGATAAAGAACCAGAAAAGAGACGAACCGGCTTCAATAAATCACGTCGTTAATGTGATGCTGTTGCTGCGGACGCTGCCAGATTACAGAGTGAAGTCGTGCTGCGTTCAGGAGCAGACACGCTTTTCTACCGAGCTGTAAAGTTCACATGTCATGAGCTGCATGAGCTCATGGTGCTCAGCAGTGGCGGCTGGTCAATAGAGGGCGCTAGGACGCCACCTTGAGCCACAACAAATAAAATAAAATAAATAATAATAATATATATTATACTGAGACTAAAATAAGATGTCCTGATGTGTTTATCAAAGTGTTATTTACTGGGTTTTTTCCATGTTGG
Source organism: Melanostigma gelatinosum (assembly GCF_949748355.1). Lineage (NCBI taxonomy): Eukaryota > Metazoa > Chordata > Actinopteri > Perciformes > Zoarcidae > Melanostigma > Melanostigma gelatinosum. The sequence continues at coordinate 27,492,917 of NC_136638.1, forward strand.
AATAAAGGTTAAATATTTAACTGTAAAGTAGTAATGCATGTTTGATACCTTAATGCTTTTGCATTAAATCATTCTGGGATGTTTGCTGAAATTGATTGGATGTGGCACGGCCCTACAGAGAACATGTTCCACCAGCTCCACTGGTGCTTAGCGTCTTTTGTCATGTGCAAAGTGTAGTAAACACTCAGCAAATGTGGAAGTGTATTAAAAGCTGCATTCTCTCTAGTGTCCACCAGGGGGCGACTCCTCTGGTTGTATAGAAGTCTATAGAAAATGACTCTACTTCTCTCTTGATTTATTACCTCAGTAAACATTGTAAACATGAGTTTATGTCTCAATCTCTAGTTTCAAGTCTTCTTCAATACAGCATGATGTTCATTTAGTACATTATGGTCCATTTAGAGTCACACAGACCATAAAGCAGGGGATGCTTTAGGGCGGGGCTACACGCTGATTGACAGGTTGCTGCCGCGGCGTTGTCCGGTCCGGGAGCTGTCAGTGTTTCCATTTGTGGAAGTTAATTGTAATATTTTGGTCGCTTAAATAAATGTGTTATTCAGTGTACGGTTGTAATAATAACTTTATTTACACAGCACCTTTCAAAACAAAGTTACAAAGTGCTCCACAAATAGAAACTCTTCGAAAATAAGATCCAGAATTAAAGAGGTGAAACAAGACGGAGCAAGAGTGAACTTTGTAAAATCTGTTAGATGTAAAAAAAATAAGCCAAACAGCAACAGTGAGTCTTCAGAAGAGATTTAAAAGAGGATACTGACTTTACAGACTTGGAAGGGAGTTCCGCAGCTCAGAGATTGGCGTGATGCGGTCACTTCTCTTCCTACACAACTCGCTAACTTTGAGCTTTCAGATGATTACCACGTAGGTAAGTGAGCGCCACAAGAAGGGGGCGTTCGTATGGACCGTTCTCATGAACACAGTGAACACGACCCCGATTGAATGTTTACTGAGGGAATACATCAAGAGAGAAGTAGAGTCATTTTCTCATACAACCAGAGGAGTCGCCCCCTGGTGGACACGAGAGAGAATGCAGCTTTAAGACATGAACTCTTCACTCTGTAGAACTGGAGGTTGCCCAACACTCTTTGAGCTGGACTTAAAGAAACAGAGCAGAACAACTGGCTATCGAACCAAAACAATCAACAGATTCCACATTCCACAGTCAACACCTCCAATAACAGAAGGTGGTTGGAGGTTCAGGGTCTCGCTCAAGCACACGTGGCCCCGTAATGGACTCATTAGTGTTCCGGCCTGTCACGGCGGCGCCTGTGTCGACATATGGCCGGCTTGTTGGTGCACCGTCCTCTGTCATCTGTGTGCATCAGTATTCAGTGAGTTGCGGCCCTCTTGCTGTGAACTGACACATTATTCGTGGCTTCCAGCATGTTCTGGTCCAGCTGGCAGCCAGACCCCCGAGCACGCAGACCGTGCCCCCCCCCCCCACACACACACACACACTTTTGTGTGGACTTGTGTGGCGCCTCATTAAATATGTAATTTCCTGCTCGCTGACCTGATCACAACTACAAGTCAAACACAAACCTCGACTCTGAGTGAGGACTGGAGAAATATCCTCCGTATCCTCACTTACATCTTCAAGGCCCAGTCCCAGACGTCCCCCCTAAGGCCTTGAACCCGGAACCCTCAGGGACTTAACTGACGTCACCTGTTAGAGGGTTTCAGTGAGAGAGGCTTATGAGATGAGAGTTAATTGTCAAATAATCAATTCACATGTTTTTATCAAAAGTGCTTCAGGAACAATATGAAATAAATGTAATTCGTCAGGCTGGACACGCGTGTTTACGTCGCCGTGCTTCCTCTGGTTACTCCGTGTTTGGCATCACAACGCTATGAATTGTGGGTAATTCCCTTGGGCAAAGTCTGCAGAAAGGGTTCATAAAGGGCTCTAAATATCGGAGAGGAAGTCAAACTCTCGATGACTTGAGCGAACTAAACCCTCACGGACTCGCGCCTCAGAGTCTGCGTGTGAAGATTGTCACCGGGCCTCAGTGACACTACGTTGTTTAAATTAGTTTGATTTTCATCATGATTATTTCATGCTGCTTTTAATTCTGAACTGCTTCTTGCATACTGTGAAACTTGGCACTTTTTAATGTTATGAAGCATCTTGTTTGCTCTGTTGGATGAAGGTTAAAATGTCTTTCTTCAGTCCTTCCTGCTTATGTCCACAACAAATGGTGGCTTAAACACACCGAAAGCTGTGGAACCGAAACAGACCACATTTAGGTTTGCAAAATAACAAAAGAAGGAGCAAGAAGTTTGCCGGAGCAGATAAGAGGTCCGTGCAGGACGGAGCGTCGTTGAGAAGTGAGCCGAGCTCAGCTGCCTCAGAGGCCTCGGGAGCTGCACACAGGTGATTCCTATCAGGTGAACAAACACGTACTCTTTCAATCTGCACGCGCAATCACCACAGCTGTTTCTAACAGCGGCACGCATTCTATTTTTGATAACGTTGCACCTAAACATCGAATGAACTTAGTCTGTGGTCTGCAGAATCTCAGATGGACACCAACACGTTAGTCAGACCCTCTGGTGCTTTAAAACCACCAAAACATTCGGCAGAATGAACGTTTGGCAGAATGAACGTTGGGCAGGATGAACGTTGGGCAGATTGAACGTTGGGCAGGATGAACGTTGGGCAGGATGAACGTTGGGCAGGATGAACGTTGGGCAGGATGAACGTTCGGCCAGTGAAGCGATGCGAGGGCGGGAGTCATGCTGCAGCAGTGGAAAGCTGAACGTCTGGACAAAGTAAAGGCAGAACAACAGCTTTAAATGGGTTTCACGTTTACCGCCTTCATATCGACGAGTCCATACAAACGTCCCCTCTTGTGGTTCACAACCTCCTACTTTGAACTCTTTCACAAGTTGGGACGTGTTCGACGTTTTATAAAATGGCGGCGTCCATGGAAGTTAATCTGTTGTAATTTGATGTAAGTTTTCCTCCGTCATCATGACTCCTTTGCATTGCCTGCATGACGCAGACGGCTCGCTAACTCGCTGTACTTTTAGCATCGCTGCCTTTTAGACGCCGATAGCAGCGTCCATGTTGCGGTTGCCTAGCAGCGATGTTCTCACGGCTTCAGCGCCGCGCTCGTCGTGTGCGGGACTTCCCGCGTCGTAACCACGAGTTCCACTGAGTGACGGCAGGAAAACACTTTCACACAAAGAAAAAGATGCAGGAAGTCATTCTATGAAATCAAAGGATCAACAGAGATATTTCTCTCCGTCACAGCGATGCCAGGCAATAAAGACGCCGCGCAGAAAGGGTTTATTTGCAATTTTTAATACTTTTTCTTGAATGATTACACAGATCCTTGAGTCGAGTAACAGAAAGCAAAAGATCCAACTCCAACAACCTTGACAATGTTCAAAAACAGGTAAAGAGATTTTTGTTCAGAAAACCTTTAATCGTTAATAGAATTAGTAGTATGACATATTTCAATAAATATTTAGATATATACAGATACAGCAGAAACGGTACATTCTTTTTTTTCTCTTCAAATTGCTTCACTTTTTTTTGTACAAGCCAAAATATCTGCCATTGTATTTATATTCATGCAAAATATTGTTTCTCAGATGAATGAAAAATAAAAAGGATTAGCTGAACTTTTCTTTGTTTTTTTTGTTTCATCCTGCTTTGATGTGCACTCTCAGATTATAAGCATCGTAATGAGCTTCGTCAATTTTTCGCAAATCAAACGGGGTGCACTTTGTGCCAATACACGATAGAAGCAAGTAAAGCAAAATTAAGGCCATTCCAACTTGTGCAAAGGAAATAAATAAATAAATAAATATAATAATAATCATAATAATAACAATGTTTCCTTTAGTTCACAGCAGTTCAGACGTCACTGTATTTTTCCTTCTCCCTCAGGGCATCGGATTGTACAATACATACAATAAAATACAAGAGAATCAAACACAACCCCCGAAAACCAATACGAGTCATCAATCATCGACAAATCAAACCATGCTGCTTTCAAATCCAGTTCAGAACCTCAGGATTTATAAACGTCTTCTGTCTTTGTTCAGTCCGTGTGCATCGCACCGTGACGCAACATGAACCCAGCATCTCGCTCCCTCCAACCCAACAGCACAACAGTGTTTCATACAATGGCGAGAGGCCGACGACGAAGCTCTAAAATGACGATGATACACACACACAACACCCACGCCCGAGGGACAGGGGACGAGTCATATCAAAATGGGAGTTGAATGAATGCGTGATATGCTTGTAGGTCCTCGTTTTTCTTTTTTCAGTTGCATATTCAACCCCCTTATGGCACGATTTTTCAAATGTATTATATTACTTGTAGACATAAGATACGGATGTCTGAGGAAAAAGAAACACCTTTTGTGAGTTTGTTGGCTTCGTAGGTTCAAGTATCATGAATTCTGAATGAAGAGCACGTTTTGTGCTCCATGTAGGAAATAAAGTGCAGCAGAATAAATGAATGAAGACGAAGCGAATGATGCTTTCCAGACAACTCAGAGGCCAGAAGTTTCCCAGTCGAAATTTAAAACTTCTGACTTCCGAAGTGTTTGGGTCCACGACGCCGAGCGTAAACCGAAGACGTCGCTGATCAGCGACGTGGATGTGCAGCATCCATTTCATTCAAGTTTTCCTGAATAATTGTCTTTGCAGAGACGATAACGTTCAGATTGTTTAACCAGCTTCCTAATAACTCTTGCCTTTGAGTCTCGCTCTGTCGTCGTGTTTCTGACAGAATGAGCTCCTGGTTGTCTGGATTTCAGCATTAGCAGCACGTATATTTGCTTTATAACGGGCCACGTAAGGTGCACTGCTCTTCTCACGTTTTAATACATCGCTTCTACGTACGTGAGCTTCAACGTTGCTGGCGAGATAATGTTCATATAATTGGTTTGTGTAGAAACACAAAAGACGTTTTGCGGGAGCTTTACCTGTGGTGCTCGCATCAAAGAAAGACACCAAGCGAGGGTGTAATTTGAACCGACAAAGACATGTTATCTGAAAGTTGCACGCAGATATCCTGTCGAACAAGCTACATGTAGCCATGTTTGCTAGCGTTCCTGACTAGCGACGTACTTGTGATACTCCCCTTCGTCTTCTCGACGTACGTGCTGCTCAGCATCATGGCACGTCGTCAAATAGTCACAAAATAACAACAATTGTCCATTTTTTTTGCTCAGCTTGAAAACTATGCAAATGGGAAGTTATTTCGGATCGTTTTGTTGTCATGGACACACGGTGTAGTACACCGAAGTGTTCGTTTTGTTACTTAAACCTGAGTAGGTTGTTATTTTAAGCCCAATCATGTTATGTTTCCTAAACCCAGGTTTAGTTGCCTAAATCTAACTTCTTCTAACGTTTTGCAGCGAAATGTCGCCTGACGTCCTGCAGAAGGACACAACAGAACTGGACAATGTCTCAGCGAGACGCCAATAGATCGCATGTCGTGACTATTTGAAGAAGTGCCTTGAGACTGTGTTGGTATGCTGAGTTGCTTTCAGTCGAATGAGTTCCAGCTGGTTCACCTCAAGTCTCAGAATGATCAAAGGAATGTGTCACGAGAAGTGAGCGATTCCTCCGAGAGCTTGTGAGGAACTGACTTCGTCCTTTTGACGAAGAGGCCGATGCTGTTGAAGACACACACGTCCCTCCAGGCTTTGCTGGTTTTGTCTTTGTCTAAATCTGATGGTTTGCATCGTAAATACTTAGCAACAGCGAAATCTGCTCCGACCAACTCGTTAAAAATAACTAGAAATGAAGCGTCCCGGGTGATCGTGGCCTTGAGCGCTTTTACATCACATCAGGGAATGATTTATGAATTAAATGCATATTCGATGCATTGTTCGATGGCACTTCCACTCTAACGTTAACACATGTTGGAATGCGTACTCATAGCCCTTCAGATCAGTCTAACACGCTCTGACAGAACTGAATTCATGAAGATTCAGATCCAAAAAGTCTCATAAAAATAACCTGCTTCCTTTCAAAAATAAAAATAGGGAAATACAACGATGTAGAGGGAAAATGCATCAATGTTTCATATCAAAATATGCCTTTATATATCTATTTATATGTGTTATAGTTGTATTTATATATCTGAAGTTAATCTGGCAATCATATTAAAACAGACTGAATATATCACATCCTGCAACACATCTTGAACATTTGCCCACAACAGCAGCAGAACGTCGAGCACGAGGAATATAAAAAGAAAACATCTTTGTCTTTTGCTTCAAAACCAAGTTGGACCGGAGCTTAAATATGTTGACGGGCAGGAATTCTCCACGTTGTTCCTGCGTGATGTTTCAGTTTGCTGTAAGTCAGGAACATTGTTTTTAAACTTCACAATAAAAGTCCAGCGGATTGTTTTATTTAAACTCTTCACTGACAAAGCTGCTGCAGTGAAGTGGCTCATTGAACGCTGTATCGTGAGGGAAAAGGTCAAGATTTTGGAAAATAGAATTATTCACTTGCTTTTAGGAAGTTAGTCTGTTGATGATAACGGGGCTGGAGCCGGGAGGCTGTTAGCTTAGCTGTTAGCTTAGCTGTTAGCGTCACTTTTAAATTGAGGGCAGAAGTTCAAAAGACAAATTTAAACTCTGTTCATTTTGAGTTTTGTCTTTGCTACAAAATTGTAAAATGTTCACCTCTTGCAATAAAACCTAAATAAAATGATGCAGAAGTGACAACGCGAACGGAAACCAACCGTTTGTGCAGAAAAAGACTTTTTTCCACTTTTATTTCTTCACTTTGTTTCGCCGTTCTGATTGGCTGAGCGGTTCGGCTCAATCTGTCTGCTGCCGATCCGACACGATGAAACAGTAATCTGCACGCATCGGGGTGAAGTCTTCTCTGTATTTCTATCACTTCATCTTCATCCATTCCATCCGTATTCACCGAGGACTGTTCAGCAGTTAGCAGTGGGATGAATGAGCCAGAAAACAACTCGCTTTTCAGATGGCGCTGCTTAATTAAAGGAAGGAAAACGAAAATCATAATTGCATATACTAATTATTGCATAGAGAAGCCTGGAGCAAAGTAAAAGAGATGAATCATCAATCAAACCAAATGATCAAATCCCGTCCAACGTGGCTATACGGCAAACATAAATCCAGTGGTCCACTCCACGGGCACGAAGACGTAGCCGTTCACACGACGAGGTTCTCGGCGACAGTTGGTGCGCGTGTGAATGAGATGGAAATACAGTTAATTAAGGTATAACAGGTGCTATAATCTGTATAATTTACTACATATGTCCTCTCGGCTGGGGAAGGGTGGGGTGTCACATTAAGGCGGGGTCAAAGCAAGGAAGCGCTAATAAGATGTAAACATGTGCTTCAGTCCCGATGAGCACGAGCAGAGCCAGCGGGGAAGAAGCCCGTGAGGAGACGTACCTCCATGACGTCAAACCGTCCGCTTTCCTCTTCCCAAGAAAACGGGTCCGGAGCTGCAGAGCGCTGCGCGGCCACAAGCGACATGTTTACTTGACACGTAAGTTAAGATACAAACCAAAACAACAAACTGCAATATGAAGTAAATGAAGGACCACGACGAGCACAGAGAAATGAGATGTTGTGTCTCAGAATCCTCAGCACTGCTCCTTCAGTGTTTCTGATTTGTTCTTCTTATTTCTGTCCAGTCGTGCGGTCGACGGCGGCGGCAGCGAAACCTCGAGTGTCTCTGCAGGTCAAGGTCTGGTGGTGTTGGCGGGAGGACAAAGCGCTGAGGCGTGCTCGCGATACACGTTTGAAGCAAATCTAGATATATAGAATGCGTGATCCTTGCATCGCTTTATTTAATGGAAGCACCGATCCGCCTTCCTTACTTTTTTTTTGGGTGGGGAATAATCCCTTATTTCCAGATGGCTGTCTCTCAAATAAAGTTCCTTTTTTAGATATATGAGTATATTACACTGCTGTATGCTTCTCGCACATCCCCCACCCCGGCGCCTCTCTTTTTTCGTATATAATTATATATTTGTCTCCACGCAAAAGAAAATAGAATAAAACCCGAAAGTCAAACACCCTTTACAAGACTCTTCTTCTTCTTCTTCTTCTTCTTCTTCTTCTTCTTCTTCTTCTTCTTCTTCTTCTTCTTCTTCTTCTTCTTCTTCTTCTTCCGTCAGTCCGTCCGCTCCCACACAGTTTGTCGGGCGTGCCTGCAAAAGTCTGCATTTACGTTGTTCGTCTTTTCATTAATATATTGCCACATTCGTATGTCATGCATTTTACTGCATTGCTATTGCACTGCTCCGGCTTATTCGGGAGGTGTAAAGAGCCAGAATGAGTTTGGGATTCTTTTTTTTGGTGGGGGGAGAGAATAAAGGGAACAAGAAAGCAATAAATATCTCAAATAGTGTCCAGTGGGTGTCGGGTGGGGAGGTGAGGGAGGCGACCGCCACAAAAAGCAACTTAACCTCGACCAGAAGAGGATGAAGGAAGAGGACAAGGAACGGCGTGAAGAAGGGGGGGGGGGGGCAATGATATCTCGTTTCCTTCTCTCGTTTTGTTCCTCTGCATTCTCCTCTTCGCACTGTTCTCGCCTTCCTCCTCCTCCTCCTCCTCCGCTCCTCTCGACTACTGCTTGTGGATGTCCTCGCTGCGGATGATCTTGTAAATGATCCAGTAGAAAATGTTAAAAATGAGGAAGACGAGCGGGAAGGCCACGCGGGACACCGTGTCGATGCGCTTGGCGCGGCCGATGAACAGCTTCTTCATCTCGTCCATGGTCTTCTCGGCCGGGCCCGAGGCCGGGGCGTTGTTGTTGTTGCCCTTGATGGCCATGCCGTCTTTGGCCTGCAGGCAGGCGGGGCCCATGCCGTAGCCGGGGAAGCTGAAGCGCCCCTCGCCGGTCTCATCCTCCTGCAACACAGGCCAAGACTCAGGCTGTTAGGAACCACAGAAAGACCTTACTGTTGGAGGTGTGTGTGTGTGTGTGTGTGTGTGTCAGAGCTCAGTTCAATTTCAGGTCAGTTAATAAGAAAAGAGATTCAGACATGAAAAGCAGATATTCCAGATGACATAAAGTGAAGATGAAGTCATTTCATGTTGTTTGTTTGTGTCTGAATGAAACTTGAATCTTTACTTCTGTTCATATTACTGTTCTTGGTAAGTCCCGCCCTGCGTAGCATTTAAGCTCCAGGATTGGACAGGCGCTCCTCGCTCGCCGAGGTTCCAGTACTCCGGTTTGTTTGGGTCCTGACCAATGGGCTGCCTGGACTCTAACCTGAAGCAGTCGGCTCCGCCTCAACCAGTGAAACAGGACGGGTCTCTATCATCTCACTGCTTCCTGATTGACCATAACGTGTCCCGTCTGTGAGCTCTACTGTCACTGACTAGTTAGGATTCCTTTACATCTGACAACCCTACTTTAGATCATTCTGATCATAAGTCTTCATTCAGAAAAAACTAACAGAAATGCAGCCATGTCATGTGACATCTACAGTGTGTCACACCGACAGTACATCAACATCTTCACATCCGTGGTACAAACAGAGAGCAAACACTGTGTGAGGGCAGGTGTTGTGTAAATACTGAAGATGACACCAGAAAAAGGCTGTAGAAGAAGAAATCGAGGTTCTGTTAAAAAACTTAACGAGTTTGGGAGAATTTCAATTGCTTCTCAATGTCTCTCAACACGGCCCTGTAGCTCGCAGCTAACAGCGCTAACAGCGCTAACAGCGCTAACAGCGCGAACAGCGCTAACAGCGCGAACAGTTTCTGTTAAATGTGATTCAGAAGAGGAATATAAAAGGTTTTATCCATCTATTCTTTATCTTTTCCTCTTCCTGACCATTTACATCCACCTGCACCGTGCACACACTCCACTCAGAAAGCCCCTCAAACGGTGGATTCATAAATCATGAGCTGCACATTGATCACACAGCACGCGCCTCGCCTTCCTAAAAGTCATCAATACGAGACGAAGCTGAACGCTGAGCGTGTTTGTCTCACCCGTCATGGAGATCGGGGGGGGGGGGGGTGAGAGATCGAGGGGGGGGGGGGGTGAATGGATCGGATTGATTGGCATGCGCTGCACTCAAGGTTATGTCGTGTGTGTGCGTGCGTGTGTGTGTGCGTGTGCGTGTGTGTGTGCGCGTGTGTGTGTTAGTTTGTTTTTCCGCCCGTGCACGGGGAGATGTTGAAAGTCCTATCTGCACCGTCACCCTGCCGTGTATTACGGGAGACACAATGACTTTCTTATCCGCTTCAGAGACTCCAACACAAACAGTGCGATGGGCTGAGAGACACTGAAGGTGTGTGTGTGTGTGTGTGTGTGTGTGTGTGTGTGTGTGTGTGTAAACTAAACTAGGAAAATAACCAGCGCTCCAAAGTGCCCTTCAACGCCAAAACAACACCCATGAAATGAAATCATTTGCAGACGAATAAAATCCCTCCGCTGAGCCGTCTTTGTGTACGATTTTGATAAAAGACGATGTCAACAAATTCATGCGTGAACACGACTTGTGTCCCCCGTGGGGGAAGTCTATCAGCGGGGAATCTTCCCAGTGCATTGTGGGAAAGGAAAAAGGAGCATTGTTTTTACGATGGAGCAGGAAGCGCAGCCTGGAGCCGGAGGAAGTGTTGGCAGCAGGAGAACTTAACGACTGACGCAAAACCTCTGCAGCGGCAACAAATCAAGCAGCCGGCTCAGCGCTCCTCTGTCTCACCAGCCTGCAGTCTCCAG